>NW_020954577.1:2464153-2783424 GCF_900497805.2 Vombatus ursinus
GGGAGGTGGAGAGAGGGGAATGTTAATGGTAGAACCCATGAATGTTAGTGTGAGAGAAGTCTACCCCACCCCACCCCAAAATCTGAGCCTTTAAAAAAGTCATGAAATGATACCAACCTGACCCACTACAAACTCCTGCTACCTGTCAGTTATTCTACTTTTGCCTTCTGTTGACTCTCCAGCACATTTGAAAGGCTTCTTTGCTATCATCAAGACCTCCATCTCCCTCCTTCAAAATGTCCTGCTGCAAAGATCAAGGCTGTCCACTTGGGTTCCCTCATGCACACTTCTAGGATCTCTGTCTCTACAAGCAGTCCCTCATGTGACTGACTCTCTAGTCTAAAAAGAAGCTGGCCTGCTCTTTTGAGAAGCAATGGGCTGGAATCTTTTCCATCTGTATCAGAATCAAGTCTTAGCTGGCTAGTTTGGGACTACCAAAACTCATCAATGATTGCTGACTGAATCATCCCATAATGTTTGATTTGTGGCTGCTATAACTTTCCCCATAATATAGAAGGATATGTTTATTATTCACAACTTTTGTAACTGCAAGAGCTATTTCATTCCTTTGTGAATCTGAACTATTCTGCTTGTTGTTAGGGACAATATCCATATATGGCTGTGTAGAGGTTCTCCTTTTGTATGTTATTAAATGAGAGTTTTCCCCCCGCCAGTTAGGGTCATTTAAAATTCCCCTACTTAAAAAGTCAAACTGCCCTGATCAACAAAACCTCAGTAAGTAACAGCCTCTTTTAGCAAAGGCCCTACTGTCTTTGCCTCCAAGGCCAGGGAGAAAAGGCCTGTAGGCACTGGTCACACAGGATGAACTGGAGAGAAGTGTACGTCCTAGGTTGAGGTTAGGGCACATGAAATGGACACCCTGGCAATTGTATGACTCCACACTGTTTTTCTTCATGTTCTCAAACCAATGAGATCTTTCGGTTTCCAAAAACTCTATTTTGTACATGGTGACAATCTGACCCAAATGGAAGACTCCTTTACGGCACCCTAGACGTCTGTATAAACCCTATAACACTGTATTAACACAAGCAGTGACTTCTACCCTCTTGCCCCATTTTCACCTTATTGTTCACGACTCTTCTACACAAATCCAACTTTGGCCAAGATGGTTTAGGCGTTGTTCCAAGAACAGGCCCCTATCCATATCTGTCTCCTTGCCTTGGTTCAGCAGTGTCCTCTTCCTATGATTCCTATAATGCCCATTTAAATGTCACTTCCCTTTCCAGGAACAGGCAGTTTAAAACTAAACTCTTCCATGAAGCTTTTTCAAACCATTTCAAACCATGATGTTTCACTCCTCTGCAGGCCTAATCCACAGACCCTCTGTCTCACTCACTTGGAGACATTCACTATATGATATTACTTTTTAACTTTTTAGATCATAAATACCAAGAAGAGAAAGAATATCTTAATTATGTCTTTACTTTCCTCAGCACTCAACACAACGCTTTACATGTAAGAGCTTGAGAAATGATTGATACAATTTCTTCATCTTGTTTTCTCTTCAATTAAATTATAAGCTCTTTGAGGCTGATAACTTTGACATATAGTACTGTGAAAAGTATTTTTTTTTTTTTTTGCTTTTTGGTGAGGCAATTGGGGTTAAGTGACTTGCCCAGGGTCACACACCTAGTAAGTGTCAAGTGTCTAAGGCTGGATTTGAACTCAGGTCCTCTGGACTCCAAGGTCAGAGCTCTATCCACTGCGACACCTAGCTGCTCCTGAAAAGTATTTTCTATGTAGCAGGGCCTAATGTATGCAATCATAATACATTTAAGAAACATGAAGTTTACCTGGGTGTCTGTACATTACAGTGGTAGATATATTCTGTCACGGTATCATCTTCAAACATTGAAGCATACTTTCTCTTAAAGTCAGGCCTTAAACGCCGTACAAGGCTTAAGCCTAAGTAATAACAGAGAATACATCAAGTTTATCCTTTAAGGTCTACCAAAAGCTTAGAGCCTAAATCTAACAAGTTTTTAGCACTAATTTGCATGAAGACTGCTTATGATAAATATACAGATGTTAACCTTAAGTATGAAAACAAACAGAAAGTAGATCCCAGATGCTACTCTCCAAAAAGTCACACGAAGTAGGATCAATAAAATTAACATAGCCTATTTTGAATGTCAGCCAACGTTTTCTGACAGTACTCAATATGAGTCAGAGTACTAATGAAAACCACGGAAGGAAGAAGGGCAGGTAGTGGTGTTTACTTCTCCAGTCAACTAGCAGGGGTCTTAGATGTAAACACACACACACACGAGACAAACCCTCCCAAATATAATCAGGAAATGTAGGGGAAAAAAAACACTAATTCAAAAGTATATTTATTACTAAAATGGATGTCAGGATCTACAATTAGGAATCAGACACACTCTACATTGGCTACATAATGAAGATACTTTAGAATTTCCATATGAGGAGGTAGATGAGACAGTCTGCTTGATCTATAACCTCTACAATAATGTAAAGAATGGGCTATACTATTAATCAATAGGCAATATCAGGGGGGACTATTTTTTCCAAACAGAAAGTGAAGGTTGATTGAAGATGGTTTAAAAAAAAAGCAATTTTTAAAAAATATGTTCTCATTTGATTTCACTGAAATCTAAAACCAGAATGTTTATAGATGCATATCTTTACTTTCCTAGTATACAAGTACTTACCAAAGGGTCCTGCAATTCTGAGGCCAGCTAATGGGTTAAAAGGGGTCAATACAGCTCCCAAGGCTTTGATCCACACTGGAATTGGCCGATCTTGATCAGCATTATCAGGTCTCTCTGGAAAGCCCCATGGCTCTACCAAGATAAGATGCTTTACCCTATTGGGAAATAAGATGTTTTCAGATATAATGGGTTTGCTGGACACAGATCCAACATGGATTTGCTCTAGGCTCACTGAAGTCACTTACATTCTTTGGGTTTTGCCTTTCTCATCTGTAAAAAGGGGATAGTAATATCTGTAGGGTCACAACCTCACCAGACTGTCACAGAGAATCAAAGAAGCTAACGCCCAATTGGTCAAGAAGTATTTATTACGTGTTTAATGTGACAGGCAATGGTGAGTGCTGAAGATACAAAGGCAAAAAGCATGCTCCCTGCCCCCAAGGATCTCACATTCTAATTGGGGAGATCAAATGCAAATGACTGTACATTCAAGATGCATGTGTATATCGATACAGTGCAAATAGAGGGTAATCTAAGAAGGAAAGGACTGTATCAGTGAGGGGACTGGAAAACCTTACTAAATGTCATATGGCAAACTGAATGTACACACAAGTAGAGCACATTTGGGAAATGGTAAAAAAAAAACATTTTTTAACAAAAGAACCCTAAGAAAACATTCTCCACAACATACATTCCATGTATAGGCGGCTCTTTGATATTTCTGGTGGTATCCATGAGATGGGACTGACATGAATCTTTGCATGGAAATGGTGCCATATTTTTATTATGTGTTTGTGGGTGCTAACTCAACAAGGCATGCTAGCTAACCAGCTCTGGGGTTCCTGCTGGTTTCTGCTACCCCCAGAAGGAAGAACAGGCCACAATATTAATAAGGTTCCTGGATTTAAAAAATGGCATGAAAGTAACAGGGCAACAGGAGAACAAACGTTAGAAAGTCATTCTTGTCTAGCCAGTCTAGTCTGTACAAGGCAACAGTAAATGTCACCCACCGAAGAAGGCCGGTGCTCAGACCTGTGCTCCTTCTCTGACACTGCCCATATGTGCTGGGCCAGGAGGAGGAGCCTGCTGGTCTCTAGGGCACCTGGCTCACAGTCTTAAGTCTCCAAAGCTATCCTCACATCTAAGGCTTTCAATATGTTGCTTGACTGGTGAGAGCTCGCTATACTGGCCTCAGGGACCCAGCCATGCTTCAGACATCTTCCTACCATGGCACTGCCTGAATTTCTATAAACTTCCGTCCCCACCTCCCACCCACGGCTTCTGGAAAGGGCACATTAATCAAATGACTGATGGCTCACCATCCTGCACCTGCCAGACCAAAACACCTTTCCCAGACCACCACCCATTACAGGGGTTTTCTTCAGACTTTGCCACTATGCCTCAGATGCTTTCTCACCCTGGAACATCCATCCCTCAGTCCCTTTTGGCCTCCTCCCACTGGTGAGGTTCCCCCCAGCCTTGAGGGTCCCTTTATGTGTCTTCCTCCATTAGAATCTCTGCCATTCCCCTGAAGGCAGAGCAGCCTATCTTTTGGTTTATATCTGTATTCCCAGTGCTTAGCTGTGCCTGGCCTCCATAGGTGCTTAATAAATGCATGACTTCTTGTCAAATTGTCTTTCCTTACAGAATGTAAGCTCCTTGAAGGCAGGGACTTTTAAAAAAAATTTTGTATGCCCAACTCTCAGTCCAGTATCTGATATGTAATAAGTGCTTAATACTTTTTTTTCATTCATTCAAACCCACTGATGTCCCTTTGAATATCTGAATATAGTTTGATGCCCACCTCTTTACCCTTTTCTAGGTTTATTTTCACAGCAGAGGAGGAAAAACAGGAAAACAGGGGGAAACGGTGATTTTTTTTTTCTCTTCCCCATCTCCTAACTTAATCAGGGTAGGTTAGGTCTACAAAGTTATTTCACCAAAAATTCCAAGGCTACAAACCTGTAGCATGTAAGTTTTGGAGGGCTGAACATAATTTGTCAGACATTAGAAGCTGATTTGGTTAATCTATAATTAGTCAATATCAAGTGTGCAATGAAGAGACACCATTAAAATTCACATGCATGCTTCTAAAATGATAAACCTAGCAAAAGACAAAGACTTGACAAGCTCATTTCCTTCACTAAACTAAACATAACTTTGTTGTCACCAAAACTATCTCACTTGAATATCAGATGTTTTTATGGCCAAATAAAAAGATCCCATCTTGACAATCTAAATTTTCTAAAATAATCTGATTAATCTTTGTAAGGTACCGTCTCCTGAGGTACTTTATCCATCTCTGAATGGGGAAATAGATTCAGAAACATTAGAATGCATCAGGCCAAAATTAATGTAGGATGGCACCAAGTGAAGATCATAAGAGTCATCAATGTCAAGTTGTGAATAATTTTGTCCTTTCTTAAACATGTTCAAGTACTGGATCCTTCTTACAGCACCTGGATTGTCAAATGTGATTGGCTTACATGGATGACAAGTGAGAATCAGAAATATGGACTCATACAACTTAAAAACCTCAACGGAACTTTGGAGGGCAGCATGGTACACGGGAAGTACTGGCATTGGAGTCAGGGCACCTCTGTGGGCCTCAGTTTGGTCATGACTGGTAGCACCGGATGGCTTCTGAGATTCTTTGCAGCTCAAAATCCATAACCCTGGCCTTAAAGTTGGCTCCCACACTTTCTTCACACCTCTCCTCCCTTGGGAAAGGGATGAGTTAGTGACAGAACACAGGTTGAGCTAGAAAATGGGAAAGTGAGGTCAACTTTAGAACAAAAGGTAAACTGTCATTCTTCTCCAGAAGTGTGATAAGAACAGAGAACGAAGCTATTCACAGAGGCTAAGGAAACTGAGCCATGGCACATAATAGGTGAAGAAGTTTGCTCTCCCCACGGCACTTGAGTTAGCCATGGTTACTGGTTGGAATCTCTATCAGAAAAGAACCACTATGCCACAGCGAATGCCAAGTGTATTTGGACAAGGAAAAAAGTAATAGAGGGAAGTGAGAACGCCAGTGACAGAGGCGTTTGTAAGGATAAGACAATTGGTCTGAGGCCACTGGAGTTAGCTTTGAGTCAGGACAGGGAAAGAACTGTCCTGCAGATATCAGGGGCTGATTGACAAGGCCTCATTGGAGCAGGACTTCTCTCCAGAGGTCTGAGGGATTAACAGGAATGAGAGTCAGGACACAGGACCAGACTAGGTCAGAAGAAGGTAAGATTAATTCTTCTTCTTCTTCTTTTTTTTTGGCAATTGGGGTTAAGTGACTTGCCCAGGGTCACACAGCTAGTAAGTGTCAAGTGTTTGGTCTGAGGCTGGATTTGAACTCAGGTCCTCTTGACTTCAGGGCCAGTGCTCTATCCACCGTGCCACCTAGCTGTCCCCTGAGGTAAGATTAATTCTTAAGTCATGGGGGAGGAAACTGATTTGCACATGGGAATGGCCAAACAGATGTAGCACCAATATCAAGTTTTGAGGTAATGAGGCCTAGATGAGCTTCAGTGTTTTCTGTCATTTGATGAACTTCCTACATGCCCCTGACCCTACATTTGCAGTAAGCTCCTCAAATTTTGAGTGGTCCAAGATGGCAAAGGAAAGAGGTGTGGCTGACGCAAGGAGGCCAAAGCTGATGACCGACGATGACTTGCTCACAAGCAGTGAGATCAAAGACAACACCCAGCAAGCAGTAACAGACGGGCAGCCTGAGTGGCGGCTGTGCAACTGACAAAAAATGAAATGGTCTTGAGGAGACTTGAGGCACTTCTGGCAGATCTTCTCTGAAGGATCCGTGGGAAAACACAGAGTAGAATCCCACAAGACAGGTCTGCTGGATGGGTTGAAATCTTCGGCGTTGAAGGAAGGATCTCCATGGGTCAGATGACAGATTGAAATACTGATTATCTATTGTTACTTAGAAGAAGAGAGCGTAAGAAATTTAAAAAAAAAAAAAAAAAGACTTCCACATCCCAAAGGGAGAACCACGGTTCTCCAAGGAAAGACTCAGAAAGTCAAATGGGCAGAGTAACTGTGGGGAACGAAACAAAGCATAGAGAGCTCAGTCAGCTCTTTCCCTTCTTTGCCTGCTACTACTACTACTATTAAAATAATGAGTACAAGAAGGAATAATGAAAATGTCATAATATAGAAATACTATTTGGAGTAAGACCATACTAGGCAATTGAAGTTATTAAATAAGAAACAGGCTAAATATTCTAAGAGCCTAATAGTTACCTTTAACCAAATACTGTCAAAAAGTGAATCTGTGTTAGGCTTTTTTTGGGGATCCCATGAATGCAGAGACTGAAGAGGAACAAGTTTAAAGTTCTGCAGATCTCTGGCTAGTTTATTTAGTTACTTTAAGTCAATGTCTGTCAATGGAAAGAAAGACAGGAAAAAACTTATTCCTATTAGCTTTTACTTTTGTAAGAGTGAAGTTTCAATTTAGAACTATGCCCAAAGGGCTATAAAAAAACGTGCATACCCTTTGACCCAGCAAAACCACTTCTAGGTCTGTATCCCAAAGAGATCATACAAAAGGGAAAAGGACCCACATGTACAAAAATATTTATAGCAGCTCTTTTTATGGTGGCAAAGAATTGGAAATTGAGGGGATGCCCACCAGTTGGGGAATGGCTGAACAAGTTGCGGTATATGAATGTAATGGAATACTATTGTGCTGTAAGAAATGATGAACAGGCTGACTTCAGAAAAACCTGGAAAGACTTACATGAACTGATGCTGAGTGAAGTGAGCAGAACCAGACTTAGCCCTTCTCAGCAATGCAATGATCTAAGACAATTCCAAAAGTCTCATGATGGAAAATGCTATCCATATTCAGAGAAAGAACTATGGAGTCTGAACGCAGATCGAAGCATAGTATTTTCTCTTCCTTTTGCTGTTTTTTGTTTCCCTTTTGTTCTGATTCTTCTTTCACAACACGACTAATGTAGAAATATGTTTATTTTATTGTACATGTATAGCCTATATCAGATTGCATGCCATTTTAAGGGGGGGGGAGATTTTAGAACTCAAAATCTTAGTAAACGGAAATGTTGGAAACTAAAACTAAATAATTTTTTTTTTTAAAAAGTGATGTTTTATGGTCAGCTGGGGACCAACTGGCATTAGAAAAGATAGCACTTGCATTACTAAAATGTGTTTTCCCCTTGAAGAAAATATTCTTGGGGAAAGGAAAAAGAATAATTACAATCAGAACATGCTATTTCTCACCTTATGTAAGGTGACAAAAAGTCCAAGGTGGTCCAAAAAGGTGAATTAAAACACAATTCATACATTTAACACTTTTAAAAAATATATATTTGGATAGAGTGGGCTTTGCCTGTGATTCTCCAACTTCCCCGATGTGACAGAAGGAGAAGCAGGAGAGGAATGACATCCGAAGGGTTTGGGGATTATGAAGAAGGGCAGAGTTGTGTTTAAAAGGAAAATCTAGGAGAACTGAGAAGTTGGGGGAAAAAAGCGCTGGAGCTGAAGAAAAGGACTTGAGGTGAAGGAACAAGGAGAGAGATAAGAAGGCTTTGAGCTCAAGGAAGTTGGGAAGGAAAGATAAAGCAAGTTTTTAAGCCAAGGTAAAAAAATAGGTTAATAAGAACAGGTCAGTTAGGTGTGTTAGGAAGAGGTGAGGTCAGGAAGAATTGGGGAAGGAAGCCAAGAACGGCTGTCAGAGCTCTAGGTGGTGAGAAGGAAAGCTAGAGCTTCAGGGTCCAAGGATCCCATCAGCAATGGAACAAAAGGGAAAGACCTTGAGAAGAAATGGAAGATTGAGTATCGAATACAATGGACTAAGGATGTCATTTCCCACAAGCATGAAAAGAGGAACTGTGCAGTCCGCTTGCATCTATAGAGTGTGCAATGTTTGTTATTTCTCCACTAACCAAATGACTTACTAAAAATCCTGACTGGTCTCCCTCCTAGAAAGTGGCAAAGGAACTGTTTCATGCAATTGGAATTAGGGAAGTCCCAGGGGCAAGTAAAGAAAAACTTCTCAACAATTACAACAATCCCAAAGTACAATGAACTGCTTCAGGAGGCAGGGGGCCCCACATCACTGAAAGTTGGGGACATTTACCTCATAACTCTCATTGAGACTTGGGAGGACGAGACTCAAGGTGGGAATGTGAGCATATCTTACTCCAGAGGTGAAAGTAAGTAAAAGGCAGTGGTGTGGTATGAAGAGACAGCCAGAGAAGAGGGAGAAGGCAGACACACTTAAAGGGGAAATTCACAAAGCACAGGGGGTACACCATGGAGAGGCTCAATGGAGGCAGTGCTGTCACTCAGATTACCCAGACAGTAAGAAGTAGACAAGGACCTTGAGAAACAAGACACAAGCTGTCACTGAAGCTAGTGAGTTGTAGTTGGGAGCTCTGATTACCTGGGCCCTACATTTTAGGGAGGACACCGACAACTTGATACAAAGAGGAAAGCCACCAGGCTGGTAAAGAGCCTCAGAATTATGCCATGGGCAAACTGGCTGAAGGGGCTGAGATGAGTTTAATCTGAAGAGGTAGCCTGGGGGGAGGGGTGCATGCCAGTCTCTATGATATTTCAAATGCTGTCCCTTGGAACACAGATAAGACTTATTTTGTCTGATGCCAGAGGGTGATACTAGGAGCAATGGATGGAATTACAGGGGCAAGTTTAGGCTTGATGCAAGGAAAAACTGAATAATTGGAGAGTTACTCAAAGGTGGGATGAGCTACCTTCTCAAGAGGTGGCAGGCTGGGACACTCCAGCTGGAGATTAAATGAGACAGTGTATGTAAAGCATGCCATAAGCCTTAAAGCACCAAGTAAAGGTGAGCTGTCATTATAATTAATATAGTATCAAGTATTAATACAAATTAAGTTATTCAAAACAATATCCAGTGGGACCAAGAGGGCTCTCCCATCCCATCTGAGTATACAGGAAGAGTCAGAGCCCTGCCCTAACAAAAATTCCCAATTTAGGAAGTCAAGCTGGAGACATGGACAGAAGAAGATGCTGCTGATACATGAAATTTTATGGCTCCAGTGATGTCCAAAACACAAAACTAGAGGAAGAGTGACTGACTACAGGCAGAGCTAAGGTCAAAGGTCACAAGGCTCGGCCACAAGGAATTGCTGGAAAAGATGAAACAAGAAAAAAGCATCTTTTTTTAAAAAGAAAAGGATATTATAAATGAAGTGAAAACTTGTGAAAAGCACTAAGAAGAAGAAGAAGGAGATGCAAAATCTTGCCCAAGTAACCAGCTCCCTAAAAGTTTAAATAAAACAAACAGAATCAAAGACTCCATGAGACACAAGAAATATAAGGAGAAAATTCAAGACTGAAAAAATGAAGAAAATGTAAGGTATCTTTTATAAAAAACAATGGACCTAGAAATAGAAAAGAGACAAGGAGAGATCGTCTAAGAACCATCTGGCCACCTGAGAAACACAAACAAGAGAAGCTTAGAATAAGAAACTGTAAACGAAAACTGCCCAGACATACTCAAGTCAGAAGCTCCATTTCTTTGTTGGGCAAACACATTCAAATAATGTTTCCTGAAACGCTGAAATGGGGACTTTTTTTTCCTTGTTCTTTAGATTCTATTCCTCCCCATCAATTATCCAAAAGACTCAGTGGCATGTATTAAATGACCAGGAATTCACTTGTGGATCCCAGAAGCTACATGGCCCTCCTTCCAATATTTTTTACATCTGCTGGAGAACACAGCATAATGGCTAGAAGGCTGGCTCAAATGAAGAAGATGAGGATAAGAGTAACAATAAGAGCTGGCATTCACACGTGCAAACAACGCTGGGAGGAGCTAAGTGTATTATCCTCCTTTTTAGATACAAGAAAGCAGAAGAGAAAAGGCTGAGGAGTGGCTCAGTCACTTGTCCAGGGCTGGCAGCTAAGGAAGGGCAGCCAGCAGGAGCTGACCTCGGGTCTTCCTTACTCCCAATCCAGCATCCCAACTCCTCAGCCACCTCAAGATCATGAATTTATCCAGTTTTAAAAAGTTAGCCATAAGAAAATCCCATTTTCCACACCTTTTAGTTACACCCAAATCCTTTTGGGTTGTACCAACCTGTTCTAGACTAGACCTCTTAATTCCAACAACCGTACTCCTGCCAGTGAACCCCGGAAATGTCTCTCCCACCAAAACTTCAAGATTCACCATGTCTTCCTTCCCTAGCCCAGATGGATTACGTGTAACTAACCTGGGTATCCTTTTGGAAATAATTTTATATAATTAATATAAACAGCAGACACTACAGCTCCCCTTCAGAGTTAATATAACTCATCAATGGAATGCAGCTTGTTGCTTAAAGCAATCCAAAAAGATGTCCTAATAAGTCAGTTGGGGCACAAATAACTTATACGGTTGCATCCAGCCCAAATTTTCTATGATTATATAACTGCTGACAACATTAACACCTGAAATTAATGAATAAGTTTCTTCTCTTCTTTAACTCTTGTTTCTTCATTAAAGTGCTGACAAATAAATAGGACAAATAATAAAACTAACAAATAACTCATCAGAGACAAGTTAAATAAGAGGGATGAGGAACAAGGCAATTTACACCCTAAATAAATGTTTTTCTCTGTAAAAACGACTGGTCAAGGATTTTATAGTATCAACAAGTAATGCTTCTCATAAACAGGAAAGCCCTTTCTTAATTCCTACATTGTGCAAACAGCATATTCTGAAGAAGGGAAAGGACCATCTGGTAGATGTTACATTCTGTCCAGCTGATTACAGAGTACCAGAAATGCAAATACAACAGACTCGAGGTGAGTGTACTCACAGTGAAGGAGCAGTACCACGTAACAACTAAACTTAGGGTCACTCCTCTGGCTTCGATCTTATACATTCACAACCCACACATGTACTTTCTAACTTGTTCCAGGAAAGTGACAGTCCTTTTTTCAAGCCTCCTACCTCCACAGAGCAAATATTACAGAATTTGGGCTGACAACCGGAGGTGAGTATAACCTTCTGGAAGACCCTGAAGGGGAAATATGTACATTTTGTCTCTCTGCGAATTTCTTTCTTTTTTTTTTTTTTAAACAACAAGCAGCTACTCTGACTGGCTCACACATTTCATTGCCCCAATAAAAGAAAGCCAAGACCTGAAGATGTTTTTGTTACTACATATGGTCATTTATGTTTATAATTTTCCTAATACTGAAGCAGTCTTGCAGGGCTAGTATAAATCCAGTCTGAACAACAAATGACGTGTTTGGATCTCTTCCAGCTTTATGATTCTATAAGTAAAAGTCCATGTGCTCCTGCTGGCCTCACTTTACCTTGATGGATATTTCAGTGAATAAGCAGCAGCCAAGAATCCACCCAGATTGTGTCCAAGCAAGATCACTGTGTCCAGACCTAGAGCACACCTCCATTCTTCAATTGTGTCCACAAACTGGTCCTCGGCTTCTACCGCATCACCGCCAAAGGGGGGTCTACTACTCCGCCCAAAGCCCAGAAGATCCAAAGCGTATACGGGCCTATTTTCACAAAGATCTCCAAAGTTGAGCGCCCAGAGTCCAACCCCACCTCCAAAGCCATGGAGGAGGATAAGTGGAGTCTTATGTGCAATATCCTGAGAAAATTTTAGTGTCCATATTTTATTTCCACTGGATATACGAACAGATTCTTTTTTGTATGGACAGGGCACACCTGAAGAAAACAGAAAACAAAAGAAAAAGTTTGCTTAATTAACCACACTATTTTTAGGAAAGAGAATATACTCTTAATTAACATCTAAATATATATATATGTATCCCACTGTCACATCACGGATTTACATTAATTCTAAGAAATTAAATATAAAACCTGTACAAGAGCTAGTTGCTACAACAATGTGCAAATGAAAAAGTCTAAACATGAGACAGGCCTGGACGGTCTCCCTGCTGTAGAGCGGCCATAAAAATCTGGCTGTATCTCTAGATTTAGATGATGTTCATTATGCTTTGGTCCAGAGAAAAAGCAACATACATTTATTAAGCACCTACTATGTGCTAGGCGTCATGCCTTTAAATAAAGCCAGACTGCTAAAATTACGAGAGAACCTTCACAAAAAGATCAGGGAAGGGTAGAAAATGAAAAAGAAGTATTGGTATTAAAATCCAACTGAGGAGTTTAAGTATTTTAAAAGTAGAGATCCAATACAGTAGGTCAGATCAAGTAGAAAGAGCAATGGACAAGAAACCTGGGCTCCAGTCTCAGTTGTGCCGCTCACTCACTATGCGGCCTCTGGGTGAATCACGATTCCTCAGGGCCTCAACTTTTCTCATCTATAAAACGGCAAGGAAGGCAAGCTAGCGAAGCTTTCAGGGCTCTTTTGGCTCTACAATTCTGTCATTTTGAATAAGTAGATGGATCTCATGAATGGAAAACTCTAAGAGGAACTGCCAACATTCTAAGGAGGAGAGAAGAGGTCTCCAGGTGGGCCCCACATCTCAAGACGCTCAGGGGGATGCACACTCTGGGGAAAACAATGTTGTCGACAGGAACCAAAGAGAAGAAAAACTTTATACAAATGCCAAGAAAATCCAAAGGTGGGAGGCACAGAATAAAACAGAAAGAATCAGAGGGTATCCAAGCTGTCCAGGAATAAAGAGTTGCAACATCTAAAAGGGCCTATGTGACACCCAGTGAAGAGGAGGGGTAAAAAGACAGCAAGTACCTGGGAGAGAAAGGTGGAGAGAGGGCAGACTAAAGGCAAAGCACAACTACTGCTCCTAAGAAATGATTAAATACTTTAAAATTATGGGGCACATTTATTTCTGGGTTAGGAAATAAACCTGGAGTTTAAAAACTACCTAACCATGAAACTGCGATGTGACAAACTCAAACTGCTCACTTTGGGCCATGAAATCCCCTATGAGTTAAGTTGTGTGACCTGACTGGTTAAGGTGGAAGGGCTGTGAAAGAGGGAGGAGGAAAGGAAGAAGGAAGCAAGAGAACGGGGAAGAAGGGCTAGCCCAGGGCCAACGCCTCTTCCTCCACAAGGTGCTCCGTTCCATTTCGTCACACAAATCAAAGCAAACTCCTTCTATTCAGAAATCCAAACACTTGGCACTGGATTAAAAGAAGTCCGTTTCACGAGAATGGGAGGCCACATTTTCAGTTCAACGGCTAAAGCAGTTTGAACAGAAGGCATACGAGCAAGTTCTGGAGACCAACAAGTAGCACTTGGAACAATACCACTCAAAACCTTTTCTGCTTTATTGAAAGCAAGGTTAGAAAAGGACTTATCAAATGCAAGTTTCTATTCCAAGTGGAGAGAGGGCTGGACTTGGAGGCAGGAGGACCCTACTTCGAATACTGCCTTGAATATTTACCAGCTGTGTGACCCTGGGTCAGTCGCTTAATCTCGCGGGGCTTTAGTTTCCTCAGCTGGAAAATGAGGAGGTCAGACCTGATCGTCTCGAAGGTCCCCTTCAGCTCTAAATTTATGACCTTCTCTTAAGTACGTGAAGCTACCTCCAATCTATTTTCAAGTCATCACTTAAAATAAGATTGTCCCACCTCTGCATAGCAAATGTCACTCATTCCTTCCCTATTCAAACATAAAAACAAAGAGATTCACACGTAAATCCCATACCACACAAAACCTATTCCCAATTTATTCTGAGTCCTTAATAAACTCCCTCTCTGACACCTCATCATAGGGCGGCACTGACCCTGGATTCTCTAAGGCCGTGCCAGCAGACTCGAAACTCTCCCAGGTGTTCGGAGAGGTAAACAGCTTCCAAGATGGCCCTAGCCCCTGACTACATCTGTCACAGGGGACAAGCCTAGCTAAATTGGGAGAGTTTCACTGCAGAATGTTAGTGACAAAACGGTGAACAATTTTAGTAACAGCAAAACACAAAGACTGTCCACAAAGTGAGAAGGAAGTACACGGTGCTAAAATCAAGGGATCACATCAACTTCAACACTTCCTCCACCCCTGAAAGGAGATTAGGATCACAGAGCCAGAGTTGGAAGGGAGAGGCGAGAGCTAAACTACCAACAGATAACTAGAAAGCGCTCTCCAGCACAGTCTCCATAGTAGCCTGGTCTAATTTCTCCCAGAAGGAGGTACAGCTGCATGTGTGGGACTCAGCAAAGCTCACCTCTCACAAAGACATCAACACAACAGGGTCATTCTGGAGCTTGCCGCCACTGTGCCCCTAGGGAGGATACATTTTGCCAAGCTCTAACACAGGAAAGAATCTCATTTAGTGTTTCAGTTCCATTTTCTTTATTACCTTTAGCAGCTCTCTGCATCACTACAGACTCAGGAAATATTCTGTCAGGACCACTGACCCTATTTTTCCCTTGCAACCCACACTGTTACTCTTCCAAACCTCTTTCTCTTCACTAAGCACATTCTCATCCCCAAACTCACTGTAAGGAGATAGTCTTACGAGCCTGAGGTAGCTGAGGGCAAGCTCTTCTGGTTTCCTTCCCCAAACCTTCGCAGCACTGTCTCCTTCCCCTCTTCCATCCCTCCAAGGACACCCCAGCATTACTCCCTCTGTGTCCATTCACAGTAATATCACCCCACTCCCTCCCACTGTGATCTTGCTCCATCAGGTATCCCCTCCCTCACTATTCAACCCTTCCTTTGTCATTGATTCCTTCCTAGAAACATGCTCAGGCCATCCTAATCAATCAACAACATTGATACTAAAAAAGGGTTCCCTCTCCTTTGTCTGGCCACTGACCCATCTCTCTCACCGTCCTCTTTACTATGAAATAGCTGGGAAAAAGTTGTCTAGATCTGATGCAGTTACTTTTTCACCCTTTTTGCAAACAAGCTTCTGACCCCAGCACTCTGATGAAACCACTCTCTCAAAGGTCACCCAAGACTGTCACCTGACTGCCAAATCTTGCTTTTTTTAGCCCACATCCTCTTTCACCCGACATGGATGGTTCCGCACCAGCCTCTCCTGATTCTCCTCCTGTCTAAACACTCCTTTGTTTTGTCCTTATCCTGACCCTTTAAAAGGGGGGCTGCCGGCCAGCTGTTATCCTGTCTCCTGCCATCTCATTCTCTCTCACCACTTCAGCTATCTCCTCCAAGCATATGACTTTCCAGGACTGAAGCCTCAATCCTAAACTTCAAACAACCTTGAGAACTTCTCCATTTGAATGTTCCACCCACACAAACTCAAGAATGCAAAAATGAAGTTCATTATCACACCCCCTAAACTCACGCCTCCTTCTGAAGTCACTTATTTGTTGAGAAATTGTTCACCAATGTTCACCAGTTGAGTCTCCAGGATCAGGAACTGCAGAATTCTCTTTAACTCTTCCTTCTCCAAGTCTAGTTGATTCCATCTTTTTGCCATCTCTCACCTCTGTTCTCTCTACTTCCCACTGTGACTATTTTAGGACAGGCCCCAAGGCTACCGCAGTCGCCTCCTCATAGGAGCCAGCAGGTTCCACGCCACTGCCAGACTGACCCTTCTCATGCAGGGGTATGGTCACAGCAATTAGCTAACCCTTTGTCTGCAGACTTCTTCTGGCAGGCCCACTGAGCAAAGTTCACATTTCTCTGCCCACCATTCAAGGCTCTCCACAACCTGACACTTTGGTGCCTTCCCAAACTTCTCTCTATAGAGTTGCCTCCCAAAGTCTTAGTGCAGACTGAAGCCTGAAGCCGGGACTCTGTTCCAATCACCCGGACAGCCCCCTGCCCCCAGAAGAACCTCTATATTTCTGCCCAGGCTGATGCCATTCCAGGACCGCCCTCCTTCCCTCATGTCTATCCCAACCAATCCATGGAAACTCAACTCTGATGTTGCTCTCCAAAGGGCTTTCTCTGATCACTGCTACTTTTTAACCCCACTCCCCTTTATACGCCATAACACTGTAAATTTGAGCTTTCCATCTTAGTTTCTATTTCCCCTCATTAGATGACGAGCTCCTTGAGGGTAGGGACAGTGATATCTAAATGCTGCATCTCTCCCACTGTCTAATACCTCTGTACACAGCAGGCACTCCCAAAATATTTGATGCTGTTGAAACTGGAAAGGACTTTCTTAATTATCTAGTCCAACCTGTTCCTTTAACTGATGGAAAACTGAAGCCCAGACAAGTAGAGGGATGCATCAAAAATCTTAAGAGATTTGGAGGCTAACGTGGCCCTTCCCGCTATACCACCACTTCATCTCCTTTAGGTCTGTGTCCCAAAAGAACAGAAAAACTCACACTTCAAGATCTTTTCCTCAGCTTCTTTCAGCAGGGACGAAGATGTCGGACACCAAGTGGGAAGCCACCCCGTCAGCCATCCTGACCTATACCAATGAAAACGGAATACGGTATACATGTTACAAGTTAGAAGGAAACAGTTCAAAAGTGTGGTGAAGCCCATTTAATCCTGCCCTGTCCCAGTGGAGAGAGGGCTGGCCTTGATTCAGGAAGGCCTAGCTTCCATGAATGCTGCCTGGTCTTGGGCAAACTTCTCAGTGCTCTAGGCAGAGAAGGTACAAGATCTGTGTTGGTGGAGAAGGTTTCTTGTTTGAAACTGTCTCGTTTGCCAAGTCACAGATCCGGATACTTCTTGGAGTTCAGTCTATGTGGGGATAAGACTTGTAATATTCAGTATATTCAGGGTCAGCCCTCATACATGCACATAACCAACATCATAAAACCTATCTCATGCTCCACGGATGATCTCATTATAAAATGACAACGCAAAAGAGTAGGAAGGCACCTTACAAAGCAAATACACCATGCCCCCCTTGACAGAAGTTCACAGAATTATTATTTTGTATATTATAATATTATGCTGAAGGTCCCACATCCATTAAACAAGCAGAGTCAGGATGTGGACCCAAGACTTTTTACTTTTAAACCCAGCCTCTTTCTAGTCTACTCTATTTCTTCACTAAAGATGAGCAAAACAAGAGTGATAAAAACAGCCTTCCTCTGCTCTAAAGAAACATTCCTTCAATATACAAAATTACTCAGAGTAGCAGCAGTAAAGGAAAAAACAACCAAAGAGCAGAGCAGTGAGAGGACTATCTGGTAGTTAAGAAGGTGCTTTAGGAAGAGGAGAGAAGGCCTGCCACAGAAATAATAACTGTGAGTAATAATAATAATGACTAGCATTTCTATAGTACCAAAAGACATGGTGTAATAGGAAGAGCAGTGACCTTGGAGTCTGAGACCTGAGCTCCATCTAATCCCTCCCCTGACATTTGGTATCTCTAGGGACCAGAGCACTGGGCCAACCCAAAGGGCTAGATTAACCTAAGATGCCATTACCCTTACTAGTACAAATGACCAACAAACATATCAAAAGTTCAGATCTACACTCAGTGTAGAAGTTAAGAAGGTCCCCAAACTGGCCTATTTAAAAACAAACATATATCCGCAAAATAAAATCTATGTGTGTGTGAGTGGGGTGCCTGAGCCAGGGCTTAACTAATTTTTTTTTTTAAATCTACTTCTCTTGAGTTGAAAAAAGCACTATACTGAAAATAATCAAGTTAATGTTTCACTTTTTTTTTTTTTGCTCAAAAGAATATACTCCAGTTATTTCTGAATATAAATGTTCTCTCTGCCCTTGACCAGAAGCACATGAGACCACTTGTCACGTCAGATCATAGAAACATGGAGTCTTACCAAGAGGAAGGTATTTACAACTCCATCTCAACCACTTTCTTAAGCAAATAAGCTTCAAATCATAGCAAACTTCTCTGCCAGGGAGTACCAGAGGTCAGTACAGATCAAAATTAAAGTGAAAGAACAAAATATAATTTATTATTGCTCCACTGACCTGCAACTAAGACATTACTGCAAAGACCAGTACAATCTGTGTTCCAGTCTAAAACCTTTAAAATAACTTTTTTCAACACTGCTCTCTAATATGGGAAAGACATCCCTGTTCAGTCACATGGATGCCCTTGAACAAATGAAATTAATATTTCGGAAGAGCAAAGACATTATCATCTCCCAATTATTTTGCTTGTTACGACTGATAACTCAAAAATATTTCTGCACTTTCCAGACTAACATTTTATTAAAACCTGTTATTCTTCAAGCACTAAAGGAAAATCACACACTGGTCATTAACAATGCTTGTAAAGAAAATACATTTATATTTAGACACAAATCTGTTTTTAATAAAAACTAATTGAAAACTGAACTTTCCACTTTAATTAAACAAAACACTCCTCTTTCCCCAATCCTTCGGGTATATGAGTGTTTGCGTAGCACCAAGGCACTCCATTTCATTTTAACCGCCAGATTATAAACCACTCAGTCTGCTGGCCCTCCTTTTATCACTTTGCCTGTGTCACCCACCACACGGCTTCAGCCTCGTGATCTCCTCTTTCAGCTCTAACATTCTACGATCTTATAGAACAAAAATTTGGTAAACATTTCTCCCAGCTGATATTCTCCAAGTAATTCTCATGCTCTCCTACTTCCTCATCCCTTCGAGGCCCTCCTCTTTTCCCAGCAGAAAGCTCAACTTGCCTCGGTTTTTCTGGACCTCTTCCAACCACTAGGACCTGGTTTCCTTCCCTCCATTTTCCAAGCTCCTTTCTTCACTCGAGTGGTTAGCAGAATGAAAAAAAGCATTCAAGGACAGGTGTAAGAGAAGCCTGAGACAGATCCTGCAATTCTTTTGAGAGCACAAAATCTACAAAAACAAATAAATCTCATATAAAGCAATGTAGTGAACAAGATCTCTAAATGGTTCTTCTAGGCCTACCATTCAACAATTACGCCTAAGAGGTAGTTCCACCATGTTAGAGATTTGGAAGTAAAATTTATTTTGTTGTATTTGGGCAGACTGGTAGGGATACTTAAAGCATTCTCATTCATGGCTCAGTCCCTGGGTCTGTCCATCCCCCCAAAAAGAATAATATCTACCAGAGAAAGCCCACTTATCAATAGCACACAATCTCCTACAAGAAAACTCATGGGAAGATCAAGTTTTACACTGGACCCTAACTGGCCATAGGTTCAGCCTTACCAGTTGGACACTGAGTGATGTTAGCCATACCAAGGGATCCAGGCTATAATGGGTTCTATAAAAAAACAAACAAAAACCAAAAACCAAAACAAAACAAAAAACAAATGAGAATGGGGCTGGTCCTTTTAGTAATCAGAAGTCTACAGCAAAGAGGGTTTTTAAAGACTATCTTCGTGGTCACTGAAAGAGGCATAATAAGGTAGAATAATATAAGCAAACTCTGTACTCACATAACAGTAACAGATTAATTAAGAGAAGGTATAGACAAGCAATTATTTACACTCAAGTCACTGTGCAGAAAATACTTTTTCTAGGAAAAAAAGATTCCCCCTACAAAAGGAATTGCCACCAAATATACTTCTTAAAGGTATTTAACACTGTAATATATTAATATCTCTTCCCTAGTAATTTCTTTGTTTTGTTCAGTCAAACTATTTGACAATCTAGAGTGTCACTAAATCTGAACTACATAATCCACAGATATTATGAAAGAGTTAAAAGATTTCAAAGAAGATGTTCACTCAGCAGGCTGGCTTATTTTCACAAGAAGGTCTTGAAGAACATATTTCTAATTATTTTATGAAATATCTTTCTAGTATTTTGGTTTTATTTTAAATGACCACTATCTTTGGCACAATGCTGCTTATACCCACTACGAGTCTTCCTATAGCCTTTCAGGGTAGTTACCTGCAACTGTGGCTCAAGATTATGCTATTCCACAATTGACATTTACCATCACCAACAGAATACGAAGCTTTAGGGGCAGCTAGGTGGCGCAGTGGACAGAGCACTGGCCCTGAAGTCAGGAGGACCTGAGTTCAAATCCAGCCTCATGCTGAACACTTGTCACTTACTAGCTGTGTGACCCTGGGCAAGTCACTTAACCCCAATTGCCTAAAAACTACAAAACAAACAAACAAACAAACCCCTAAAGAATATGAAGCTTTAAAAGGTGAGCTTTTAGGGCAGTGAGTAGCATAGGATCAGCCAGTCAGTCAGCTAGCATTTATTAATCACTTACTACCTGTCAGTCACTGTGGTAAATGCTGAAGATACAAGAAAGGAAAAACAAAAAACAACAGCACCAACAACAAAAAAAACACTGTCCCTGACCTCAAGAAGCTTAGTCTAATGGGGGGAGAAAAGAGGCACATTACTGGGTACACACAGGATATATACAGAGAAAGCAGACTGGAAAGTAATCTCAGAGGGAAAGAGGTACAGAAAAGGGACCAAGAAGAGCCTGGGAAGGCGGGATTTAAGCTGACTCTCGAAGGAATCCGAAGGGGACCATTCCTGGCACGGGGGACCGCCAGTGCAAAGGCACAGAGAGTGTAGATGGAAGTGTGTCATATTCCAAGAACTGTAAGGTAGCCAGCGAAACTAGATCACAGAGCATACGGAGAGGAATAGAGTGCAAAAACGGAAAGGTAAGAAGGCAGCAAATTGTAAAGGGCTTTAAATACCAAACGGAATGTGGAACCAATGGAGTTTTACTGGGCAGAGCACTAACCTCAGACTTTCCCTTCAGGAAAATCACTTCAGCAGCTGAGTAAAGGACGCGTTAGAGTGAAGGGGCCTGGGAAGAGTAAGACGATGTGCTAAGGCCCGTACTACAGTGATGACTGTATGAGTGGACAAAGGCAGCCATTATAGGAGACGCGCCGTCAAGGCAAAAAGAACATCTGATGACAACAGTCTGAATAACTGACGTGAGTTCAAATGAGGAATTGACGATACTGCCAAAGCTGTGAGCCTGGCAACCAGGAGAATGCTGTCACCCTAGGGGTGGGTGGGGTGCTCAGGGAGTCCCAGCACCTCTGGTGGGAGGGCCACTCACCCACCTCTGGTATCCACCTGATTCTCCTAATCTCACCCGTGGTTCCAAGAAGCTGCAGCATGCACAGCAGCCCCACCCTGGTAAACCATCTCAGCAGATGGGCTAAATCGGGTTGAAGGTGACTGGTAGGCATCAAACCCAATGGTGAGTCAGGGGATGTCTACCCCAAACACGTGAAGACCTTTTCCTGGAGGAATGGGCAGACAAGAACAATCTGTTCCAATGGCCATGAAGCAGGAGCTTGGCCAGACATCAAAGATGCCAAAGTCATTCACTGCATTCCCGGCCATCAGCAGTCATTTTGGCTTTGGCCCTGCCACTGGATTCTGTGACGCTGGAAGAGAGAATGAGGCGGACAACTTTGCGCAATTCTGTCTCACTTAAATCCACTTCACCCATGAGGCCAGACATCACCCATGATGTCAATGGCTGTCCTGGAAAACAAAGGATAAACCACAACAAGAAGAAAGTACTCTGGACTATAACAGGAAAGTTGGGAAGAGAAAAGAAAGATTTGGAAGAAGAAAGTTTAAGGTGGAAAGATGAGTTCTGTTTTGAACATAAATGAATTTGAGATGCCTATGGGACACCCAACTCAAGAATGCTTATGCAAGACTGGCTATAGAGATCTGGGTATCATCTGCAAACAGATAATTAAGCCCATAGGGATGCCAGGTGAAATAATCTAGAGGGAGAAGAGAAGAGAAGAGGGTCCAGGACAGGGCTTTGTTAGTGGACACAACCTGGATGAAAAAGAGACTGAGCAGAACAGACTCCAGCAAGAGAGAATCAAGAATGAACAGTTTCATGAAAACCCAGAGAGGAGAAGAGAATCAGAAGACGGTGATCAATAATGTCAAAAGTTGCAGAGAGGTCAAGGAGGATGAGGAATGAAAAATGGGCATTAGATTTAGCAATTAACAGATCTCTGGTAACTTTGGAAAAAAAGGTCAGAAGCCAGAATGCAGGAGGTTTGGAAGTATTTGAGGAGAAACTGCAAGGGTCCAGCGTAGACAGCTTTCTTAAAGAATTTAGCTGAGGGGCAGCTAGGTGGCGCAGTGGGTAGGGCATCGGCCCTGAAGTCAGGAGGACCTGAGTTGAAATCTGGCCTCAGACCAAACACTTGACACTTACTAGCTGTGTGATCCTGGGCAAGTCACTTAACCCCAATTGCCTAACAAACAAAAAAAAAAAACCCAAAAACAAAAACAAAAAAAAAAAAAAAAGAAAAAGAATTTAGCTGAGAAGAGAGTCATCATTGAGAACTTCAATTTCTCCAAATCTAACCCAACTGAATTCTCTTGCCTATACATTTCTCATGGTCCACATGGAACATCTGTCAAAGACATACATACCTAAGGGCTTAACTCAGTGAGCTGCCAGTTCAACCACATATTATCCTCTGGGCATTGGTGTTCTTCACCTACTTTGTATATGACCAGGTAGCTCTCAAGTGGCCACAAAAACCATAAATAGGATACTTTTTTTGTAACCTAAACTACCAGAGGCAATTGGGGCTGTCAATGCTCATGAAACGATCTGCTTTTTTTCCCCACAGTAAAGACAGATTCTCTGAAAACCAGTAACACTTGAATGAATGAACCATTTATTAAGCATTTACTGTACGCAAAAGGCCTGTGCTATACACTAGGGACACGAATAATAAAGCCAGACAGTACCTACTCTCAAGGAGCTCACATTCACTTGGGGCTTAACTGGACGCGTCACTTACTGTCCCAGAGTAAAAGGCTGTGCCCAGAAAGAATTCCCTTTTGGTCTCCGCTTTTCATGCTCAGCTAAGGATCCTTCTCCTTCCTCACTCAGTGAAGCGTTCCTCTATCTCCCCAGATGACAGTAATATTTCCCTCCTCAGATATCCCTAAAGAACCTTGCCTGGGTCTTTCCTTGGTCCCTATCACTCCCTACCTTTATTATACTTAAATGCGTACATGGGATAGTCCACCCTCAATGGAATGTGTTTCTTGAAGACAGGGATTGTGTCATAAAAGACGAAACCAAAACAAACAAAAACTGTTAATGCAAGAACTTGAGACAAAAGTGTCAACTAACTAACCAATGTTGAGTTTACTTATTTCTTAAGTTTATTTTATCCTAGGCAAAAAGAAAAAGGTCACCCACAAGTGCATTTCTTTTTTTGCAGGGATAGGAAACCTCTGATTTTAGCCACACGGGAAACTTTCATTCTGCAAACTCCCTTCACCAAAGCAGTTTGGCAACTGGTCAGTAACCTAACAGGCACAGAGTTGCCTTGGGCAATGAAAGATAAAATGACTTGATCCATGATCATACAACTTAGTGTTGGGGAAGAGACACGTACCCAAACCTTCCTGCCTCCAAGACATCATCTAGATGATATAGTTAAAATTTATATAATCCATTAAGGTTTGCAAATGACTTTACAGGTGTGATTTCATTTAATTTTTAAAAAACCTTATCAATTGAAATGAACAGTTAGTGTTAATCACAATCACATTTCTTTGGAGTTAGACTCGTACTCACCAACTCACCATCTTCCACAAGCGTCACATAACTACTGTATGGTTTCTAGATCCGATACAGAAATTGGTTGTAAGTGAAAAAGTCTCAAGCTAGAAAGCCACAGTATGAATATTAAATCCGTTTTAGGTGGTTCTGTTTGAAATATTTTTCCCTCCTTTACTGCTCAGTTTCCCTCATATCACTGACAACCATTCTGGAACCAGACACTTAAAACAGTGTGTCACCCAACTATGGAAAAAGATGACAAGTATATTTTTTAGTATTAAGTTGCTTAACAAGCCAGTGACATTTCTTTGGGTTAGTTTTGAAAATCAAGTTTCATCCATATGGCTGGTAAAAGGATAAAAACATAACAGGCCAAAAGCTCAAGTCTCATATGTTGAACATCTATTATTAATAACCATTCATCAAAATTCAGACGGAATGTTTTTTGCTAACCACAATAGTGATGAATCAATGGACCAAATTTAAAAGGCCAGCAATTCTCAACTTGTTAGCTCGCTGGGCAGTACTATTCTTTGCTATAAAGAATCTGGCGTGATTGGCATTTTTCTGCCATGCCTGAGCTTCCACTCTCTATCCTGAACCCACTCTTTTAGTCCCTCCCTCCCTGGAGGGGGGCTCTCCTGACTGAGGACTAGTCACCATATCAGGCCACCTGTTTTCCACCTCTTCTGAGAAGAAAAATAAAATGTCCATTGCCATTCTGGGAAATGGTGTGTACACTGCTTGCCCTATGACTCCACTCACCATCCCACTGACCTCCCAGTCCAAAACACCATCTCTCCCCTTCCTTTACATTTACATTTCTCCATGAGAGAAAGGACTGTGTTGTTTTTTGAATCTGAATCCCTACCACTTATCTCGTTACCTCTGTGTCTGGCACATGGTAAGAACTTAATAAACACTTTTTATTATTTTTATTCACAATCAGGAGCCAACAAAACAATTCTGGCAAAACTCTACAAAGGCCCAGCCTTTAAAAATCATACCAGAACAATTTTCACAAGTTACACAGGTCAAATCCCAACATGATGAATTCAAATTCCACTGAAATTTTATTGTACTGAAATCTTGTTGTATAAAAGATTGTTCCAAAAAAGGCAATTAACTAAGAGTTGTTTATCCTTTTGTTTACATAGGGCTTTTCATTACATAATGAAATCTAATCTATACTATCATGACTAACTGGAATTTTTAAAGACAGGTGCAGTGGTTGTCAATCAATCAACAATCATTCACTATCTCCCAGGCACTGTGCTTAGTGCTGAAGATACCAAGAGAGGCAAAAACTCCATCCCTGCCCTCAAGAAGCTCAGTCTAATGGGAGAGGAAATCTGTAAATAGCTAGATAACAGACAGTATTATCCAAGATAACAGGTGGAGGGAAACAAAAGGAAGGACCTCTGGTTAAACGTAGGCTTTGAAATGAGTTTAGAAGGAACCGAAGAGGAGAGGGTGAGGAGGGAAAGCATAGATAGTCCAAAGGCACAGATTTGGAAGGAATATTTTAGAATGGTGGGAAAAGGGAAAAGCATAAGTATTTATATGGTGCCTACTATGTGCCAGACACTATGTAGAACTTTACAAACATTATCTCATTTGATCCTCACAAACTTTATGAGGTAGGAACTGTTATTAACTCTACAGCCGGGGCAAACAGAGGTTATGTAACTTGCCCAGGGTCAGTCACACAGTTAGCGTCTGATGCCACATCTGAACACAGGGCTTCCTGACTTCAGGTCCAGAGCTCCACTGAGAGACCACTCACCAGTGGAACCAGCCTCCTTGGCTTCCTTTGCTGTTGTTCAATCATTTCTGTCGTGTCCAACTCTTCATGACCCCCTTTGGGCTTCTCTTGGCAAAGACACTGGAGTGGTTGGCCATTTCCTTCTCCAGCTCGTTTTAGAGATGAGGAAACTGAGGCAAACAGGGTTAAGTGACTTGCCCAGAGTCACACAGCTAGTGTCTTAGTCCTGACTCCAGGCCCAGGGCTTTATCCACTGAGTCACCTAAATTACTAGATGAAAGGACTGCTGTGGATATAGTTTACCTTGCAAAGCTTTTGATAAAAGTATCTCATACTATTCTTGTAGATAAAATAGACATTAATACAATCAAATGGATTCAGAACTGGTTAAATGACCAGACTCCGAAAGTATTTGCTAATGGCTCAATGTCATTTCGACTAGAGGTTCTGAGCGGAGTGACTCCAGGATGGGTGCTTAGGCCATGTGCTTTTAACCATTTTAACATAAAGGAATGGACAGTAAGCTCATCAAATTTGCAGATGTCACAAAGTTGGAAGGGATACCTAACACACCTAGTTAACACAATCAGTATTCAAAAGGGTCTTAACAGGCTCAATCTAATAAGATGAAATCAACAAGGACAAATAAATGTCAAGTCTTGCACTTGGGTAGAAAAAGCCCTAATTTTACCATAGAGTAAGATGAGGGAGGCATGGAAAGAAAGACAGTAGTTCTGAAAAAGAAGGAGGGTTTTCAGCAGTGGACTGCAAGCTCAGAAGGAGTCAGTAATGTGATGGAGTGGCCAAAAAAAGCCAATGAAGTCAAGGTCGCCTTTAGGAGAATCACAGCTTACAGAAATAAGCAAGGTGAAAATCCCCATACACTACGCTCTCACACCTCGAGGGCTGTGCTTGGTTCTGGGCACTGTGGTTTAAGGGGAAGGTAGAAAAGCTGGAGAATGTACAGAGGAGGCCAACCTGCACGATGAAGAGCCTTGAGTCGGTGACACATGAGGAAAAGCAAAAGGAACTAGGAATGGTCAGACTAGAAACCCAGGGGGAACACGACAGCCCTGTTCTTCTCTTATCTGCCCTTTTCCCATATCTTCTGTACATTTCCTTCAAAAATCTAAATCTAGAGGGCAGTTAAGTAGGACAGTGGATAAAGCACTGGCCCTGGAGTCAGGAGGACTTGAATTCAAATCCAGCCTCAGATATTTACTAGCTCTATGACTCTAGGCAAGTCACTTAACCCCATTGCCACCCTGCCCCCAAATACATAAAATCTAAATCTAGAATCTGAGGCTAAGTCTGGCTTTCCTCTTCTCTATTATACATTTTGAGCTGGAGTTATCTCTTTCCCAGAAGGGAGCTGTCCCTTTCCACCTCAGCAGCTAGATCTTTCTTGCTGCTGAGAGTCAGATCTAGAACAGAATTTCTTCTTATTGAGTCTTCCAACTTTTGAAAGATAAGACTATCAATCTAGGCTAGTCATCACCTGAAGCTCTGCTTTGGCAGAGAAAAACTCCAGTAGATCACCAGACAGCTGAAGCCTCTCATCACTTCTGTAATCTTGTCTTCATAGTAAACATGATCTATTTCCAAAACTCCTCATACTTATCTTCTTCTTCTCCTTTCCAGGTGGTTTGTAGGAGTTACTGAGAATATTGTTTCAGCCTCTGTTGATATTTACCCTTAAAGCGCCCAGCTCTAGTCCTTACATTTCCTCAAGACTATGTCTCCTCAAAAATCTACACCTACTGCATCCCCATTTACTTACTCTTTTCCCTTCTAGAGTCCCATTCTAATCATGTCACCTCCCAACAAGTCTCAGGACCTTCAGTTCATCTTACTTGTTTGCCTATACTTTGTGCTTTTGTGTACTGATGAAGCCATGTGTTTTATTCCAGGCTCCTTTCATCTTGAATTTAGTTTACTCTGCTCAGAGTTAATGGGCATCTCTGGTTATAATTCTTTCTACCTTGTGGCTACTGTCTATGCCATCTAGTTTGATAGCTATACATAGGTCATTTTCTTCTTTCCCCTTCTTTTTCAATTTATAGCCCTTTTGATCATATTTGCAAGAATCAAACAGACATTCTCACCAGCCATTACCAGGTACACACACACAGTCCCTAGTCAGGAGATTTTAGGCATGGTTCAGAAATTCAAATCCCATTTCTCAGACATCATCTTCTTAAGCAGTTATTCACTTCATAAATCTACCTTTCTCTCCTGAAGCTCTTGTCTTTGATTGATCAAACGGAAGCTCCTTGAAGACAGAAATGGTTTCATTTTTGTCTATCCTCCAAAGTCCTCAGAACATAGTAGGTTGTTGATAAATGCTTGTTGATTGGCTATAGAGATGAAAACACCACTTGTGCCCCCAAGTTCTTCAATTCCTTCCCCACGAATCTGCAAACCTTAGCAATCCTGTCTAGATTCCTTTAGGTACCATCATTCATGCCCAACTGAGTCACCGGAAGTAGGTAGTAAACACCTGGTTTGTCAAGTCTTGGGTGACTGTCCATCACATCCTAAACACATTCCTGGTCTTCATTACTATTACCAAGGGGACAAAAAGCTTCTCCCATTCCCTGAGCAAGGGACTCCTCTCTCATGCTGACTCCTGATGATCCAGAGAGCTAGAATTTGCAGTGGATCAACGTGGTGCACACAGCAGTGCCTTCCTCTTTAGGGCCCAACTCTCTTCTTCTTTAAAATCTTTATCTATTTCTTATTTCCAAGGTTTCCTTGTTCTTCCTTCTTCCCTTTCTCCTTTGTCACTTTGTCCTACTCCTCAATTTCCTCAAATAAGCCAGGATCATTCTATGTCTCTTCAGAACCTTTTTCTTCCTGTTGTTCACATTGGGAAGTGCCCCCCCCTTTTATTTTAAAAGATATGTTTAATTCTTCCTAATAGTTTGGTGAGTAGAGAGGCATTCCTAAAGCATCTCTACCTTTTTTCTATAACAGAGACCAGCTTTCACTTTAAGTGTAAGTAAGCAGTCACCTGGTTATGGCAGAAATACAAAAATCACACACTATGCAAATATGGTCTATTCTCCATACTTGGTGAAAATGAGATTTGTATCGTACTTTGAAGTTTACCAAGCACTTTTCCTCATGGCAACCCTATGAGTTAGCTAGAAAAATTATGAAAGAATAAGTATTTAAAAACTATGTAGTCTCCAAGTCACTAACAACAAGAGAAGGCAAAATGAAACCATTCTGAGGCACCGCTTCCCACTTGGCAATTATCTGCAGACAAAAGTGCTAGAAGGGCTGAAAAAGTCAAGCACAGTTAAACACTGCTGGCAGAGTCACTCTGGAAAACACTGTAGAATTTTTTTGGGAAAAGTAACTAAAATACCCTCTGACCTACAGCTCAGCACACACTTCAAGGAGGTTAAAGACAGAAAGGTCTCTTATACAGCAAAGTATTTATAGCAGAATTTTTTTGGAGCAAGAAACTGGAAAGAAAGTAGATGCCCATCAATTGGAGTACGGCTAAACAAGCGTTGGCACATGAACATAATGGAAATGATTCCTGTAATTCCTGTAAGAAACAAAGAATGTTCAGTGAATCACGAGAAAACTTACATAAGATGATGCAGAGTGAATTAAATGGAACCAAGAAAACAATACATACAATGACAAGAATGTAAAATGGAAAGGAGGAAATAAAGAACATGAGGTAATTATAACAAAGAGCTGAGGAAATGTACTTCCCTCCACCTATACGGGGAGGATGTGGAACAGTACTCAGGTCAATCTGGCAGTCTGTTTTGCTGAAATGCCTTTTTGCCCTCTTTTTAAACATTTTTGTTTCAAGACATGGTTCACTGGGTAGGAAAGGAAAATATTTGGAAATGAATGTGATGCAATAACATAAGACATGAATACTGAAATAAAATATTAAAATAATAATGCCCTATAAGCTCCATGACAGCAAGAACCATTTCTTAGTCTCTGTGTCTTCCCCAGAGCCTGATATGACTTTGAACATTCCAAGAATCTAGAACTTCACTGATTGGGGGTGGGAAGAGGGCAGCAGGGCAGGGCATTCCTCCCACCCCTGCCAATAACTACTCTGCAGGCTAGTAGATGACCTTTGGCAGGTACTGATGATATTCTCTCCAGATTTAGCTGATCTAATTCTCAGAAAGCCAGAGTCTGTCATCAACCCAAAATCCAGATAGGTGTATCCTACGTAGAACGAACATACATTTCAGTGGCATAACCTTCAAGAATTTAAGGTCAGACCAACAATGGGAGTAGATGCTTAATGTTAGCTAGATTTTAAATGAATACCATTAAGTTACCTGTATACTGTACCACATGGGTTTGTAAATATAAAGTGCTTTTACTAGCTATCTCATTTTCAAGACACAACCACATTAGGTGGAAGTAATGTAAATTGGAGAATCACAGAATTTCAGAGTTGGAAGGGACCTCAAAGATTGTCTAATCTAACCTAGTCATGAAAAAATTCCTACAACACACCTGGCAAACGGCCATCCAGTCTTCGCTTTCTTACAAGCCTTCCTGTTTCTATAATCGAGTCTTTCTGAATATACTAGTCTTCACAGTGCCCAAAATCACCTAATCAATTTTGATTGTAAATAGTAAAATTAGAAATGGATTTCTGCAGGCCTTTGAAAAAACCACTTAAGCTTCAACAAAATGAAACACTTGATACATGTGTGGGAAAGCCTATAGAATGCATTTAACTTCCCAATGTTGAGAAATAAGATAATGTTTTTGTCAAATTAATTCTTCAGTAAACTGACCATATTTATTTAACTATCAAGAGCCTGAATTTAATGACAAGTAAAACAGGTCCAGTCCTTTATTTCTAATCTAGCCTATTAAAAATGTTTTAATACGGGACTGTCAACCTCCAAGCTGCTGTTAAAAATAAAACACCAAGAAAATTAAAATCAATACACCTAAAAGAAATTGGAACCAAGAAACAAACCAACTCCAACTGATGATTTACAGGGATTCCTATCTACAGACCTTTTTTTGGTCACATACTTTTATGCCAAAAGTTTCCCCCAACTCAAACTGTACACCACACACCCTAGATTTCATTCAAAAGTTCACCTGTCTTTCTATAATATTTTGGGGGAAATGAAGCTCTATGAAATACAACTTTGAGGAAGTTAGTTCTCAGTAATTGGAACATTTCTGGACAAAACCTAGTTCTTTCATGGGTTCACGTAATTAAAATGAGAGTATGTTTAAAGTCACCATTCCAACAGTCCTTGTAAAACACAGGGTGACACTGTTTACAAATCCACAAGAAACCGGGATCCCACAACCGCCGTGCCGCAAACTGGCCGCAAGACTTCGGGCAGGACTCAGTCACTTCGGAAATACAGGCGGTGTTGGCCCCATTTTGCAGCTAGGTGACTTTCCTGGAGGGAAGATCTGCTCTTTCCACGACCCCCAGGCCGCCCCTCCCCCACGAGCCCGCGGGTGTCCCAGCCGGGATCTCTGGTGAGGATGCTCGGACAACCCGCCAGCAGGTTTCTAGGGAGGTTCCAGAAGCAACGAGGCATCCCAGTCAGTCACAATACAGTCCCGCAAATATGCGGACAAACGACCGCGCCCACGGCAAGGCCAGGTCACACCCCGCCCCCAGGAACGCCCCTCTGAGCGTGTTCCAAGTTCACGGGAGAGGACCACCGCCCCCCCACCCCGAGACTCTAGCCCCGCCCCCAGCTCCCCGGTGCTAACCCTCCCGGCCTCCTGCCGCGACCTCGCCACACTGGGCGCCCCGCCCCCCTGCCCCAGCCTGGGGCCCGCTGGGCCAATCCCCGCCAGCTCCCGAGGTTCTAGCCCCGCCCCTAGCACCCGGCTGTAAAGTTCCATCCTCCCCCCCCCCTCGTCACACAACGCCCCCCCCAACGTTCCAACGCTCACCCGCCCTCCCCGCGCCGGCTCCAGCCAATCCCGGGCCGCTCCCGACGTTTTGGCCCCGCCCCGCTCCCCGGCGCTCTAGCCCCCACAACCACCTAAGCCGGCTTCTCGCAGGGTCATCGCACCTGCCCACCCGCTCCCTCCCAGGCCCTCGCGCCAGGCCCCGACGTTCCATCGTCCCCTTCGCACCGCTCCCTTGGCTCTCAACGTTCCCTCCCTCGCTCGCTCGGGCAGTTCCCGGCGTCCGCCCCCGGTGCGAGCCGGCCCCGGACGGCCCAGGCGCTCACCTTTCGGGGGTCTCCACGGAATCGGCCTCTTCCTCCGCCATGTCCGCTCTCCCCTCGCTCGCCCCAGCCTGGCCGGGGTTCCGGGCGTCCCCGGATAAATGACCCAGCCTCGCCCGAGGCCACACGCCACCAAACAAGCCGGCTGACAGGCCGACTGAGGAGGTGCCGCCGCCCGCGGCCGCGAGTCCTTAAGGACGCGCGCCACCGGGGCCCGGCCCCGCACGTGCCCCTGCGTCATCCCGCTCGCGGCGCGCGGCCGAGCTCTACCTCTGGGCTTCCGCGCACGCGCAGCGGAGGAGGGCGGAATCAGGGCCGAGCGCGGAGGAGGGGGCGGGGCGCAGGCTCGCGTGCTCCGAGTGGCTAGCGCAGGTAGGGACCCCGGGAGCCCGGCGCGTTTTAGGGTGTCCCCTCTCTTGCTTTTAGAGGGGGAAACTGAGGCCCAGGGAAGCGGGGTCCCTCCATCCCAGGAGCCTAGCTCTGGGGTTGGAAGGGACCTCAGATCATTTAGTGAGACGTCCTGCTTTTACAATTTTTTTTTTTTTTTGCTTTTTGGTGAGGCAGTCGGGGTTAAGTGACTTGCCCAGGGTCACACAGCTGGTAAATGTCATGTGTCTGAGACTTGATTTGAATTCAGGTCCTCCTAACTCCAAGACCGGAGCTCTGTCCATTGCGCCACCTAGTTGCCCCTTTTATAATTTTTCCCCTCCTTTTACAGAGGGGGAAACTGAGGCTCATGAAGCAAGGTCCCTCCATCCCAGGAGCCCAGATCTGGCCTGGAAGGGACCTCAGGTCATTTAGTGAGACCCCCTGCTTTTACAGAGGGGGAAACTGAGGCCGAGGGAAATGAGGTCCCTCCATCCCAGGAGCCCAGATCTGGGGCTGGAAGCAACCTGGAAGGTCGTTAGTGCCAACAGAAGAGTGTCAACAGCCCTGAACAGGAGTGATATCACGGGAGTGGTGTTAGGAAGAGTCTTTGGGCAGGGGTGTACTGGCTCCAAGGGAAGAGGACCTGGAGGCGGAAAATCCAATGACCAGGTTACTCTACCCCAGCCAAACTTGGCTGAAGAAGAGAAGGGAGGGCTAAGGTGAGAGGAGCTACTGGATGGACCAGAGAGGACTTAGCCTGGGGCTGGAGAGAAGAGGGTTTTGTGCAGGGGGCTGTGAGAGATTTATTAGAAATGAAAGTGACCAGTGGGGGTTTGGGGAGGGATGAAGCTGGAGATAAGTTTGAGGGGACCTAGTGGGTGGGAATTAAGGGAGGCTGGGGAAGGGTGCTGGCTATAAAAACAAAGGAAGGGTGGAGTCTAAAAGACTGATCTTGGACACAGCCTGAGACTGCATCTGGGTGGCAGAAGAGGGAAGCCAGAAAGGGTGACTCAGAACCTGCAAAGCCAGAATCCAGAAAAGATGTTGAAGGATGTGGACCGAGTTCTAGGCTGAGAGAGAGGAGTCCTGAGAGCTCTGCTGAGGAAGGTCTGCTGCTGCAGCGCCTCAGTTCAGTGGATGTGGGACCATGGAGTCACAAGATGTTCAGGGTGAGATCCACATCAAGGTACCTGCACGGTCCAACCCAGGACTCCCCTCCTTTTTTTTCCTGGACTTGTGATTCCACCAGCCTGGGGAAGCACCTACTCTGCCTGAATGAAGCACAATTAAACCCAAATCTTTGTCCATCAGGGACCAGCTCCTTGGAGCTCTGCCCCACTACCTCTCTCCCCTCTGATAAATTGAACAAGTAGCCCGCCATGAGGACCTTCAGTAAGGGGGGACCACTACCTCCTGGGGCTGCTCATTTCCACTTCTGTACAGTGAGTGCCAAGAACTTCTTCCTTAAATGAAATCTAAATTTGCCTCTTTGTGACATTAGTGCTGCCCTGTGACTTCTAGTGATGAGGATGGGATCTGAACCCCTAAAGGGAAAAGACCATGTCTTTGAGATCTGTACTCCGAAAAGAAAGCCCTGGACTTTTCCCCAGTGGCCAAATCTCTGACGGTTACCTGAGGCTATAATCCCATCAACAGGCCTTTCATTAGGGCCTATGCCCCATCTCATAATTCTCTGTTATCCTTAACCTAGCCCTCCATTGTCTTAAAGTCTCTATGGCTCTGGGCCACTTCCTACCCTTAATCCTATCTAGGCTGTATTCTCCCTTGGCTAAGTGATGCAAGTCCCTGACTTCTGTTACCTCACAGTCCTAAAGACTACTTGGCCACTCCTAGATCCCTCCCACAGTCCTTTTGTATATAAGGTCCATCTGGCCTCTGTTAAGGTGCTCAGATTCTTAAGATCTAGCCTGCTTGCATTAGCCATACCAGTGCTTAACTCCCTTAAGAGTCTGGCCAATATGGCAGATTCTTTAAATCTCACCCACTTCTGTTCTAATAGTAAGCCTTGTCCTTGGCTGAAGGAAGGCTTGGGTTGAATTCATTTGGGCAGGACCCACATGATGTGATTTTGGGGTCCCAGCACCTCTAAACCTCAACACTAGCAGTAATCTGGTTCACATCCTGGCCCTTCTACTTAACATCTGTGAGATACTGGGTAAGTCACATAACTTCACTGATCTTCAGTTTCCCCACCTATAAAACAAAGGGGTTGGACCACATGACCTCTAGTCTTTCACTTCTAAATCTGTGACCCTGTAAATTCTATCCAGCTTTTCTGTTGCAAGTTAGGGGAGGAAAGGACTAGAACTTTGCCAGTCCACAAAGGGCAAACATTTTTTAAAAGGCATAAGAGTATAGAGTACTGGGCAGGACTAGTGTGAGAGAGTGAGGAAGAAGCACTGCCCATAATCTGAGTGGTGTGTCAGACAGCCTGGAGGTCTGTGGGTGTATAGGGGAGGAGTGGGCTGTGGTTTAGCCAGCATTCCTCTGTAATGGACATGTCAGAGGTGAGGCAGTGTCTTGTGAGGAAGAGGTCACTGATCTGTGAGTCCTTGTTAGTGAGTGACTGACACCATTATCTTGATGATTATGATTTCTATCTCCTATGATGACTCAGATGCTCTTAAATCGAGTTACACAGGTTGATTCCTGAGAAATTGGAACAGACCAGGAAGGAACCAACTTCTTGCTGTCCATCCTTTCTTCCTTGATCACAAAACAGTCCTGAGCAAACACTTTGCACAAATAAAATATCGTGCTGTGCTACCTTGTGAGGAAACATAAAGCAGCAAAATCTCCCTGACTATATACCACAACTATGGTGTTCTAAATAAATTTAGTTTAATATATTTACAGACTTTTGAGGTCACTTCCCTCATTTTAAAGATGAGAATATTGGGTCCCAGAGTAGATAAGTGACTTATCCCATGTTGCACTGTGGCAAAGCCAGGACTGGAAGCCACATCCTGACCTTCTCCAGCACTGTGCCGTCTCCTCTAATTCAAGCAGTCAACAACCACTTGTTAAGCAACTACTGGGTGTGAGGCAGACACCCTACTAAGTGCTAGAGATACAAAGAAAGACCAAAGACAGTTCCTGCTCTCGCAGAGCTTACAGGTGGGACAACATACAAATGACTCAAAAGGTCCTAGCATTTAAGGGGGATCAGGGAAGGGACTTAAGGGAAGCTGGGAGGCATAATGAAGAAGGAGAGGATTCTAGGCATGGGGGATATCTAGTGAAAATGCCCGAAATCAGGAGCTGGAGTGTCTGATGAGAGCACTAGCAAGGAGGCCAGTGTCACTGGATGGCAAAGTACACGGGGTATGTAAGGTCTTAAAAGATTGGAAAGGTGAAAATGAGTCAGGTTACAGATGGTTTTTAAAAGCTAAATAGAGGGTTTTATATTTGATACTAGAGATAATAGGAAGCCAATGTAGTCGACTGAATATAGATGGGGATGACTTTGTGCTTTAGGAAGATCAGTTTTACAGTTGAGGGAAGGATGGACTGGAGTGGGAAAAAGATTTGAGGGAGACGGACCACCAGCAGCTTTGCCATTGTCCAGGTGTGACGTGATAAGGGCCAGCCCCAGACAGGAGGGGGCGCATATGAAATATTCTAAAGGCAAAAATGGCAGTACTCGGCAGCTGATTGAATATGGGATTGAGAGAGGGTAGTCAAGGAGGACGCCTCTGTTTCAATTGTAGTGACTGGGAGGAGGGCGGTACCTTCCAGTTATAGGGAAGTTAGGAAGTGGGGAGACTCTGGCTAGGAGCCAAGGACCTAAAAAGCAATAACCCTCCTAGGCCAATTTTTTTTGGTCATTTATCAGGCATTTTCTCCTTCCCACCTCCTACCAACCGCCTCATCATGGAAAAAACAAAAACAACAAAACCTTTGTAACATATGCTTAGTTGAGCAATACACATTTCCACATTTTCCATGTCCAGAAATGGGTCTCACTCTGTACATTTAGTCCTGGGGATATTTCAAAAAAGGTAGCTTGCTAATCAAAAGAATTTCAAATGGCCCATAGGGCAACCACCTTCAGTAAAATGATCCTAAATCCTGCCAAGTTGTAAAAATGGGGGCAAAACTAAAAGGATAAAATGCAATTAGAATAAATGTAAGACTGTGTTTTGACTCAATGTCAGAAACTTCAATTAACATTAAGAATTGTCCAAAAGTGAAATGGGCTGATTTGGTAGGTAGTGAGTTCCCTGTCTCTGCAAGTTGTCAAACAATAACTAGATGACTACTTGCCATATGTATGATACAATCAACAACCTGATTTATGAAGTGCCTACTCTGTGTCAAGTACTGTCCCAATAAAAGAAAGTCCAGGATGGGTGGAGCAAAGGTGGCAGATTGAGGGCAGTCACCCCCAGCTGAACTCTCAACATTCCCCTCCAAACACTTTAAAATAATGCTTCAAATCAGATTTTGGAGCAGAGAGCCAACAAAAGGTTGGAGTGAGACTTTTTTTCTGGCTCAAGGAAACTGAAGAGGTCAGTAAGAAAAGTCTGTGACATGGTTTGAGGCCTTTCTGGAGCCCACCCAAGTGGTAGAGGCAGCAGAGGCTGCTGCAGCAGCAGCTTCAGGAGCTCTCAGCCCAGAGATGGGAAGGGTGTCAGACAACTGGTCAGAAAGAGATTACAGGAGACTATTTGCTGGCACTGGGGACATCTGGGGCTGATTGGCAGCTCCATTGCCTGTATGCAGTTGTGGGCCACAGTTGCAGGACAGAGAGGAGTGCTTGTGGTCAGTCATAAAGGAGCAGTGGCCCGGTCACACTGCCAATGCTAAGAGGAGGGCTAGTGCTTGTTGGCTGCAGGGGAGCAGAGGCCCTTCCTGGGTAAAGACCAGAGCACCGCCCAGGAGAGCAGTGACCGTACCTCTGCCCGGATCATACCACCTTGGAAGCAGACTCCCAGAACTAACTCTGAAACAGCAGCACAAAAAGCCTGAAGTTTGGGACAGTGCCTCCAACGCTCCCAGGTGAGCAGAACCCATTTTTTTTCTCTTAATAGCATTTTTTCCCCAATTATATATATAGTTTTCAACATTTATTTTTGTAAGATTTTGAATTCCAAATTTTTCTTCCTCCCTCCCCCCTCTCCAAGACAGCAAGCAATCTGATATAGGTTATACATGTACAATCACATTAAACATATTCCCACATCAGTCATATTGTGAAAGAAGAATCAGGACAAAAGGGAAAACCATGAGAAAGAAAAAACAACCAAAAAAGTGAAAATAGTATGCTTTGATCTGCATTCAGACTCCATAGTTCTTTCTCTGGATGTGGATAGCATTTTTCATCAGAAATCTTTTGAAATTGTCTTGGATTATTGTATTGTTGAGAAGAGCTACATCTGTCATAGGTCTTGATCTCACAATTTTGCTGTTATGTGTATACAATGTTTTCCTGCAGAACCCAACTTTGACATAAAGTTCAAAGTCAAGAAGCAGTCTGGAAAAATGAGCAAACAGCAAAAAATGAATCTGACAACAAAAAGCTACTATGTGGCGGTGAAGACCAAGACGTACACTCAGAAGACAACAATGTGAAAACAGGTACAAAAAAAAAAGTCTAGAAGAAAAATGCTAATTGGATCCAAACCCAACAAGAATTCCTTGAAGAGTTAAAGAAAAAATGAGTGATAGATGAAAAATTGGAGAAAGAAGTGATACAAGAAAATTATAAAAGAAAATCAACAGGTTAGTAAAAGAGGCACAAAAAATACTGAAGAAAATAATGCCTTAAAAAAACGAATTAGCCAAGTGGTAAAAGAGGCACAAAAATCTGCTGAAGAAAAGAACTCCTTAAAAAAGCAAAGTTGGCCAAATGAAAGAGGAGGCACAAAATCTCACTGAAGAAAATAATTCCTTAAAAATTAGAATTGGGCAAGTGGAAGCTAATGACTCCATGAGACACCAAGAAACAATAAAATAAAGTCAAAAGACTGAAAAAAAAGAAGAAAATATGAAATATCTCTTCAGAAAAACAACTGAGCTAAAAATAGATTGAGATCAGGTTATTGAACTAAAATTATTGAACTACCTAAAAGCCATGATCAAGGAAAAAGCCTAGACATCATATTTTAAGAAATTATCAAGGAAAACTGCCCTGATATTTTAGATTCAGAGAGTAAAAGAGAAATTAAAAGAATCCACCAATCACCTCCTCAAACAGATCCCAAAATGAAAACTCCCAGGAATATTATAGCCAAATTCCGGGGCTCCCAGGTCAAAGAGAAAATACTTCAAATAGCTAGGGATAAGTATTCAAATATGATAGAGCCACAGTCAGGATCATGCAAGATTTAGTGGCTTCCATGTTAAAGGAGCAGAGGCTTGGAATACGATCTTCCAGAAGGCAAAGGACCTAGGATTACAACCGAGGATAACCTACCCAGCAAAACTGAGGATAATCCTTCAGGGGGAAAAAATGGATATTTAATGCAATAGAGGACTTTTAAACATTCCTGATGAAAAGACCAGAGCTGAATAGAAAACATGACATTCAAACAGAAGACGCAAAAGAAGCCTAAAAAGGTAAACACGAAATACTAATCAAAAAGACTCAGTAAAGCTAAACTTTACATTCCATATGGGAAGATAATACATGTAAGTCCTAAGAATTTTATCTTTATTAGGACCACAAAGGAGTTTATATAGACAGAGGACATGGGTGAGAGTTGATTATGTAGGAGTGATCTCCAAAAAAAAATGAAGGGGTGAGAAAGAGGGATGCACTGGGAGAAGGGGGAAGGGAGAGGTAGAATGAGAAAAAATTCTCACATGATAGAGGTGCACAAGGAAGAGCTTTTACAATGGGGGGGGAATGTAGGGGTGGGCAGTGCTTGAATCTCACTCATTGGAATTGGTTCAGAGAGGGAAAAATATATACACATATGCAGCTGTATATAAAAATGTAACTTACCCAATCAGGAAATAGAGGAAGGGGATTGGAGAAAGGGGAGAGGGAGAGAATGATAAAAGGGAGGGCAAATTAAGGTAGGCAGTGGTTGGAAACCTTTGGTCTAACATTGAGACCCAGAGATAGGTAACTAAGGTTATGCTACTACTACTCAAAACAACAACAATAAGGTTTAACTTTGATGGCGCACTTACTATGCACCAGGCACTGTGCTAAGCTCCGGGGATACAAAGAAAGGTAAAAGACAGTCCCTGCCTTCAAGGAGCTCACAGTCTAATGGTGGACACAGTATGCAAACAGCTATGTACAAACAAACTATAGACAGGATACAATGGAAATAATCAGCAGAGAGGATGTACTGGAATGAATTGGGACCTACTCCCCTATTTGTCTGACAGCCAAAGACAGATGTTTGTTTAGTGCTGACTGGGGAAGAGGTTGGGGGAGGGAAGCCACTGAAACCTTTCAGTTGTCCTCTTCCAACATTCTCCTCCCTGAGGTCATTTCCCCCAAACGAGGCTTCACATTTATGTGGACACATCCGTGCAGCACAGTGTGCTACAGTACATATATACTGGGAAGGGTTAAATTTTCTGTTATTCCCTATGCCTGCCCTCTATCCCAGAAACTTGTACGAGGTTTCTCTTTGGGTTTACAAGTATATGATATTTGACTTGCTGCCATGTATGGCAGAGAGCCAGGCCCATTGTATATTAAGGGTTCCTTTATGCTGCTATTTCTCTTTGAAAGGTTGAGTACTGTAGCTTAACTAGAATATATTATCTTTGCATAACAATGATGTGACACATTTAAATATTTTTTAAAGTTTACCAAAAATTTTTCCTTACAAATGACTCCATGAGACAGGATGGTCTGGACATTATTATTTTTGTGTAGCCCTTGATTGGCAAGGGGACTGATGGGAAATATATTTTTCCCCATCTGGAAAAAGGGATTGAAGGATTGTGGGAGGCACAAGCCATGTGAGCATAGAGAAAACCCAGGAACTTTGGAGCCCGAGGGGTTTTCTTGTGCGTGGATCGCACGAGTTGATGTCAGTACCTGTGCATAGAACCAGCAGTCAATTGGGTAGGATGATGGTACCTCAAACTGAATATAATCATCAGCAGTCTTGTCTTGTATACAGATCTACTCAAGGAGTGATCTTCATGGGCAGAATTTGCTACTGGATCCTGGTGAATTTATCCCTTCTGCAATTCCCCCTCCCTTGCCCCAATAATGCCTGGCAAACTAGCATCTCTTACCCTCTACCCTCAGTAAATCTTGTGTATTTGCTGTATGTATTTTTGTGATGGATTTTGTCTCCATGTAAAGATAAGCTGCTTTTTACTGCATTCTGGGCATCTGCTGTACATGAGTGGGCCTCACTATGGAGGGGGACAAAGAAGGTTCCTCTGAACAGAGAGCCCTTGACTTAATTGTGAATCTGTGCTGAGGCTCTTCCCCCCCCTTCTCTCTCTGGTTTTTCTTCTCTTTTCTTCTCTCTCCTCTCTCTTTCTTTTTCTCATTTTTTCTGTCTCTCTTTTCCTCTCTGCCTCTCTTTTTCTCTCTCTCCTTCCCCCTCCAATCTTTAATCTCTCCTTATCTATTATTTCTGTTGCCAAAATCATGCTCATTCCCCTTTGATCTTGTCATTCCTCACACTATCATTTTACATTTTTCTTTTCTTTAATTGCCAAACTCCTTAAGAGAGGCTCACTGGAAGGAAAAGCTTCCTAGCAATTAGTGCTGTCTAGTATTGGAATAGGCATCCCTGAAAGGTCATGATTTCCTCCACCTTCAGTGGAGGTCTCCATGCACACGGTGAAGGACCACTTGTTCCACGGGTGGTAAAGGGCATGGCTCGGTCAGAGAGCTACAGGTAGTCCTTTCAAGATTCTGTGATGTAGGAAATTCTTCAGGGTCAGTTGAGGCAGTATGATGTTAACAGTTGTAATGCTGGACTGGGCTTCAAATCTCACCTCTGACGCTGACTGTCTGTGTGCATGGGACGCATCTTTCTGAATCTGTTCCTCACCTATAAACACAAGATAGTGATACTTGTACTAAAATCCCGACTTTGCTGTTTGACCCTGTGCCAATCACCAAAGGTCTTTTGCTTTGAGTTTCTTCACCTATAAAACCAAAAGTTTGGGTCAGATAATCTCTAAATCTCCTCCTAGCTCTAATCTGTTCTCCTGTGAACTAAGCCACGCAGTTTATAGAGAACTTGGAAAAGGAATCCAGTTAGAAGGGACCTGTGAAGGATTTCAATAGATCAGGCAAGGATCTAGCTCCTTGGAGTGATGGGCCATGAGTTGGTAGAGCCCAAGACTCTAGGCCAAAAACTCATCTTTTCCAATGGACTCTTGATAGGATGTTTCAGCTATCACAGCAGTTTCCTTATTGATAGACACATCGAATTAACTAACACCAGCCTTCTTCACAGAGCTACAACAAGAATTTGTTCCTTTCTTTTTCTAAATTGGTAAAAATGACATGTGTCATATAATTAACAAATACTTTATTAATAAATGGGAAATGTGATTATTCTTGTTATTACTGTGCTCATCACACAGTAGGTACTTCATAGATGCTTATTGATTGACTAATTGTTCACTGCCACTGGGAATGAAATTTTACAGGACATACAGATAGATATTTTCTACTATTCAACTGAAGTCACTCTGGGTATTTGGGCAGCTATGAATACCAGTAGCATGTCACTATGAGTAAACTGACCAAAGTCACATTGTCATACAATAGATTGACTAGTGTTAACCTGTGCTTTCACTCTGGGATGCAGGTCCACTTACAAGGCAATTTATTATAATATTCTGGGGAAAATAACCTATTTCTTCCATTTAATAACAGGCAGCTTTATAGGAATCTGGCTCTTAAGAGAGGCCCTGGTATAAGAGAATACCAACATACTGCTTTGTTGAAAACCCATTTCTAGCCCATTTCTCAAGTCAACATTCTTGATTTCATGGAAAAGTAGGCTACTTCCTAATTCCTGATTGTCCAGTCCTTGCCTGACCTTGGAAATTGGTGTCTGAGTTAACTTACATCACATGTCACAGAACAAACAGCCCATACCCTTTTGGTGCCCCCATAAATGCATTGTTTGTCAAACAAGTTCCCAAAGCTACTTGTATGATGCAGAGGGAGTTTCTTCTGGGAGACTAGAAGGGCCAAGTGCTGGGTACCCACAGCCAAACTATACTCCGGCAGAGTTTTTCTTGGCTTTGTGAAGCTACTGTGTTATAAACAGTACTCCAAAACTTAGTACTACAAAAGTTATTTTGAAAATGTAGGCACTGAACAGGAAAGAAAAACATTTTGCCGACAAATTTTCATGTGCCTAATTGAAAATTTATTCTACCATGATTATAAAACAAATTATTTAAGAAGGAAGGAAGGAAGGAAGGGAGGGAGGGAGGGAGGAAAAAGGAAGGAAGGAAAGGAAAGAAGGATGGAAGGAAAGGAAGAAAGGAAAAAGGGAGGAGAGAAAGGAAGGAAGGAAGAAAGAAAGGAAAAAAGCATTCATTAAACATCTACTATGGGCAAGTACTATGCTAAGTGCTGGGAATATAGACAAAAAAGGTCCCTGCTCACCAGGAACTCCCATTCTAATGAAGATGATATATATAGGATGGTTTGACTGTAGGGCTGTTGGAAAGGTCCAGTAGTCCTCAGGGTGTTGAGACAAGGCATCCTCTATAGTAGCATTTCCGTTGATAAAATATGATCTTTTTTCTGACATTGAGCCATCTGACTGTGCCAAAGACTTTGCTGGCAAGACCTTTTTTTCTGGGTCTTCAGTAGCTATGCTGAGAAGGTGGGAGCAAATGAAGAGTGAGGTACTAGGTCACTTCTTGAGGCTTGCTCCCCTGGATGGTGGCTGTGAGGAGGGGACTGGAAGCAGGGTCACTGCTGTGGAGAGAAATGCCATTCTGATACTCTTGGGCTTCTCCAGCTTGCTGGTCACGGTTGGTTGGTGCTGATGGTGGCAAGGATGCTGCAGGTAACACCCAATCCACATTCTTTCTCTCTTTTCTCTCACTGTTATCTTCAGTGGATTCAATATTCATCTAGTCCAGGGGGTCTTAACTTGAGGTCTATGAACTTTTAAAATAGATAGATAGGCAGAAAGATGGATAATTATTTCAATATAATGGGTATGTGTGATCCTGTGTATTTCATTTTATGCATTTAGAACCTTCTGGGGCTTCACTGGACAGCTGAAGGGGTCCAGGACACAAGGGTTCTCATTTTGTGCCAGGGGACCCTTTGGGCCCCTGATTTAGCAGCTCTTTGGCCTTCTGGGCTCCACAGACCCTCAGCTCAGCCTCACATTCTACTTTGGGGCCTTCTTGACTATAGTTCTTGGGTCTAACGTGATTCTCCTTCCTTACCTGGGGGTAGGAGAGAGGAGGCCAGGTGGACGGCATGGAGTTTATGTTCTTGGGAAGCATCTCCTCTGTCCTGGGTCAGCCTGGCCTCCTGAGCCCATGGAAAGCTCTCTTCCTCACACCCAACCTGTGATCCATCATCCACGTGGTGTGTCCTCTCCCCACCCATTGTGGAGCATACATGCAGTACGCTTCCTCACACCCCAGGGAGAGACCCTAATAGAGTCCCTGCTTTCAGAGGAGCAGTCGGCCTGTCTTCCTTATAGCCTGGGCCCTCTGGGGAGTGCAGGCATGATGTGGAGCCCAGGTCAGCTGACCTAAGAGATAGGAACTGGTAATGCAGGAGAGGTGAGGAGAGAAGGGGGTGGGGAAAGACTACTTGGCCACCTGCCTGCCTCTAGGAGAGGAACACCCTGCTGCTGTCTCCACAGCACAGTCCACACTGGGTGTAGGCAGGGTGAAGGGGCTGAGGCTGGCCACCTGCTCACCTGCCTACCTGCCTGCCAGGGGAAGGGCCCCCTTAACTAACTGTCCAACATAACCTGCCCTAGGTGCTGGCAGGGAGGAGAGCAGGTGAGGCAATGTCAGCAGCAAGCATGCTGGCCAGGCATGCTTCTCCTCATTTCTCCTGTTCGTTTCACATGCCCTGATGCATGATCTTTCTCACCCTCTGGGCTGAATGCCCCCCTCCCCTCTGCTTGGGAGACCATTGTTCAAGAAGAGTTGCCCTGTCCGCACTTGGAAATTCGAGCCTGGAACTTTGTCACATGTAGGTCCTAGTAAATATTTTATGGTTGAGAATGAGAAGCAAAATGTGGAGAAAGGTGAAGAGTAGGAAATAGAAAGAAATGAATATCCCCTCATTCCCAAAGAATCCCAAAAGGCTTTGTGTAGGGAGTAAAATCAAAGAATCCTTTAAATAAAGAAGTAGATCTGGTGAGGAAAAGAAGAGGTAGAAAATATGTGAGAGAGAGGGGTAAAATGGAAACAACCTAAATCTAGAAACAGGAGAGTTCTGTGTGTAAATCTCTGCTCCAACATTTCTCAACTGTACGACTCTGGGCAGTTTTCTCATCTGGAAAATGGGTGTAATAATATCTCTTGTATGGGATTGCAGTGAGAAAAGTATTTTGTCACCCTTAAAATAAAAGGAGATTGGCGCATATTAACAGTGCCTCTGATGCGGCTTCCCAATATGAGTTAGTAGTATGAATTATTAGTGTTAAGTTATAGTATATTAATATGAGTTATTAATAAGTCTGGAAACCTTAAAGTAGTCATCCAATTGGTGAAGCTGGAAAGGAGTGAAAAAGCAAAAGATTCAGACAAAGAGCACGATGTTGCCGAGTTACAAAACGGGCATCCAAACCCAGGTCTCCTTCCTGAGTAAATCTAGCGCTCCAGTCATTGCACCCATTTGACTCCGGGACAGGCTGATAGAACTCCTCAACAAACAGAAGAGAATCTTCTCTCTTATCTGTAGGTCAGCGAAAAGTCACAGGAGACTTTTAATGAAATAAGGAGATTCCATTTATCCATCCATCCATTCAACAACAAACATTTTATCAGACACCTAATATTTCATACAATATATCCTAGGCACTGGGGGAAATATAAAGATGAAAAAAAGACATGGTTTGTGCCTTCAAGGAATTTTTTAATTTAAGAGATATGATAAGACCTTTGTGTAAATAACTATAATACAGAATAGAATATTATGAATGCATACAGTGAATACAAAGAAAGGGGAGGGAAAGAGGGAAAGAGAAGGGGGTGGGGAAGGGGAAAAAGAGGAGAGAGAAAGAGGAGGTCAGGGCGGGAGAATAAAAGAAGAGAAGGAAAGAGAGGAGGTGAAAAGAAGTGAGGAAGAGAGACGAGAGAAAAAATGGAAAGAAATTTGAATAGTGTGCTTAGGGGAGAAAGGGAAAGAAAGAGAAAAAAGAAAGAAAGGAAAGAAAGAAAAAAACAAAGAGGAAAATTATCTTGATTATTGGAGAAGGAACATGATAGTGCAGTGAATTTTCAGTTGGGCTAGACCTGGGCAATAGGGGCATTTAGGTGGTGCAGTGGATGAAGTGCCAGCTCTGGAGTTAGGAGGACATGTGTTCAAATCTGGCATCAGACACTTACTAATTATGCGACCCTGGACAAGTTATTTAACTCTATTTGCTTCAGTTTCCTCATCTGTAAAATGAGCTGGAGAAGAACGTGCAAACCATTCAGCATCCTTGCCCAAAAAACTCCTGAATGAGGTCACAGAGAGTTGGAGGTGACTGAAACGACCTGACAGTAACAACGAAGACTGGGTTTGAGCGACATCTCCAGCACTACCTCCATGAGTCTCAGTTTCTTCATCTGAAGTTGGGGATAATAAAACCCTTAGTACCTACTTCACAGTGTTGTTGACTGAAATGGTACAGTATGTATAAATCCCTTTTCAAACCTGAAAGTGCTCCATAGATACAAGTTATTAATTTTGACGAGGGTGAAAGAGAAGGTGCCATTTATAGAGACAATTGGGTAGAATCTCAATAAATGGAGATGGGAAGTGGTCAAAACAACTCCTGAATTCAAGTCTGATGCCCTGGTTTTTTTTTTTAATTTTCCAAATGAAAATCCACCTTTTCTCCCTCCCACTCCCTGCTCACATTGAGAAAACAAGAAAAGCAGAATCCTGTTACAAACGTGGGTTGTCAAGCAAAACCAATTCCCACCCGTGCATTTTCCATACCACAGTTGGACCAGATGACTGCCAAAGTCCTCTTCAACACTATATTTTATAATCCTGTGCTCAGGGAAGGCCAAGATGGCTTCTCATTATATGGCATCTCCATCACTTTGCCCTATCCTAGCTTTCTGGCCTTCTTTCACATTACTCCCCTCCATTCTCTCTATGGTCCAGCCGTACAGGCCCACTCGTAACTCACACATGACCCTCCATCACCCACCTCCGTGCCCTTGCATGGGCTGTCCCCCATGTCTGGCATGCCCTCCTTCCTCTTAGAATCTCTGGTTTGCTTGACGATTCAACTCAAGTGCTTCATTTTTCGTGAGGCCTTCCTTGATCCCTCTGCCAGTAGTACTTTCCCCTCCAAGGTGAACTTGTACCTGAGTTATATGCGTTTGGTATAACCTATAGGTGTATAATTTATATATCTATATAGGTACATATTGTCTCTGCCCCTTAGAATGTAAGTTCCTTCAGGGTTGGAACCATTTTGTCTTTGAATCTACAGTGTTTAGAGACGTGTATGGCACGTAGTAGGCGTTTAAAAATTGCTTGCTTGATTTTCTCCTGAATAGTTTTAAATTCATTTCAAAGTCAGTATCTCACCAACAGTTTTACCCAATATTCGTTATTGTGTTCTCTTTCACTATTATGATGGACAAAAGATGCCTGATTTATGGTAATAGGGGTTTTCTAGGTCAGGAAATGGTCAGTTTCATTTATCTGGGAGCAAATTGGGTTTTGTAGTGTAGACACAGGTTATGGGAGAAATGAAAGTATTGGAGCAAATTTGAGACTCACCATTTTGGTCCCTTATTAAATCTTCAAGAAATCCAACGAACATGCTGGGGGCCTTTCTCGAGATCTCTTGAAAAAGCCATGAATTTGGCATCAGAGGATCTGGGTTCAAATTCTGGTTCTTCCTGTATGGCCTTGAGCAAATCACAACTTCTCTGGGCCTTGGTGTTCTCATCTATAAATGAGAGGGTTGGATTGGACATCCTCAGAGTCCCTCCTAGCTCTCGATCTAGTAGTATTTCTGTCCACAGGCCCCACTTCAGGTCAGAAGAGGGGACTTCCAAAACACCTTTCATCAGAAAATCCCCGTCTATTCTGAACTCTCACTGTGGTCATGGAAACACACAAACAAAAAAACCCATTGCACGATGGAGAGAAACAAGCAGAAAGCCAGAAAGGGCTTAGGGTGGGTGGAGGAAGTTCACTGTTAAGTAAGGGGTAAATGGATGAGACCACAGAAGGAGCAAAGGCTGGCTTTATGATCTTCTTTCATAAGCCAAGAGCTGCAGCCAGTCCCAGAATTGGGAAGGTAAAGCCAAATCAATTCATGTCCCTCTGCTGTCCATATTCAGGACTATAAGTTGTTATTTTTAGGTAGATCACAGTTTTATTACCTCGTCCTCTGCTGTGTGATGGCTACCACCATCTCTTTATAACTCCTTGGGAATTGAAGTGGAAGAAACAGTGACTTCCATTATAAAGAACAGATGGAATCAGCTTCAAATTCCATTGCTTGGGGTGATCGGGGAAAAGAAAGTTAGGAAATGGTGATTTTTAGTTCAGTGGTCAAAGCTATCTAGTTCAAAGAAAAATGAAGGATTGTCAGTTATTAGATAAATTCATAGTATGTCTCCTCCACTGTTTACTTCATTGTGTATTATATCCAAGACCCTGTTGGTGACCCTCAGTTTGAGAATCACAAAGTCATTGAATCTCAGCACTAGAATTCTTATAATCGTGAAAACTCAGAGTTCATTTACTCCAAACTGTACCTGAATAGTAATTCCCTCCATGACTTCCCTAACAAATGGCAGTCCAGCCTCCACTTGAAGACCTTCAGTAAGAGAAAACTCACTGTCTTCCAAAGCAGCCCCTTCTGCTGGACAGCTCTAAATGTTCTCTTATCTTGAGTTAAAGTCTGCCTCCATGAAACTTGTACCTTTATTCCTAATTCTGCCCTTGGAACCTGTCTAAACCCTGTCCTGTAATGGTTTTTCAGATACTTGGGGACAGCAATCATGTTACCTCTAAGTCTTCTCTTCTTGAGGCTATCGCATCTGGTTCCTCCAATGGATCCATGTATGTCATGGTTTCTAAGCCTCTCACTGCCCTGGTCTGACTCCTCAAGATGTTATGTGGTTCATCTATTTCTTTCCTTTAAAATACCATGAAGGACTGGCATAATATCACTGATTTAGTCTGGCCACAGTAGAATTCAGCATGACTGTCACTTTCCTAGTCCTGACTATCACTTCCCTAGTCCTAGCCACTATGCTTCTCAAATGTACCTCCAAGATCCCATTAGCTTCTTTTTGGCTGCCAGGCCACACTGTTGACTAGTATTGAGCTTGCAGTCCATTAAAGCCCTTCAGTCTTTTTTTTTTTCACATGAACTGATGTCTGGCCATATTTCCCTCATTTTGTATTAGTGCCATCAATTTTCTGAACCCAAATCTAAGATTTTACATTTACATAAATACCTAGATAAATCTGTGATCTTACTGACATGGCTACGCCCTCTAACAATGGAAATCATAGCCCATTCATGTCTTACTACCTGATGCAATGCTTCTTCGTGTCTTCCCATAAATACTTCTCAAGAAATCCAGTCAACTGACATGCTAAAGACTTTCCTCTACTCCTTTTGGCCATGTGGAAATACCACAAGGTTGTTCATATTTTTGTGATCCTATGTACCAATTATCCCATCCAGTTATATGTCATCTCCAGATTTAACAACCATGATGAAACTGTTTTTCTGAACTTTTAGATCCTTCTTTTTTCTTTGTTTTTGTTATTGTTGTTTCCTTTTTAGTTAGTCTTGGCTGGAATAACAAGACCTCTTCTGGGGTGAGAGCGTGTCAGCCCAAAATGTTGATCAACTTCTCTATGTTTGTTTTAAAAAAATGAAGGGAACCATCTATAGGGTTGTTATTGATATCATACATTTGGAACAATGTTTTTTATTTTTGTATTTTACAGTAGCAAAGTGAAAATGTCTTATCCCCATAATTCCCACTGACATTAATGTCTCCTGATTACGCACCTTCTCACAATTTTGAAAATGTTCCCCTCTGTCCCATACAACTTATTGAATAATCATTCAGTTTAGTCTGTACTTGCGGCAGAAAACAAACAATTGGTGCCTTGGCTCTATTACATTTCCTGACAATCAGGAAATATGTTTGTGATGCAATAAATATTTTGTTCTGAGTAATTCAGCAAAGTGGCCCGTTTAGCTTTCGCACTGCAGGGATGCACCGAGGGGACAATTTTCGCTCGTCATTGACTCTGCACTGAAATATTTTCTGATTTTTGCCACAGCCTGTAGAATTCTGCAGTGAGCATGAGGCAGAGAACAGGTCATCAAAATAGTGCTCTAAGTCTGTGTATGAATGATGACAAGGTGACGGAACCCCTGCTGTACTGGGATCATTATAAGACGTTACAGAGGAAGCCACAGATGAGGGTCTTAGAGCATCACAGGAGGAGAGCAAGCCCCAGTGGGTTTGACAACATGACTGGAAGTGGATGGCAAATAAATAAACCCCTCTCCTACTAATTGCCACTTAGAAGGCCATAGCTATAAACAGAAATGTTTAGATACCAGGGAAGGTGGTTCGGGCGGCATATTTGCACTTACTTGAGCTCCTGGAGGAGAATGCTTCGTGGAACAGGGCAGCCTGGAGATGGAAAGGGGTGCGAAGGGTGTCCTGAGCAGAGACAGGGACCTGAGATTTGTCTGGGAAGACACCTGGGAGGGAGAAGAGTGCTCTTCAAGGAATTTGAGCTGCATAATATCCTTTTGTGACTTTTAACACATTTTATTTTGTTTTGTTAGATGCTGTAAACCATTCCTCGGGGCCTGCTTTAGCTTTGCTGCTGAATATATGTTTAATAGCTAGGTTGAGGTCTTTCTTTCTCATAACACTTCCCCTTGGAGGCTTGAAACTGTTGCTTAGATACACTCACCTCATCTCAGTGATGCCTTTGATTTAATCATGTACCCTCTTTCTGCTGCAGGTAAGAGATATGGGCTGTTTTTAAATCTGTCTTCTTCAGGTTTCTTAGCATGGATGGTATGTTGTTGTCTCTCACCTTTGGCATGTTAACTTCTCTGTCTTCTGCTGGGTATTTAAACTAGTATTTCACTTTTACATGAATATGCACAGCTTTGAGGGAAAGGTGCAGGTTAACCCCAAAGAGTAATGAATGTGTGGCATATTGGATAGTGAAAGAGATGAGCGTCTTCTCTGTAACTGAGTCTTACAGATTTGCTTTGAGTAGAGAGAGGTTTAGTGGCTTGTCTGGGATCACACAGCTTATCTGAGGCAGGATTTAAACCCAGGTCATCCTGACTCTAAGTCCAGGGTTCAGTCCATTATGCCAGGATGCATCTGAAATAACAAATGCTTGTTAGATGAATGGTTGAGTCATGGTTACTATTAACCCACCTTCTGACCATGGACAACCCCCTTAGCTTGTCTCAATACAGATACTCTCAAATATAAAATGAGGGGATTGGATTAAATCATCTCAAAGATCCTGTCTTGTGCTAACATTTTATTAATCTATGAGTGAATGAAAAAAAAATGGTCCTGGTCACATAGTGAGGGCAAGGGATAGACTGCTTGTGTGCCGTGTTACTGTCCACATGATGGCAAAAGATTTTGAGAAAGAGGCCTTGTGGCGTATTTACGGGAAGACAGAGGCAAGCAGTTTGCAAAATGGTAAGTAGGCGTGAATGGGAAGTAATCGTTGAGGAGGAATCTGCATCATTGGAGGGATCACTGATTCATCAGAATCTCAAGTATAACTGCAAAGCTTCTGCATATTATTTCATGATATGGAACTGGCTATTTCATACCTGGGTGGCTTTTTTGTGTGTATTCCAACAATGGTTTGTTTTCATCAATAACTTGTTTTTATACCCCCTTCGTTGACAAACATATCCCTCCTTTATTAGATCACCACCTTTATAACAAAAAACAAACTTTTACTTTAAAAATTACCCATTGCTTAGTCTCATTAAATTATTCTAGAACCATTCAATTTGCCCAGCTCAGTTTTCTTCCATGAGCAATTAGCCTGGCCAGAGACTTATCATTTCCATTTGTTTCAGAAACAAGATGGTGCTTATGTATTGCTATAATTAGTTCTATATTTTTATTACTCGGACACTTGTATATTTTCATTTGTATTGTTTCTATTTCTCCATCCAGATGATATTCTCCTTCACAGTAGGAGTGGTTTCCTGAATTTTATTTGCAATTTCATGAGTGAATGAATGAATGAAAAAGCATTTATTAGGTGCCAGGCACTGTGCTAAGCATCAAGGAGACAAATGCAGAATTTCCTCTGAATTTGTTCTCCCAACTCACAGCCCACTGACAGGTTGGGTCCCTGAAGGGACAGGACCACCATTATTACTCAGAGGGATAAACCTCAGGGGCCGTAGTTTTAATGCTGTTGCTCTGGAGCCCCAGCCATCAAAAACCAACCAGCTGACTACTCTAGCTCTTAGGAAAGGGATTTACTTAGAAAGCAGAGTAAGAATAGTTGGTACAAACCATCCTTCTAAAATCTGGGATGTACTCTCTCACAAATATGCACAAAATCTGTGGGTAAAGTGGGCACTAATAAAGTACAATTGTACACAATCAAGTTAGTCAACAAACATTTATTAAGCACCTACTACAGGCCAGGCACTGTGCTAAGTCCTGGAGTTAAAAGAAAAAAAAAAAAGGCATGGAACAATTTTTCATCTTGTCTCTAATGCATGGCATCCTGCTTTGTATGTGTGTATGTATGTACATATGTGTGTGTATATATACTTACTGAATTTTATTATTAAACTGAATATTAAGAATATTATAAAGATGAACTGGCTACTATGTCTATTAAACTTTTTATGAAAAGATGTTATTTAAATAGCCAGTTTTGGAACAGATTACGTATAGGCCAAAGGTTCAAAGGATCCATTTAATGCATATATATTGAAATACTTCTAAGTATTTGAAAAGTAGTTTGTAAGGTGCTGAAAAAACAAGTCAGAAAAATAAAAGTAAGAGGTTCAAGGAATTAGAAGGAAGTGCCCTGGGTCAACTCAAAGAGCTCCCAATTGGATCTCAGATCACTCCCCCCTAAGGCATCATTAAATCTAACTCCCCAGCCTGGTTTGAACCATAACTTCTTGGCTATTCTTCACCTCTTCAGGCCCATACTCTGGCGCACGTGCACACGTGCCATACATACACACACACACACACACACACACACACACAGAGACACACACACACACGTCCCCTCATTTAAGGGCAGGAGTTGAAGAGGTCAGAAAGACTGTGTGAGGCACTGGACTCACTGAGAAAAGGAGTGTCCTGGATGTCATCAGCCAATAGCTGACAGAATTTTGATTGGCTGGTAAATATGGATTCAGTGAACCTCAAAGGAGAAGAGGTTACCAAGTGATAGTGATGGAGGGAAAGCACCGAGAAGCAAGGAATATTCTGTCTGTTCCCCTCTCCCCTCCACCTACAACTAATGAGTGAATGTGCAGCTAGTGCTGAAAAAGGGAGGCCAAGAGAGCTGTGTCGTTTTGAGAGAGGCAGGTCTCAGGGAGGATGAGAAGATGGGAGAGGAACATAGCAGGCCCTTGGCATCTCCCACATGGATGCCTCCATCTTGGATCTGGGCATGCACAAGTATGCTTTAGTCATTGCAGAAGAATGTCAATCAGTGAAGTTCATTCAGCCAGAAATGGGGAACTTTCTCCTTAAAGGCCTAGAACTTTGTCCTCTACCTCTGTGACACCCCTATCCCTAGGGTCTTTGACCCTAGAACTGGCATTGCTCCCTCCTGTGCCTCAAGTTTTCATTCTCCGTTCATGTCCTTGGGAAGGACCTGGTATCCCAGATCACTAACTGACTGGCAGATGGAGGAGTGGGGGAGTTGTGGGTGTCAGAAGGAGGCCTTTTGTGACCTAGAAATATATCTTTGCACTAGAATGGAGAGTTGATCCTCCTCCTGCAGCCCGAGAAAACTGAGTCAGAAAGAATAACACCAGGGATACCAGGGCTTTTATCTTGCTTTCTTCTCTTGTCCTCATTTTCTTTTTCCCCCCAGTTAATAGCATTTTATTTTTTTTCCAATTACATGCAAAGATAGTTTTCAACATTCACTTTTACAAGGTTTTGAGTTCCAAATTTTTTTCTCCCTCCCTCCCTACCTCCCTCCCCAAGGTGGCATGTAATCTGATATGGGCTATATGTGTACAATCATATTAAACATATTTCTACATTAGTCATGTTGTGAAAGAAGAACAAAAGGGAAAAACCATGAGAAAGAAAAAACAAACAGCAAAAGGAAATAGTATGCTTCGATCTGCATTCAGACTCCATAGTTCTTTCTCTAGATGTGCATAGCATTTTCTATGATGAGTCCCTTGGAATTGTCTTAAATCATTGCATTGCTGAGAAGAGCTAAGTCTATCAAAGTTGATCATATACAAAACCACTCATGAAGAGCTCAGAACACAGCATGCCAATCAGCCCTGAGATGGTAGTGATGTTGGGCTTTTTAGGCCAGACCCTGATAAAGCTTCCCAAAGCCCTAGAGATGCTTCCCTCTTCTCTCCATCAACCAGTCTGTGTGCGCTGAAGACTCCCTGTGAAGGCAAAAGAACCCAGTTCTCTCCCTGCATCCCTGTCTTGGGTCTTGGGACCAGGATGAAGAGATGGCCCAGGTCATGTGGCATCCACTTAAAACCATCTTGGGGTTGAAGGGGAGACGGGGAAAGAAGCAAGAGAGGAAAGTGAAGATAAGTTCCTCTTGAAATGCCTGGAGAAGTGTCCTCCCCCTCTCTCACACCATTCATATCTGCCATTCACCAGGTAAATTTCTTTAGGGTAACCCCACCAACAAACTGTAGCCTCAAAAAATCCAGTCCAATAAAGCAATAAAGCATTCATTAAGTGCCTCCTGTGTGCTGAGCAGTGAGCTAGGCACTGGGGATTCCAGTATGAAGAATGAAACAATCCCAACTCATCTAGAGCTTAATTTTAATAAAAGAGACAAACATATATAAATATATACAGCATAAATATAAATGGAATAAACATAAATATATGCAAATTTAAAAATAATCTGAGTTGAGAATGAACTAGGGGGAGAGACTTGTGCGATAATATGGGCCTGAGGCAGTGAATAGCTGGAAAGTTATGGCTCAGACCAGGCTGGAGAGTCTGATTTAACATGGCCTCAATGGGGATTGCTCTGGGACCCAGTTGGGAACTCTCTGAGACAGGTTAAGTTGAAGGAAGCTTCATGAGCCAGGGCATTTCCTTACTGACTTTTTGAACCTCTTGCTTTTATTTTTCTGACCTGCTTTTTCAGCACCTTGCAGACTACTTTTCAAATACTTGGAGGTATTTCAATATATATGCATCAACTGAATCCTTTGAACCTTTGGCCTATATAATTGTAATCCATTCCAACAATGGCTATTTAAATAGCATCTTTGCATAATAAGTTTGAAACACTTGATAGATGTACCAAGTTCATCTTTACAATTCACTCCAATAATAAACATTTGATAAGTATCTACTATTTATACAAGGCAGGATGCTATACATTAGAGGCAACAAGATGAAAAACAAAGTAGCCCCTACCTTCAAAGGATCTATAGTCTTCTAGGACTACTGATCTCCCTGGCTTCAAGTCCCAACGAAAATCCCACCTTCTACAGGAAGCCTTTCTAACACTAATTCTAGTGTTTTCCCTCTGTTGATTATTTCCTGTTTATCTGTATATGGCTTGTTTTGTACATACTTATTTACCTTATTAGATTGTAAGTTGCTTGAGGGCAGGGTCTGTCTTTTATCTCTTTTTGTATCCCCAACACTTAGCACAGTTCCTGGCACAAACCAGGTGCTTAATGTTTATTGAATGGTTGAGGAGGGATTTGCATGTGCACAGATAAATGTAATGCAAAGTAGAGTGTAATCAGGTCAAAGGAAATATATAGTGCACTAGGAAAAATATGAGGAAGCCATATTGTTATTCTCATCTGTAGAAATGGAAAAACAAGGACAGGGAGGTTAAGTTACTTGACCACTTGTTGCAAAACAAGTGGATAATGGCAAGGTCTAAGATGAGAACCAAATCTCCTGGTGCTCAGGCCACTTCTCTTCATGCAGGTGAACTCCAATTCCTGGGCTCCAAGGAGGTGGAGATGCTTTCTTCCTCCGACCTATGAATTCATTCATAGAGAGCGAGAACATTTTCTCTACCAATGTAACTCTACACATTCTCTGTAACAGAGGGTTGCTGAGAACATCAAGGTGCCCAAGGTCATGTGGCCATTATTTGTCAGAATAGTGCAGATCTGAGTGCAGATTTTGCTGCTGTCAAGGCCAATACTATCCCCCACATTATACAGCCTCCCAATGCCTCCTGAGTAGAGCCAGACCTCCACAAGATGGTACTAACCCATCTGGCAAGCCAGTCTCCCACTCATCTCCCACACATACTCTCTGTCCTGGCCAGGTAAGATTACCCAGTGTTCCTTTGGCTCCATGCTTTCTCATCTCCACACAGGTGTTCATGTTTGTACCAACACCTACAATACATTCTCATTCTACCATCTGTATTTGTTACGATGCTACCCATGCCTGAAATTGTTTCCCTCCTCACCTCTCCTAGGCTTGCCTGGCTTCCTTCAACTCACCTCCAACCTCACCTTTTGGAGGAGGCTTTTCCCAGTCCCCGAAGACCTTCCTTTTTTGTATGTATCTTTTTTCTTTTAAAGTGCTCTCCTGTGACAACATAAGCCCCCTCCCTTTTTTGGGGGGGAGGCTTTCTTTGTATCCCCAATGCTTAGCATGTAGTAAGCCCTTAATAAACACTTGTTGACTGACTGACTGATGATGTCTTCTGCCATTCCCCCAACAAGATGTTATCTCTCTCTTTCCCCAACTACCTTAGAACTTTCTTTGTAGCTTTCTTATCTTTGTCACACCCTGTCTTGCCTTCTAGTTAAGTTGTGTGCTACTCTTTATCCCCATTAATAGGTCATAGAGTCTTTGAAAGCAGGGACTCATTCTTGATCTTTTTCTGGCCCCAAATCCCTGGCATACTGATTTACACATAAGAAATACTCAGTAATCTCTGTTGAATAGAAATGAATGAACAACTTGACGATAACCTCATAAATATTGCCAAATCAAAGTCAATATGTTGGGATTGGTTCCAAAATTGACTAAGAGGAGGAGACCAGTTTGGATTGCCTTTGGGAAATTAATTACACTGTGTTTGAATGACCCCAAACTTCTTCCTGAAACACAATTCCATCTTTTAGGCTCCATTATTCTGCCACTGGCACCACATGGCTACAAATTGTAGATTAGCATAGTCTCTGAAGAATTAAAGTTGGTAAGTGACTCCAACAGCAATGGAGAGGCCGTCCATGGTCGGGCAGGAATAGGTTACAACATATTACAAAGGACAAACTACTCAGGAAAAAGACCAGATAGGATGTCATCGAAAAAACATATCCTGAATGTAAAAATATGGGCTAATCATCTAGCCAGAGCAAAGATAACCAAATCATGGCCCACAGGCCCCACTGGATAGTCTCCATGCAATGTCCAAAGATCTAGAGGAAGGGGCCCCAGCGTCTTAGTTGAACCCCCTGCTGGAAAACAAGGAGAAGAGTCTCACGGGATGAGAAACCAGGAATGGGCTCCCATCCCCATTACTGGAGGGAAGGACTACAAGGACCAGATAAAGATAAAAGGGTACACATAAAATACAAACCAACTCTGTCTGCAAACTAACTAGAACAGCTTTTTCTGAGAACAGTCCCCTATAGGTATGAATCTCTCTTTGCCATTCTGCCATTTGAAATAATAAAGACTGGTCTCCAGTTATAGTCTATGATTTTTTGTTTAAAATAAAAGGAAGAAATCAATGCTGTGTTAATGATGTAAAAAGAACACCCATGTTTCCTTCCATCCCTTATTGATTTGTCATCACATTGGAATTATTCTGATCTGGTTAAATATAAAATCAAAAACATTAAAGTTTACAATGTCATTCACCTAGATCAGCAACATCCCATTAATAAAAGCATCCAGGACTGGTCTCTGAGATTCTTAGCTTGCTACCTGGATCACTAATCATTTTGGGAAGGTCATTGCCAGCAAGTATTGCTTGTTGCCAATCTAATTCCTTGGAAAGTCCAATAAGGTTTTTCTTTCCAAATAACTGCAATTATCAGTCTCTTCTGCTTTCAGTGTTGAAATTATTTGCATATGCTTTGGATTATTATTGCTATCTGACCATTGTTTTGCTCAGAGACTTTTTATTCTTAGGGATAAATAAAAAGAACACAAAGGAATATTAGATATTTCCTTGGTACTAAGTCGAGCATTTGAAATAAGACTTTAATTTCAGAACAATCTTTGAACTTGGAAATGTCTTTACAAATTGGTAGTCAAATTAAGAATCCTGAATCTATGTAAGAAATTTAATATTATTTGAAATAAAAAAGTTTGCTATAACGTAAATTATTTTAAATTGCATTAATATTCTGTTCGGCTTCTGTTTGTTCTCTCTGTTCTAATCCTTCGTATGCATTATGTGAAAAATATTTTAAAAACAGCACAAAAGCACATTATAACCAAAAGCTGTGGCAGTGTTTCATTATAATTGCATACTTAAACACTCCAAAGTTGAGAAATGCAAAAGTAAAGATTTTCAGAGCATCAGCCATACTCTCTGTTGCATCCTAAGGACAAAAAACAGTCTTTGTCCAGATTTGTGATTATATCCGCATGGGGGACTCCTGGTATGGAAACTCTATCTTGCTTGTGTGAAACTAAAGGATCTTAAGAGAGTCGACTCGGGATGTTGAGAGGCTAAGTGACTTGTCCAGGGTCACAACTAGTGAAAGTTGGAGGCATAACTAGAACCCAGCTATTCCCAATTCTAAGGACAGAGCTCCATCCAGTCCTTCACCTTGACACCTGTTACATAAAACCTTTCTGGATTCTGCCAGCCTTCTCACCTCTCCCCTGCCCCCATTATCTAGTATCTATGTTGCATATGCTTTTCTGGGTACCTGACACTTCCCCTTATTAGAATATAAGCTCCTCAAGGACATGGATTATTTCACATTTGTCTTTGCATCCCAAGAGCCTAGCACATTACCCAGCACATAGTAGGTCTTCAACAAAAGCTTGTTGGTTGATCTATAACATGCAATTATAAAATTATGTAAGAAGATGCACATACAATTTTATTTATTTAGAACATATGGTTGCTTAAATAATATGAGAACCTATGACATACTTGGTCTATTAAAATAATTCTTCATATGGAAGCTGTGGTCTACTCGTGGCCTTCCCTCCCCTCCCCGACCCTCCCCTCCCCTGCTGTTTAGTCGTTCCAGTCATGTCTGATGCTTTGTGACTCCATTTGGGGTTTTCTTGGCAAAGATGCTGGAGTGGTTTGCCATTTCCTACTTCAGCTCACTTTATAGATGAGGAAACTGAGTCAAACTGCTTTAAATGACTTGCCCAGGGTCTCACAGCTCATAAGTATCTGAGGCCAGATTTGAATTCAAGTCTTCCTGATTCCAGACCTGGCAGTCTATCCACTGCACCATCTAGCTGCCCTCTGACCTCCCTGGCTTCTCACCACGCAAAATCCCACCTTCTACTGGAAGCCTTCCCCCAAACCCCTCTTAATTCCAGTGTCTTCCCTCTCAATTATTTCCTATTTATCCTGCATATAGCTTGCTTTGTATATATTTGTTTGCTTATAGTCTCCCCTGTTAGATTGTAAGCTCCTTGAGGGCAGGGTCTATCTTTTGCCTCTTTTTCTATCTCTAGGAAAGTAGTCCAGTTTGTCAGAGTGTAGAGTAGGTAAAAGGGGATATGATGAAATAGGGCTGGAAAGCTAGGCTGGATCAGGCTTTTATTTCATTGGGGAGGTAATGAGGAGCATTGGAAGCTTTTTGAAATTTCTTTGGCATCTTGAAGGTTGGCTGAGATGTGGAGAGACTAGGCCAGGGAAACTATTTAAGACAGTAAGGCACTGCTCCAGCCAAGAAGTGAAAGGCTTTAATACTTGCTATATGTTTATATAGTTCTTTAAGGTTACAAAGTGAGACCTTCGAAAGACCTTACTTTGGGAAAGCCTAGGTCACCCCGGGCCATTCCTGGACATCTTGACTTTTGTCTTGCCACTTGCCTTTCGTGACTCTGGAGGAGAGAGTGAGGCTGATGACCTTTTGAAGCCCTGCCTCACTTAAACCCAATCACCTTCATGATATCATTGATCCTCTTCTAGAAAGAAGGACAATATACTTAGCATAGTGCCTGGCACACGGTAGATACTTAATAAATGTTTATTGTTTGACTGTACCCCTGGTGAGAAGTAATTTTTTTTTTTGGATGGGATGGGGAAAAGAAGGGAATTTAAGAGCAGGTATAGCCAATGAAGGAAAATTGAAAAAGCTGACTCTCTTTTTGCTTGTATCTGTTCCTCTGGTGCTTAACATAGTGCTTAGCATACGCTAAACACTTAATAAATACTTGCTGATTGACTATAATATGTAAATTTAAAAAATCACTTACTGGTAAATCAAGTTATTTATTAGAAGCTAAGAAACCTTGGTTTTATATTGACACTGTTTCATAGAATCATCACTCCAGTGATCATCAAATCCAACCCCCTCATTTTACAGATGAGGAAACTGAGTCAAAATGATTTATTCAGTGTCACACAGCCGTAAGTTTTAAGTGTCTGAGATGGGATGTGGAAGTAAGTCAGTTGGGTTGGAGCAGAAGATTTGCATAGGAGAGCGGTGGTGATTTAAAGTTGGAGAAATCAGAGGGTAGAATGAGAAGATACCATATCATCTCCAGTCATGCCATGGCTTGTTCTGTTCTAATGCCTGCTTTGAATATTAACCTTAAGTAGCATTTTTGTGCTACTTATGAGGTGAGAGCACAGTGAAAATTTTTGCCTTGCACAGTTTATAAACTGAGATAATTAGTTAGCAAATAGAGACCCAGCTGGATCAATGAGTAACTAGATGACACAGCTAAAGGTCTCTTCCACTTTGGGGGCCTCAGTTTCCTTATCTGAAAATTGAGAGGGCTAGACTAGGTGGAGGACTCCTGGACTCTCTCCTAACCCTTAATATTCTAGGAGTCCGTAACTTGCTCAGTGATCCTAGATAATATATGAGCTATTGTGTCATTCTGTCTCTGCCCATGAATGTTTAGAAGAAAAAAGTGTAGACTTCTGATAGAAATTTCTTTACAAAAATATTTGTAATTTTGTTTTTCCAAGGGTTATTAAAAAGGCCTTTCTTTATCTCAGAGTTCCAATGTGGTTTGGATTTGTAATAGGCATTTCATGTTCTTTCCAAGAACTGTTTACACATTGAGGGACAATTCATAGAAAAAATTGCTCAGCATTCCAAGTTGAGTGCTGTCATGACAGGCCTTGGCTGTGGGCTTACGGAGGGAGGAGAAATAAAGAAGATTGCACAAGCCCACAGATATGCAGAGGAATCATTTACAAGCCTGGAAACAAACATCTAACTTTCCTAACTGAGCAAAAATCCTAGAAAAAAGAATGTAGTTCTGTGCAATAGGTCGAGACCTTTGCTTTAACTTTTTCCACAGAACTATTGAGTTCATGATCTAGGACACCCTAATCTATCAGGGTTGAATAGTGTTATTACTACCACTCTGATATGGGCCAGCGTAGGTGGTTTGGAAATTAAAGGGTCTGGGACATAAACAGAGAAATCTTTTTCCAATACAGGAATGTGGTCATGGTGATGCCAATGGGAAATCTCATCTAATGGAAATGTGGTCATGATGACAACTTTTGCCATTATGGCCCCCATATTCTTTGGATTTCTGTTCTTTTGGTTCTGCAATGTGCTGAGCCTCTGAGCCTGAATCACTTTTACCCCTGAACCCTGCAGGTCAGATAAAAAGCAGAATAGGGCTGTAAGAATTGTGTAGGTGGCAATGCACCTCTCAGAAAAAAGAAGGATGAAGGAGGCTCCCACTGATAAATGACTGTCCCCTTCATGGGGAGAGCTCTACCCAAAGTGGTCATCTGACTTAGATGAACAGCCTGTGTACCTCTAATTGGACACAGCCCAGGAAGCTAAGCAGCAGAGAGGAAGCTATCATAAAAAGAGCCCGAGACTCGGAGTCAGGAGCGATATCAATCAATCAGTCACCGAGCATTTATTAATTTGTCAATAATTTATTATTATATACCAAGAACTGTGCTACACCTTGGGGAGACAGGGAAAAAATGAAGTCGTCTCTGCCCTTAAGGAGCTTGCATTCTGTCATGTATACGTATAAATACATAGTGCTTTATAAAAAAATCAGTTTGACAGCTACATGAAGTTTGGATTAAAGGAGGGAGGGAGACCAATTAGAAGGCTAAGACAATAGTGCAGGTGAGAAGTGATAAGAGCCCGAAAGGAGAGCAGCATGTGAGCAGAGAGAGGAGTTGGGATGCAAAAAGATGTGGAGCAAGGCTATTTGAGGCAGGAGGGGCGGCTCTGAGGTTGCTAACCTGGGTAACCTAAAGGATGGTGGTGTACTTAGAAACAGAAATTTACATGATAACTTGATCATATATTTAAAAAGAATGGCAAGTTGTACATAATCGATTTGCCGTTTTATGTGCAATCATTTTTTTCTTATACAATATTATGGAAATGCTTGTTTTATTCCATAAATTAAAAATAAAATAAATGTGAAAAAAAATTTAAAAACCAGGCCTGAGGTAAAAAAAAAAAAAAAGAATGAAATAGGCGGCTCTGGAAGAAGATGAGTTTTAGGGAACAAAGGGTTCTTTTTGGCTCTGTTGAATCTGAAACACCTCCAGGACATCCAATGGGTGGCTGGTGTTGAGAGAAAGTTGCTCAGGAGAGAAGTTAAGTCTGCATATATGGATCTGATATGGGTTTTTAGTCTTGGTTCTGCTTCCTTACTACCTGTGAGACCCTAAATGTCACTATAAAGTCTCATTTTCCTTACTTATAAAATTGGGGTACCATCTGTAGTGCCTGTCCCTCAGAGGATTGTGATGAGAAAAAGCAATTTGTAAAGCATAGAGTTCTCTGGAAATGTGAGTTAACTTTACTTGACTGGCCTCTGTGAACAATCCCTGTTTTCAAGGATAGAGAGGTCCTTGGATTCCAGATAGAGTTAGGGTTAAAAGCATCAACAGCAAAACTCCTCATCATATTCCCACTTCCTATTAGATCTCACAGCTCATAGGTTTCTCTTACTCAACAGAGCAATGGTTATAGAAATCCTCTCTTGTTTAAGTCAACTTTTCCAAACCCTATGACTCATGTGCTAACTGGGATGTAAGAAACATACTTTTTGCTTCCTAAAAAAGATGTAAAAGGCTGCAAGAATGAAACATGGGCCAAAGCAGCAGCCCCCATTGGCAGTGCCCCACACTGTAACACACTCCGCTCAGTCTTTTGGTCAGTCTAGCCCTGGAATTTGTCAATAAATAGATGGGAAGGGAGGAACCTCGGTGCTGAAGTCCATAAGGAGGAGACGCCATTGTTAGTTTTAGCATCCTGTCCCTGTTCCAAGGCCGCAGAGACATCAGTGGGGCCTAATAGAAATCCATCAATAAGACTACAAGAAGATTAATATTTATCTTCCTAGACTGTCAATTCCCTGGTAGTTTGCTCTTTCTGGGAATCTGTTTTTGTAGGTAAGCATGTGATACAGATAGCTGTGCTCTTCTATCTTCTTTGGGTAGTGATGTGGAGATCAGAAAGAGGAGGGTGAAGACAGTAGCTATGAATAGATGGGGTGGGCCCAGTAATTGGTGTGTAGAGGATAAACTTTTTCTCTTCTCCTCTTCTTTTCTTTCCTTCTTTTCCCTTCCCAGTCTTCCTTTCTTGGCTAAGCTAGAAGCACAATGACCATTCACAAATCCAATGCCATTACCAATTAGCACAAAAGTTTTGACTTGCTTTATTTCTAACCTGGGCCAATTTAATGCCCCTCCTTAGGTGGCCTCATGGCTCCGACTCTTGGGGATTCACCATACTTGTGTGAGACTTAGTGTGAATACCCACTTAACTTTAGCCCACTGCAGCTCAGTATTCCAAAGCTCAAGTGATCCATCAGCCTCAGCGTCCCCAGAAGCAAGGATTACAGGCAGGCATCACCACACCTGGCTAATTTTTTCAAGCCAAATAGAATTTTGGAAAGTCATTTCCATGTGTGTGCACTCAGGTAGTGTTTCCCAATCAGTGGTCTACAGCAATTTTTTAAACTGTTTCACAAAATCTGTACTATCAAAGTTTCTTATTTCTTCTTTTTTCTTTCCTTCTTTTTCAACTAACAAAAAATTATTTTCTTCCCCTCCCACAATTCCTCCCCCACCAATCAAGGAAAAAAAGAAAAGATAGCCCTTATAATAAATATACATAGTAAAAGAAAATACATTCTCTCATTGGCCATGCCCAAAATTGTATGTCTCATTCTGCACCTTGAGTCCATCACCTTTTGGCAAGAGATGAGTAGCATTCACCATCAGTCCTCTGGAACTGTGAATGGTCAGTGCATCAGACAAAGTCCTTAAGTCTTTTAAAGTTGTTTGTCTTGACTATGTTATTGTTATGGTTAGGGTCTTCTTGAAATGATCTCTGTTTTCATCAGTGTGGGTACCCCCTTCTGTGGTGTGGATAAGAGCCCACCTTTGGCTTGTCCCTTTCTATGATTTTTGTCCATGTCTTCCTCAGGAAGTCCACCAAGCATCCTAGGACCTTTTCTCCAGCTCTTTTGACATTGCATGGTTACCCAGGAAGTAACTACAAACACAGGTTGCCCATTTTTCTCATTCCATGATCAGCCCACCTTTTTATCATGCTCCCTGGCTTGTCTGTCCAAGTCAATAGCATACACGTCATATAACATAGATGTTCTTCATCCTTTCCCCTGTTTTCCTGCAGAGATAGGCCAAGATCTTTTGTGTGTTATGTATCTCATTTAGGCGTCTCTGCCATATTCCAACACTTGGTGTAATGGACCAGCACAATGTCATCCACCAACAGGAGCCTTCCATTTTAGGGATTCCCTTTTACCTTGCACACTATGTTAGATCCTTCCCTAAGATTGTGAATGAATACCAATGACAAGTGAGTCCCCTGTCTATTGCCTCAATTTTATTAGTAACCAAAGGACCATCAAACAAAATTATCTCTGTTGTGCTGCCTCTCAAGAAATCATGTGTTATTCTTTACTTGTGCCTGAGAGATGCCTTGTTGAAAAAGAGTCTTGAAAATGCTGTTTTGTAAAAGTGTAGAGGGTAGGGTAGGCACATGGACGTTAAAATCTGTCATCACTCCAAACATATGGGACATGTGATTAAAGTTAAGTAACAATGCTTTGTAAAACAAACAAACAAAAAAATCCCCCAAAACTGTGCCATTGTTGGTCAATAGCATGAATCAAATACTGTAGAGGTAGAAATAATAAATGCTATGAACTGAAACAAAAAATACTAACCAAATGTTATGTGTTTTTATGAAAAAGTTTATCATTTCCAAATTAGCTGTGATGAAATTGTGGAAGACTCATCTTCGCGAATTTAAATCTGGCTTCCAACACTTGCTAGCTATGTGGCCCTGGGCAAGTTACTTAACCCTGTTTGTCTCAGTTTCCTCATCTGTAATATGAGCTAGAGAAGGAAATGGCCAACCTCTTAAGTATCTTTGCCAAGAAAACCCCAAATGGGGTCACGAAGAGTCAGGCACGACTGAAATAATTGAACAACAACAACATCTTATAAGTTACAAGAAAAAGCATTGAATCACAGATTTCGGTGTGGAAGGGACCATCAAGGTCATCTAGTGCTACTGCCTTATTTTATAGATGAGAAACAAGAGAAGCAGAGACCTGAATGTCTTGTCCAAGTTCACATTCATACAGGTGAGTAGCAGAGCTAGGATTCAAACCTAGATCCTTTAACTCCAAACCCAGTACAATAGGTGAGGAATGTTTTCATTTTGTCTCTTGATCTCAAATACCTAGCACATAGTAGGTGGCTAATAAACATCAGCTGAATTTAATTAAATTCATTTCTGTTTATGTAATGGGTACATCTGACCTCACCTCCCGTGACATCAAGGCCTCCAAAAGCAAGCACCCATGGGTAAAACTTCCCAAGACTCCATTTTCTCAAGCCTGTGTGCTCATGGCGTGGGCAATATGGGGAGTGGGAGGTGAGGGGGAGGATTGTAAATTGGGTGTTTGTAGGTCATTGAATGACGCATATCTATAAAGGAAGACCTAAGTATGAAAGAGTGTATTTATATTGCTTGTGTTCACAATGATGTATGATTAGATCTTGTGGAAGCAAAACTTTTTGGCCATGTGTCAGTTATATTGAGTGGGTGTTGACTTTCACCATCAGCAATTATAATATGTGCTTCAGTATTTCAAGCACCTGGAATTTAATCAGTAGGGGAGAGGGGAATTGTGAAATTGTGGAAGACTCATCTTCACAAATTTAAATCTCCAAGACAGAGGGGCTGATTCCCTTTTCCATTTAGCTGCTCAATCATAGCTACACTGTAGCTGGGGAAGGTCCTGGATTGGGAGTCAGAGGATTTAGGCTCAAATCTCAGGTTATATAATTGCCTCATAGATACCCTGGGCATGTTGCTTTCCTTTCTTGTCTGTAAATTAAAGGAGTTGTACTAGACAATCTCTAAGACTCCTTCCAACGTTAAACGGATGCTAAGTGGCAAAGTAGATAGAGTGCTGGATTTGGAGGCAGGATGACTGACCTGAGTTTAAATTATTTCTTAGACACTAGCTATGTACCCTTGGACAAATGATTTAATCTCTCTCAGCTGCAGGGTTGTTTTTTTTAATTGTTCATTTTATTTCATTTAATAAGCATTTATTTGTCTTCCTTCTCCTAACAAATTGAAAAAAGAAAAAGAAAATCATTTTAAAATATGCATAATCAATCAAAATAATTCCCTTATTGGCCATGTCCAAAAAATACATCTCATTCTGTATCTTGAGTCTATCACCTTTCTGCCAGGTGCTCTCTGGAATTGTGGTTGGTCATTTAATCAATTAGAATTAAGTCTTTCAAAGTTGTTTGCCTTTAAAATGCTGTTGTTATTGAATAAATTCTCCCTTGGTTCTGCTCACTTCCCTGTGTGTCAGTTTATACAAGTCTTCCCAGGTGTCTCTGAATCTATCCCTTTCATCATTTCTTTTTCCCCCCAGTTTTTAAACATTTTTATTTAAAGTTTATTACTGAGTTCCAATTATATCCTTCCCTCCCTCTCCTCCCACTTCCCTGAGATGATAAGCAAGCAGATATAGGTTATACAGGTGTAATTGTGTAAAACATTTCCATATTAGTCTTTAGTCAAGAAGACTCAAATAAAAGAAAAAAATGAAAGAAAGTAAAAAATAGCATGCTGCAGTCTGTATCCAATCAATATCAGTTCTTTCTCTGGAGATGGTTAGTATGCTTCATAATGAGTCCTTTGGGATTGTCTTGGATCATTGTGTTGTTGAGAATAGCTAAGCCTTTCACATTTCTTTATTGAACAATATTAGTGCTACTGTGTACAATGTTCTGGTTCTGTTCACTATGTATCAGTTCATGTAAGTCTTTCTAGGTTTTTCTGAAATCATCCTGCTTGTCATTTCTTACAGCACAATAACATTCCATTACAATCATTTGCTGCAGTTGTTCAGCCATTCCCCAATTGATGGGCATCCCTTTAATTTCCAATTCTTAGCCAACACAAAAAGAGCTCTTTTTTTTTTTTTTAAAGGCAATTGGGGTTAAGTGACTTGCCCAGGGTCACACAGCTAGTAAGTGTCAAGTGTTTGGTCTAAGGCCGGATTTGAACTCAGGTCCTTCTGACTTCAGGGCTGGTGCTCTATCCACTGTGCCACTTAGCTACCCCATAAAAAGAGCTCTTATAAATATTTTTATACAAATAGGTCTTTTCCCCTTTTTTTTGGATGTCTTTGGGATATAGACCTAGCAGTGATATTGCTGGATCAAATGGTATGCACAATTTTATAGCCATTTGGGCAGAGTTCCAAATTACTCTCCAGAGTGGTTGGATCAGTTCACAACTCTACCAACGATGCATTAGCGTCCCAGTTTTCCCACACCCCCTTCCAACATCTAATATTTTCCTTTTTTTGTTATGTTAGCCACTCTGATAGGTGTGAAGTGGTACCTCAGAGTTGTTTCAATTTGCATTTCTCTGATCAATAGTGATTGAGAGCATTTTTTCATATGACTACAGATAGCTTTGATTTCTTTATCTGAAACCTGCCTGTTCATATCCTTTGAGCATTTATCAAATGGGGAATGACTTGTATTTTTATAAATTTGACTCAGTTCTCTATATACTTGAGAAATGAGGCTTTTATCAAAGATAACTATTGCAAAAATTTCCCCCGTTTTCTGCTTTCCTTATAATTTTGGTTGCATTGATTTTGTTTGTGCAAAAACTTAAATTTTATATAATCAGAATTATCTATTTTACATTTTGTGGTGCTCTCTATATCTTCTTTGTTCCTTAATTCTTCCTTTATTCATAAATCTGACAGATAAACTATTAAATATTCTCTTAATTTACTTAAGGTATGACCCTTAATGTATAAATCCATTTTGACCTCATCCTGGTGTACTGTGTGAGATGTTGGTTTATACCTAGTTCCTGCCATACTGTTTGTCAGATAACGAGTTTTTGTTCCAAAAGCTTGCATCTTTGGATTTATCATATACAAAATTACTATAATCATTTACTATAATGTAATTTTTACCTAATCTATTCCACTGATCCACCACCCTATTTCTTAGCCAGTACTAGATTGTTTTTATAGTTACCGTTTTACAATATAATTTGAAATCTGGTATAGTTAGACCACCTTTCTTCACATTTTTTTTTCACTGATTCCCTTGATATCCTTGAACTTTTGTTCTTCCAGATGAATTTTATTATTATTTTTTCTAACTCTATAAAATAACTTTTTGATAGTTTGATTGGTATGGCACTGAACAAATAGATAAGTTAGGTAGAATTGTCATTTTTATTATATTGGCTCAGCCTACCCATAAGTAATTAACATTTTTCCAACTGTTTAGATCTGACTTACAATGTGAAAAGTGTTTTTCAGTTGTGTTCATATAGTTTCTGGACTCTCAAGTATTTTATATTGTCTACAGTTATTTTAAATGGAATTTCTCTTTCTATCTCTTGCTGCTGGACTTTGTTGATAATATATAGAAATGCTGATGATTTATATGGGTTTATTTTGTATCGTGTAACTTTACTAAAGTTGTTAATAATATCAAGCAGTTTTTAAGTTTGATTCTCTAGGATTTTCTCAGTATAATATCATATCTGTAAAGAGTGGTAGTTTTGTTTTCTCATTGCCTATTCTAATTCTTTAATTTCTTTTTCTTCTCTTATTGCTATAGGTAACATTTCTAGTATAATATTAAATAATAGAAGGGCATGCTTGCTTCACCCTGCTTGTATTTGGAAGGCTTCTAGCTTATCCCCATTACATATAATGCTTGCTGATGGTTTTAGAGAAATATTACTTACCATTTAAGGAAAACTCCATGTATCCTATACTTTCTTGTTTAATAGGAATGTGTGCTGTATTTTTATCAAAGGCTTTTTCTGCATTTATTGAGATAATCATATAATTTCTATTGGTTTTGTTGTTGATATGACCAATTATACTGACAGTTTTCCTAATATTGAACCAGCTCTGCATTCCTGATATAAATCCCACCTGGTTATAGTGTATGATTCTTGTGATATATTGGTAGAATCTCTTTGCTAGTATTTTATTTAAAAATTTTGCATCAATATTCATTAGGGAAATTGGTCTATAATTTTCTTTCTCTGTTTTGGCTCTTCTTGGTTTGGGCATCAGCACCATATACGTGTTGTATTTGGTGGGACTCCTTCTTTGCCTATTTTTCCAAATATTTTATACAGTATTGGTATTCATTGTTCTTTAAATGTTTGGTAGAATTTATTTGTGAATCTATTTGGTCTTGGGGATTTTTTCTTAAGAAGCTCATTGAATCCATCTCTTTTATCATTTGTTATAGTGCAATAATAGTCCATTACATTCATATACCCTAATTTGTTCAACCATCCCCCAATTCTTAGTTTCTAGTCCTTTGGTACTATAAAAAGAGCTGCTATGAATATCAGTCCTTTTCCTCTTTCTTTGATCTTTTTCTGTTTAGACAATGAACTAATGAAACATATCTTACATTTGTAATCTACATATACTATGTATTGAAGTACAGGAGAGGCAGGGTAGCACAGAAGGCAGAAAACTGGCTTTAGAATCCAGAAGATCTGGATTCAAGTCTCACCTATGACACATTCTGGTTGTGTGGTCTTAGTGCTTTAGGTCTCTCTCTAAGATTCTAAGTTTGCAGAGAAGGTGGCAACCTACACTGGTAGAAGGGAGTTTCCTCACCCAGGAGTTCGCAGTACTGGTGAAATCAGTTTCTACACATGTAACATAAAAGTATGAATCTTTCTTAATTAATTTCTCAGCCTAATCATCCATCCTTGGAATCAGGAATCAGGCTGTCACAAAGAAGCACAAGGAAAACAATTCTCTTTAGTTGAGAAAATATATCTTCTCCCTACATAGGGCAGAAGTTTACTGCTTAATCTCCTAGCTGGGCCCTCACCATAGATCGACAATCTTTTGATTGATTTCTAGACTTCTCATTTCTTCTTAAGGCCTCAACTTCCTTCCTTCACTCTCAGATGATAACCTTGCCTCTCATTTTAACAAGATGGAGGTTATCCAACGTGAATTCCCTGGATTTCCCTTAGCCTTACCTCACAATTTCCCAGTGTTCTCCTCTATTTTCTCCTATCTCACAGGAAGGGGTGGCTTTCTTTCTGACCAAAGCTAACCCCTTTACTTAGTTTGATTTCTTTTCTTCCTATTCACCTCTTTTGGTGTCTTAGTGTACCAACAAGAGAAAGCAAAAATGACATAGTGCATAGAGCCCCGCACTTGGAGTCAGAAAGACCTGGGTTTGAATCCTATCTCTGAGCTTCAATAGCTGTGTGACCCTAAGCAAATTACTTGACCTCTATGAATTTCCCTCACCATGGAATGTAAACTCTTTGAGCATAGGGATTATTTCAGTCTTTGTATTTATATTTGTAATCCTAGCACCTTCCACAGTAAGCTTAATAAATGCTTATTGATTAATCGGTCTCTTTATTTGAAATAAAAGAAATAATAGTAACTAACAGTGCCTACTTCACAGGGTTATGTAAGGCTCAAAGGAAATAATGTATAAAAAGGGTTTTGCAAACTTAAAAACCCTATATCAAGTCCATTATTGTTGTTATCCCTTCTCTCTTGCATCTACAATCTTTCCCTCTCCAATGATACCTTCTTTGTTGCCTACATATGTAGGCAAATGTCTCTCTTCTTCTTAAGAAATAAAGACACAAGTCTTTTTTCAAACCTGCCACTTCCTTGAATTTCAGTCCATCTCCTTTCTTTCTTATATTCCCACATTTCTTGAACAGACTGTCCTCACCAGCTCTCACCATTTCTTCTTACCTTCTCTCCTCAGACCTTTGCAATCTGGATTCTGTCATTCCCCCTCTACCATTCTACAAAAATGACTTAAAACAAAACATACAGCTTTTATTAAAGGAGAAAAAACCTGGCCTACTTCTCAGAAGGACTGCTCATATAAGGGGTGTCCATGGACACTGCTTCCACTGGGCAAAGAATGTCATCTTCCCATGTTTCAGCTCCCCTGAGTACATCATAAGTCTGACTTGTGTTGAACTGTTGGCATCCATATCTCAGCTGGAGCACTGGATGCCAGTGGTCAAACTGGGAATCAACTGGTAGATGGATTCTTTGTCTTTCAAAGTACCAGGCATAGCTTGAGCCACTCTGACTTTGACCTCTTCATTGAAGTTCCCATAGAAACTACCTGAATGTTTTCTCTTCAGCTGGATCTCACCTAGGGCCTTAGTAGTGGCCACCAATAGAGACCTCATTATCATCACAAGATCAAGGGTTTTTTCAGTCACTGGCAATGACTTAAACACCATAATACCATATGTATTCTGATCTTACATATAACTGTCACTTGGTGCTTCTCATGTGACAGAGTGATACATATGGAACTGTTTTCTGCTCTTGCCAACCTACAGGGTTGACTATTCCATTATTAGGCCTTTCTCTTGTATAGCTGCCATGAATAACCTAGACGTGGGGGGACTTCTCTTTGATTTCCTTGATGATAATGTTCATTTGGAAGATAGGGTGTGCTTAGGAAGAGTCCAGGACAACCACATTGATACCTTAGGGTGTGCTTTGGAAAAGTCCAGGACAACCACATTGATACCTAGGGTGTGCTTTGGAAAAGTCCAGGACAACCACATTGATACCTAGGGTGTGCTTTGGAAAAGTCCAGGACAACCACATTGATACCTAGGGTGTGCTTTGGAAGAGTCCAGGACAACCACATTGATACCTAGGGTGTGCTTTGGAAAAGTCCAGGACAACCACATTGATACCAACCTAGGTAAAGCTTGTCATCCTCATGGGTTCCAGTGGTTGTCCACATAACAGCTACTTCTTGGTGTCCTTCAGTGTCAAGAAGTAGCTTATTCTCTTTCAGGTCTGGGCAGACCACGATGGCCACTAGCTCATCATTCTTATTCACAGGAGGCAGTTTTCCTTTTGTTTTTAGCTGTGGGATTTTATTTAATTCATTTACTGGGACCCCTGGAGTAGCCACTGCCAGATCCTCCTCATTTGTCATGATCTCACAAAAAAAAAATCCTCCTTCTTAAGAATTTACTGTCCTAAGAGAAAATGATGTCTTTTCCTCCTTGAGAAAGTCTATGTCCTGAGAAGAGATGATATCCACTAGGTAGCTGTCTGTCTTGCCATTTTCTGTAATGGGAATCCCACAGAAACTCCGTCTTCTGTTGGCTTCCAACACATCTTTGATTCTGTCTTTGGGGCCCAGGACCACAAAGTTGTTGAGGAAGCTCTGCTCATATTTCCATCCTTAGCATAATTTATTGGCTTGGGATTCTAGAGTGCAGTTGTAATGGATAAAATCAATGTCTCCTGTGAGTACCATGGCACTGGCCATCCCAACCTCAGTAACTCTCTCCCTTGGGAACAAAATAAGCAGGGACTTTAGAGTTGTTTTCTTGGTCAGTGTTGAGGTCAGATCCTCCAGATCCCCAGTGAAGTCTCATGGCTAAAGAAATGCTGGATTGTGAGCCCGGAAAGGAACAAATTCACAGGTGGTTATATACCTTGCCAAGGTGAGGCAGGGAAAGATGAGTGAACCTGGCTGATGGGAGGGAGGACATTGCTGCCATGTGGGGCTGATACTTCTTCCACAGAAATCCTAAAACAACTTTCTCAGAAGTTACAGGTAACCACCTTCTCATGATTTCTTTCCAGCCTTCATTTTCCTAGGTAGTATACAGCGGTGCTTTCATGCATGAGGCCTACAGCCCACAACACTTGTAATTGGGAACTATTTAACAAAATAAATAAAAATGCAATAAAGCACAGATCATATTACATTTTTAAATGTTAATATGTGGCCCACAGGGACCCTTGTGTACTGTTTCATGGCTCTCATTTCATTTGAGGTCGACACCACTGGTGAGGCTTTGGTTAAGTGAACAGAACGTGGACTGGGAGCCATGAGGATCTGAGATCAGATCCTGTCTCACACACTTACTGGCTGTATGGCCCTGAGTAAATCGCATAACCTCTGTCTGCCTCAGTTTTCTCAGCTCTACAGTAACTCAGTGACCTCTGAAGTCCTGCCTAGCTTTCACTCTATGATCTTTGCCTTCTGTGTTTTTGTTGCTTCTTTAATGAGCCTTCTGGTTCTCCTACCTCTCTAATCCATTCTTCTGGATCTCCTTCAATATCCCCTCTTTCGCTCCCTTCCCTTCCCATGTAGCCACTCCTAAAGGCTCTGTCAGAACATCCCTTCTCTTCTTTCTCTGCCCCTTCTTCCTTGAGGTTGTCACCCACTCCCACAACTGGAAGGGTGTAGTACAGGGTTCCTCATCTTTTGGTATGACAGGGACCCTTTGGCAGGTAGTCTGGTAAAGACTATCTACCCCCTTTCACAAAAAAAAAATCCATTGTCTACATTCATAATCAAAGGAAATGCTAAATTTCAGTTTAAGGTTTGTGAAAGTAAAAATGCCATTTTTTGCCACCCAAATTCACAGAACCCCTTTCCCTGAAATCTATCCATGTATTCCCCATTAAGAACTTCCATTGTGGGGGAAAGGATACGGATTTAGAGTTGGAGGACGTGGGTTCGTAGCCCACCTATGCTACTTATTGCCTGGACAAGTCCCTGAAGCTTTCTGGCCTCAGTTTCCTCACCTGTAAAATATAGGGGTTGGACCCGATGTCTCCTAAGGTCCCTTCCAGGTCTAAATCTTTGATCTTGTGATCTCTATGAAGATGACGATCACTAAGGTGGCTCAGTGGGACCTAGAACAAGGGACCTGGAGTCAGGAAAGCCTGAGTTCAAATCCGCCCTCAGACACTTACTAGCTGTGTGACTTTTGGCAAGTCATTTAACTTCAGTTTGCCTTAGTTTCCTCACTTATAAAATGGGGATGATTATAGAACCTGTCACTCAAGATTGTTGGGAGAATAAAATAAGACAATTTTTAAAGTGCATCGTAAACCTTAAAGCACTATGTAAGTGCTAGTTAGCGTTGGTATAGTTACAATCTTCATCTTCAGTCCTAATCTCACTTCAGCTTCATACTCACATGTCTAACTGCCTAGTGGACACCTCCACCCAGACATTCCACTGACATGTCAAAGGAATCACAGATCTGACCTCATCCTCTCCCCACTTCCTCCCCCCCCCCCAACCCCAGCCTGTTCCTTTTTCTGACTTTATTTCTGTCCATTACTCTGGACTTTTGACTCATCTTTGGCCCCTCCCTCTGCCCAAGGCCACATAATAAAACAATCAATGGGCCTTATTGACTGTATCTCTAAAATGACACATCTGTCCACTCCACTGTCACCTAATTCAAGTCCTCCTTACCTTTCACCTGGACTATTGCAATTGTCTCCTAACAGATCTCCCTGCCTTCTTCCCCTTCCAGTTTGTCCTAAATGCCACTGTCAGGGAAAGTATCCTAATGCCCAGGTCTGCTCTTATCATTCTCCTACTCCCGAAACTCCCCGTTGTCCTGAATAAAGATCAGACTTACTCTCATGTTTGAGGTCCTCCACCATCTGGCTCCTATTCCCCCTTCAGCCTCATCATATCCTATTCTCTTTCAAATAATTTGTTAGCTAAATGGTATCTCACTTCCATACCTTTGATGGTGCTATTTGTTATGCCTAAAAATGTTCTCCCTCCAAATTTCTGCTTGTTTATACTCATTATTGAAAGCCCAGTTCAGGTCACCTCCTCTTAAAGCCTTCCCAGATCTCCTCTGCTGAACATGATCTCATAGCATTTATGTTTTTCTTATATACTGACTATATTCTAACATATTTATTTCTATGTATCTCTTCATTCTGTCTTAGTTGTAAGCACCTTGAGGGCAGGACCCAAGATCTTTTCATTCTCCCTGCCTCCTAGTAGAACAAATTGCACATAATGGGAGCTTATATACACATAGGGGAAGGTTAGTGAATGAATGGTTTATTAGTAATAATAACCAACATTTATATAAAGCTTTAAGGTTTGCATAGTACTTGATATATAATGTCTTATTTTGTCCTCACAAGTAGGAGAAAGGTGCCTTTATTATCCCTATTTTTTTTAAATAGGGAAATTAAGATTGAGAGGAGTTAAGTGACTTGCCCAGAGTCACACAGCTTTTAAGTGTTTGAGGAAGGATTTGAACTCACATCTTTCTAATTCCAAGTCTAGCCCTTTATCCACTGGCTAATGAACCTATGTAAAGTGCTCAGCAAACTTGGAATCACTGTGTGAATAATAACTATTATTGTTGTTGCTAATAATATTGCCATCCTCATAATTATTATCATGTGCACATAACAGCAGATTACTGTGATCTGATAGGTATCATTGTTGTTCAGTTGTGTCTGACTTCATAACCTCATATGGGATTTTCTTGGCAGAGATACTAGAGTGGTTTGTCATTTCCCTCTCCAGCTCATTTTACAGATGAGGAAACCGAGGGAAACAGGGCTAAGTGACTTGCTCACGTTTCCACAGCTAGTAAGTGTCTCAAGCTGGATTTGAACTCAGGAAAGTGAGTCTTCTTGACTTCAGGCCCAGCGCTCTATCCACTGCAGTGCCATCTAGCTGCTATAGATATAGTGCCTTGCTCAGGTTTCCACAGCTAGTGTCTGAGGTTAGATTTGGACTCAGGAAGGTGAGTCTCCGGATTCCAGGTCTAACACTTTGTGCACTATGGTGCCCTCCAGCTTCCCATAGGTATGACCAAGTTGAAGAGGCTTTGAGTCTAGCCAAGCAGAAGGCTGTGTCTGTCACCTGAGGACTAGACTAGCTAAGTTCAGAAAGACTCCTCTTCAGACCCTGGGTCACTGTAGTTCAAGGAGACAGTCTGTGTGCTAAGTCATGAAGGTGAAAAAGTGACCTCCTAGAGTAAAGGAAGTATCCAGAGTGATGAAATCAGAGACCTCTGCAATTGAAATGAGATAAAAGACAGAGATAAGATTCTATTCAGAGGTAAGGGGTAGGAGTGAAGAGAGAGCCTCTCCCCTCCCTCTAGGAAGTTCTTTAAGACTAAATTGCTGACTAAGGACTGACCTACATTGGTAGAAGGACTTTCCTCATCTGAGAGTTCTCTGTACCATTGAAACCACAGGCCTCTCCCTATGCTCAAGATTCAAATAGTATCTAGATCTGACAAGGAATTTAGAGGCCATCTAGTCTAACTCCTTTATTTTTCTGGGGAAAACATTGAGGCAGAGAAAAGCCAAATAATTTGTGGAAGGTCACGCAGGGAAGAAGTAAGTGGCAGAAACACAATTCAAATTCGGGTCTTTTGACTCCATATTTAGTGTTTTCTTCATGATGTCATGCTTCTCTTCTGATCATTCATTCAGCTCTGAGTGAGGTCTGCCATGTTCACAGCACTACTAAAAGGAATATTCCACAAGCCCTGCATGCATGGAGTTTACAATTGGGTTGGAAAGGCATGACATTTGCTTATAAACACTGATATCAACTTGAAACAACAATGTGGTGTAGTGGACTTGAAAGCAGGAGACCTCTGGGTTGGAATTCTGCCTCTGATACTAGCTAGCTTTGTTGCCCTGGGTAATTCACTTAACCTTTAGGTACCCCAGCTTTTTCATTGGTAAAATGGAAATAATACCTGCTGAGGTGAGGATCAAATGGGACAAGGTGTATAAAGTGCTTTTTAAGCCTTAAAGAGTTCTAGGCTTAGGAGCCCCAAAGAATTATTGCATCCTAAGTGCTCAGTATTCAGAAGGAGAGGTTGTTGTGGATTAAAATGATCTGAGAAGGCTGCATAAGCAAGGTTGGGCCTTGAAGGACAGGATTTGGACAAATGGAAGACAGAGAGGGCAGGGAGGAAAAATGTGATAAAAAGCATAAAAAGAAAAATGAGTAGAATGAGTTTGGGAGACAATGAAGAGAACAGTCTGCTGGTGAAGAGCGTTCTTGGTGAAGATTGGAAGCCTTCAAAGCTGAGATAAGTCTGCCTGTTTGTATGTTTGTTTGTTTTTTAAGAGGGCAAGTCTTTGTTCCAAAGAAATAAAGTGCCAATTTATAGACTTTCGCCAATGGGGAAATAGGAGGCCTCGGGCTATGGGGTTCCTTCCATTCTTTTAATCATATTAGCTGCTGCACCCAAGAGTAAGTTCTCCACTTTCCAGAGAGAAGGGGAGAACTGAGAAGAGGGCTCAGAGCCTTCTCCCTGCTCTACCTTGAAGGATAAATTTTTATCATTGGTGAACATATTAATTAAAAATAGAAGAAAAAAGGTTGGGAGCAATAGAACCTAGCTTTTGATAATTCTTAGTTGAATGAAATCTTTTGTGGGCCACAGTTTCCTTAACTGAAAGATGCCAGAGTTGGCTCCTATGGTCTCTAACATCCCTTCTAGCTGTAATAGTAGCCTAGGATGGAGGTCAATGGGCAAAAAAATCTCCTAGCCCTAAGAGAACATTAGGAGCATAGCGCCACCTGCTGCTAGATGATAGAACAAACAAGATCGGAATTGGTCCTTAGCTCCATAGTGAAGTTACTGTTTTGTCCTAACCACCTAGCCCTGGCTCCTTCACAGATTCATAATTTTAGATGGAAAGAACCTTAGAGATCATTTAGTCCCACCTCTGCATTTTACAGAAAAAAAGGAGAGGTTTAGAGAGGTTGTTCTCTCTCTCTCTCTCTCTCTCTCTCTCTCCCTCTTTTTCTCTGTCTCTCTTTGTCTCTCTCTCTCCTCCCTCCCTCTCTCTCTCTCTCTCTCTCTCTCTCTCCACTCTCTTCCCTCCCTCCTCTCCTTCTTCCTCTCTCTCCCTCCCTTCTTTTTCTCTCTGTCCCCCTTCACCTTGCTCTTTTTCTCTGTCTCTGCACTTGAATGATGCAAGTGATAGGGTATCCAATGCCTTCTCTTTTATCATTAAAACAAATAAAAATGGAAATAAAGTTAACTTCATTGTGAATATTATGCATTAAATGAAACCAATGTACCTCACTAAAGACAGTGAATAAGATTTAGCACTACACTGTTCCTGTCCTCTGAAGACAACAGATGTCTTTGGCTATACTAACTCATGAACTTCAGCTAAAGAAGAGAAATATTTTGAATGATGCTCTTCTAACCTCATGTTTAGCAAACTATGCATATCAATCAATCAATTAAGGGCCTATAGTGTAGAAAGCAGGTGGGCAGGCAGTCTGTCAGTGAGTTTTCAAGAAGTACCTACAATGGGCCAGGCACAGGGGATATAAGGAAAGGCAAAAGATAGTCCATGCCCTCAAAGATCCTGTAAATAAGTGACATACAAGCTATATACAAAACTCTAGTGGGAATGGGTATGGGGGATGAAGATGGTGGCTGGCGTTTAGATGGCATGGTGAAGAGATAACAGGGGAGTAATGTGGTTGGATGCCTGCTTCTGATCAAGATGAAGCCAAAGCCCACCTACTGGAGCCAGACAGGGCTCAACTATCAGAGATGGCTGCCTCCGAGGCATGTTGAAGTATGAAGAGGAACTGGACTCACTTTTGGAGACAACATGGCAGAGACCATATCTCCACACCACATGACACCTATGAAGAAGGGAACCACAGGGATCAAGCAGTGAGAGTTCCTGAGTCCTAGCTTCTGGAGGAAAGGAGTTCTTCCTGAGGGGGTGTCTTTCTACTTGTCCCATGCTTGAGAGTTCCAGAATCTTGACCAGGGGTGGGGAACCTGCAGCCTCAAGGCCACATGTGGCCCTCTGGTGTGGCCCTTTGTTTGAATCCAAACTTCACAGAACAAATCTCCCTAATAAAAGGATTTGTTCTGTGAAACTTGGACTCAAGTCAAAAGGCTGCGCCCAATGACCGAAAAGACCACGTGTGACCTCAAGGCTGAAGGTTTCCTCACCCCTAATCTTGACTACAACAAAGAGAAGGAAATTCTGAAGCAAAGGAAGCCTGTTGGAGAGAGAAGAGAATCAACTACGTGGCCCCAAGAACTGGAAGAGCAGTAGGGGACTCAAGATACGACATGAGGGAGTAAAGGACATGTATTTTGCAATCTGCAATTCTGATATTAGAAGTCATGGGCTCAGTCATAAGGAAAAGCAGCCTTTGAAGGCAACAAAGATGGATTGCTCTGCTAACTCCATCAGGTTCATTTCCCTCCTGATGGGTTGCCCAACCAGAGGGAAGGGCTATGAGTCGTGAGGATTATGGGACCCTGTGGAAAGTGGGCCTCACCTGAGAGGAAGAATTGTGGTTATTGTGTGCTACTGGGAGTATTTATTAGGAGACAGCTAGGTGCTGTGGTGGATGGAGCCTGAACCTAGAGTCAGGATGATGAGTTCAAACTCAGCCTCAGGCATTTGATCTCTACTTCCCTCAGTCTCCTCATCTATAAAATGAAGATAATCATAGCACCTATTTCCCAGGGTTGTTGTGAGTATGAAGTGAAATAATATTTGTAGAAGTATTTTGCCAACTTTAAAGATTACATGTCTATGTATCTGTCTATGCTAGCTATTGCTTTTATCATTACCCACAATAAACATTGTTACCGTGAGTACTCTTTTTGATCTGGAGAGCCTTTATTTACATCTGTGGAAACCTAAATGTGGGCTCTATATTTAGAGATTTTTCTAGGTAAACAATATAAATGCTGATAGAAACTGGCTTAGAAGATCAAGGAATAGTTTACCTGTCAGATCTATGGAGAAGGGAAGAATTTATGACCAAACAAGAGACAGAGGACATTATGAAATGCAAAATGGATAATTTTGATTATATTAAATTAAAAAAACTCTTGCACAAGCAAAACAAATGCAACACAATTAGAAGAAAAGCAGTAAGCTGGGGAAATTTTTACAGCCTTTTACAGTTTCTAATAAAGGCCTCATTTCTCAAATATATAGAGAACTATGTCAACTTTATAAGTATACGTGTCATTCCCCAAATGATAAATAGTGAAAGGATATGAACAGGCATTTTTCAGATAAAATAAAGCTATCAATAATCATCTGAAAAATGCTCTAAATTGCTATTGAGTAGAGAAATGCAGATTAAAACAACTCTGAGGTATGACCTCACACCTGTGAGATTGGCTAGTATGACAGAAAAGGAAAAGGATAAATGTTGGAGGGGATAGGAAAATTGGGACCCAAATGCATGGTTGGTGGAGTTGTGAAGGAATCCATTTAGAAACTATGCCCAAAGGGCTATAAACTGGGCATACCCTTTAATCCACCAATATCAATACTAGGTCTTTATCCCCAAAAAAATGAAAGAAAAGGGAAAAAGACTTGTTTGTGCAAAAAAAATTACAGCAGCTCTTTTTGTGGTGGCATATAATTGGAAATCAAGATGTTCATCAGTTAGAGAACGGCTGAAAAAGTTGTGGTACATGATTGTAATGGAACACTATTGGGCTATAGGAAATCATGGACAGGATGATTTTAGAAAAACCTGGAAAAACTACCATGAACTGATGCAAATTGAGGTGAGCAGCACCAGAAGAACATTGTACACAGTAATGGAAATATTGTAAAATGAATAACTGTGAATGATTTAGCTAATCTCTGCAATGTGATAATCCCAGACAATCCCAAAGGACTCATGATAAAAAAAAATGCCATCTGCCTACAGAGAAAGAACTGATGGAGTCTGAATGGAAACTGAAGCATACTATTTTCATTTTCTTTCTATACCTTCTACAAAAAGGCCTTCCCAATCCCACTATTGCTTCCCCTTCATTGATTATCTCCAATATATCCTGTCTTTATCTTGCTTCTACATATCTGTTCCCATGTTGTCCACCCATTAGATTGTGAGCTCCTTGAGGGCAGGGAATGTCTTTTACATTTCTTTTTTGCTTCTTCACTTAGACAATGCTTGCTTATTATAGTTAGCAAATGCTTATTGATTGAATAAAAACACCCTAGGAAACACCAAAGGGTGACTTTAAACCAACCAATTCAGAACACTAATACATTGTTGGTAGAGTTGTGAAATGATCCAACCATTTTGGAGAGCAATTTGGAACTATGCCCAAAGGGCTATAAAAGTATGCATACCCTTTGACCCAGCAATACCACTTCTAGGTCTGTATCCCAAAAAGATCATAAAAATGGAAAAAGGACCTACATGTACAAAAATATTCACAGCAGCTCTTTTTTGTGGTGGCAAAGAATTGGGAATTGAGGGGACGCTCATCAACTGGTATATGAATGTAAAGGAATTGTGCTATAAGAAATGATGAGCAGGTGGACCTCAGGAAAACCTGGAAAGACTTATGTGAACTGATGCAGAGTGAAAGGAGCAGAACCAGGAGAACATTGTACACAGTAACAACCACATTATGGGATGACTGACTTTGATACGCTTGGCTCTTCACAGCAACGCAAGAATCTAAGACAACTACAAAAGATTCATGATGGAAATTGCTATTCACACCCAAAAATATGGAAGCATACTATTTGCTGTCCTTTCCCTTTGTTCTTTTGTTTTTTTTTGATTCATTCTCACGCTTCCTCCTATTAGTTCTAATTGCTTATTACATCATATCTAGTGGGAAAATATGCTTAACATGAATGTATATGTAGAGCCTATATCAGATTGTATGCCATCTGGGGTGAAATGGGAGGAGGAGAAAATTTAAAACTCAAAATCTTATAGAAGCAAATGTTGAAAACTAAAAATAAATAAATTAAAAAAACAAATCAAGCAATTCATCTTGGGGCATTGACATTTAATCTGGAGTTTTATCTTCTTAACAAATTATCATTGGGCACACTGAATTCTCTAAGGGGAGAGAGGTATGAATAATCAAAGATTGAAAACAAAGGTTTACCCCCCCCCCAATTGAACTGAGCACTGTATCTTAACTCCTCTCTATACTTACATTAACTTTTTTTTATTAATTTATTTTGATTTATCAATAATCACTTCCATATGCTTTTGAGTTTAAAATTTTTCTCCCCCTTCCTCCCCACCACCCTCCCCAAGACGGTGCACAATCTGATATAGGCTATCCATTTACATTCATGTTAAACATATTTTCACATTAGTGATGTAAGTAAAAATTAAAACCAGTAGGAGGAACCATCAGAAAGAGGAAACAAAACTCAACAGAAGAGGAAAAAAATAGCAATTCAACTCCCATAGTTCTTTCTTTGGATGTGGATAGCATTTTCCATCACAAGGCCTCTGGAGATGTCTTAGATCCTTGTATTGCCAGGAAGGGTTAAGTTTATCAATATTAGTCATCACACAACAGAGCTGTTATTGTGTACAATGTTCTCTTGGTTCTCCTCACTTCACTCAGCATCAGACCATACAAGTCATTCCAGGTTTTTCTGAAGTCAGCCTGTTCATCATTTCTTATAGCATAATAGTATTCCATCACATTCACATACCACAACTTGCTCAGCCATTCCCCAGTTGATGGGCATCCTCTCAATTTCCAGTTCTTTGCCACCACAAAAAGAGCTGCTATGAATATTTTTGTACATGTAGGTCCTTTTCCCATTTGTGTGATCTCTTTGGGATATAGCCCTAGAAGTGCTATTGCTGGGTCAAAGGGTATGCACATTTTGATAGCCCTTTGGGCATAGTTCCAAATTGTCCTCCAAAATGGTTGGATCATTTCACAACTCCACCAAAAATGCATTAGTGTTCCAGTTTTCCCACATTTTCTCCAACATTTATCATTTTTCTGTTTTGTCATGTTGGCCATTCTGATAGGTGTGATGTGGTACCTCAGAGTTATTTTGATTTGCATTTCTTTAATCAATAGTGATTTAGAACATTTTTTCATATGACTATAGATGGCTTTAATTTCTTCATCTGAGAACTGTCTGTTCATATCCTTTGACCATTTATCAATTGGGGAATGGCTTGTATTCTTATAAATTTGACTTCATTCTCTATATATTTTAGAAATGAGGCCCTTATCAGAGAGACTGGTTGTAAAAATTCTTTCCCAATTTTCTACCTTCCTTCTAATCCTAGTTGCATTGGCTTTGTTTGTGCAAAAACTTTTCAATTTAATGTAATCAAAATTATCTATTTTGCTTTTCGTAATGTTCTCTATCTCCTGTTTGGTCATGAATTCCGCTGTTCTCCATAAATCTGACAGGTAAACTATTCCTTGCTCTCCCAGTTTGCTTATAGTATCAGCCTTGATATCTAAACCATGTACCCATTTTGACTTTATTTTGGTATATGGTGTGAGATTTTGGTCTATGCCGAGTTTCTGCCATACTCTTTTCCAGTTTTCCCAGCAGTTTTTTTCAAAGAGTAGGTTCTTATCCCAGAAGCTGGGGTCTTTGGGTTTATCAAATAATAGATTACTATAGTCATTGCCTACTGTGTATTGCATACTTAACCTGTTCCACTGATCTGCCACTCTATTTCTTAGCCAGTATCAAGCAGGTTTGATGATTGCTACTTTATAATACAATTTAAGACCTGGAATGGCTAGGCCACCTTCCCCTGAATTTCTTTTCATTAGTTCTCTTGATATTCTGGACCTTTTGTTCTTCCAAATGAATCTTGTTATTATTTTTTCTAACTCTGTAGCATAACTTTTTGGTAGTTTGATTGGTATGGCACTGAATAAGTAAATTAGCTTAGGTAGAATTGTCATTTTTATTATATTAGCTTGACCTACCCATGAGCAACTGATGTTTTTCCAGTTATTTAGATCTGACTTTATTTGCGTGAAAAATGTTTTATAATTGTATTCATAGAGTTTCTGGGTTTGTTTCGGGAGGTAGACTCCTAAATATTTTATAATGTCTACAGTAAGTTTAAATGGAATATGTCTTTCTATCTCTTGCTGTTGGGCTTTGTTGGTAATATATAGAAATGCCAATGATTCATGTGGGTTTATTTTATAGTCTGCAACTTTGCTAAAGTTGTTTATTATTTCAAGTAGTTTTTTACTTGATTCCCTGGGATTCTCTAAGTATAGCATCATGTCATCTGCAAAGAGTGATAGCTTTATTTCTTCTTTGCCTATTCTAATACCTTCATTGTCTTTTTCTTCTCTTATTGCTAAAGCTAACATTTCCAGTACGATGTTGAATAATAGTGGTGATAATGGACATCCTTGTTTCACCCCCGATCTTATTGGAAATGCTTCTAGCTTGTCCCCATTACATATTATGCTTGCTGAAGGTTTTAGATAGATGCTATTTATTATTTTAAGGAAGATTCCATTTATACCTATGCTCTCTAGTGTTTGTAATAGGAATGGGTGTTGTATTTTGTCAGAAGCTTTTTCTGCATCTATTGAGATGATCATGTGGTTTCTGTTAGTTTTGGTGTTGATATGATGGATTATGCTGATAGTTTTCCTTATATTGAACCAGCCCTGCATTCCTGGTATAAATCCTACCTGGTCATAGTGTATTATTCTTGTGATAAGTTGCTGTAATCTATTTGCTAATATTTTGTTTAAAATTTTTGCATTTATATTCATTAGAGAAATTGGTCTATAATTTTCTTTCTCTGTCTTGACTCTTCCTGGTTTAGGTATCAGCAACATATTTGTATCATAAAAAGAATTTGGTAAGATTCCTTCTTCACCTATTTTACCAAATAATCTATATGATATTGGAATTAATTGTTTTTTAAATGTTTGATAGAATTCACATGTAAATCCATCTGGCCCTGGAGATTTTTTCCTAGGGAGTTCATCAATGGCTTGTTCAATTTCTTTTTCTGAGATGGGGTTATTTAAGTATTTTACTTCCTCCTCTGTTAATCTGGGCAATTTACATTTTTGTAAATATGTATCCATTTCACTAAGATTGTCAAATTTGTTGTTGTATAGTTGGGCAAAATAATTCCTAATTGTTGGTTTAATTTCCTCTTCCTTGGTGGTAGTTTCACCCTTTTCATTCATTCTTGATAACTAGTAATTTGATTTTCTTCTTTCTTTTTTAAATTAGATTAACCAAAGGTTTATCTATTTTATTGTTTTTTTTTCATAAAACCAGCTCTTAGTTTTATTTACCAGTTCAATAGTTTTCTTAATTTCAATTTTATTAATTTTTCCTTTAGTTTTCAATATTTCTAATTTGGTGTTTAATTGAGGATTTTAAATTTTTTCATTTTCTAGTTTTTTTAGTTGTATGCCCAATTCATTGATCTCCTCTTTTTCTATTTTATTTATGTAAGCATTTAGAGATATAAAACTTCCCCTAAGAACTGCTTTTGCTGCATCCCATAAGTTTTGGTATGTTGTCTCATTATTGTCATTCTCTTGAATGAAATTATTGATTGTTTCTATGATTTGTTGTTTGACCCAATCATTTTTAAGGATTAGATTATTTAGTTTCCAATTATTTTTTAGTCTATCTTTCCATAGTCCTTTATTACATATAATTTTTATTGCATCATGATCTGAAAAGGATGCATTTAATATTTCTGCATTGGATTGTAAGGTTTTTATGCCCTAGTACATGGTCAATTTTTGTGTATGTGCCATGTACCACTGAGACAAAAGTATATAACTTTCTATCCCCATTCAGTTTTCTCCACAGGTCTATCATAACCTAACTTTTCTAATGTCCTATTCACCTCCTTAACTTCTTTCTTGTTTATTTTGTGGTTAGATTTATCTAGTTCAGAGAGGGGGAGGTTGAGGTCCCCCATTAGTATAATTTTGCTGTCTGTTTCTTCCTGTAACTCCCTGAACTTCTCTAAGAATCTGGATGCTATACCATTTGGTGCATATAAGTTTAGTAATGATATTACTTCATTGTCTATGGTGCCTTTTAGCAGGATGTAGTTTCCTTCTTTATCTCTTCTGATAAGATCTATTTTTGCTTTTGCTTTGTCTGAAATCAGGACTGATACCCCTGCTTTTTTTACTTCAGCTGAAGCTTAATATATTTTGCTCCAGCCTTTTACCTTTACTCTGTATGTGTCACTCTTTTTCAAATGTGTTTCCTGTAAACAACATGTTGTAGGATTATGGTTTTTAATCCAATCTGTTTTATAGGAGAGTTCTTCCCATTCACATTTACAGTTTTGATTACAATCTGTGTCTTTTTCTCCATCCTTTTTTTCTCCTGTTTATGCTTTTCTTTCTTCTTTCTCCTTTCCCCCCCTCACTAGTGTTTTGCTTTTGACCAGTGCCTCCTAGGGTCCCACCTCCCTTCCATTATCCCTTTCCCTTTTCTTCCCCTTTACCCTTACTGCTTTTTCCCTCCCTTCTATCCCCCCTCCCTTTTCTTTTCCCTTTCTCCTCCTACTACCTATAGTGCAAGTTAGATTTCTATACCTAACTGATTATGTTATTCCCTTCTTGAGCCAAATCTGATGAGAGCAAGGTTCAAACAATGCTCATCCCCCTCCCTTCTTTACCTCTGCTCTAATAGGTTTTTATGTCTTTTCCTGTAATGTAATTTACCCTTGTCTGCCTCCTCCTTTCTCAGTACATTTTCTTAGCTCAGACTAATCCACTTACTTGGATCCATTTAACCCACTTGATTAAATTTTTTTTATCATTACATCAAAGTCAACTTATATCCACCCCCTTTGTGTATACTCCTTCAACATGGTGTAATAACAATACAGTTCTCAGGAGTTGCAAGGGTCATCTTCCCTTGTAGAGATGTAAACATTTTGCCCTTATTAACAATATATTGTATCTTTCTGTTCTGTTTACCTTTTTATGTCTCTCTCGAATCTTGTACTTGAAGATCAAATTTTTTTGTCGAGCTCTGGTCTTTTTATCAGGAAGGTTTGGAAGTCCCCTATTTTGTTGAATATCCATCTGCTTCCCTGAAAAATCATGCTCATTTTTGCGGGGTAGTTAATCCATGGCTGTATTCCAAGCTCCTTTTCCTTACAGAATATTATGTTCCACGCCCTACGGTCTTTTAACGTAGAGGCTGTAAGGTCCTATGTAATCCTGACTGTGGTTCCATGATATTTAAATTGTTTCTTTCTGGCTGCTTGCAGTAATTTCTCTTTAATCTGGTAATTTTGAAATTTAGCTATTATATTCCTTGGTGTTTTCAATTTGGGATCTCTTTCAGGCGGGTAGTGGTAGATTCTTTCTATAGTTATTTTGCCTTCTGGTTCTAGGACTTCAGGGCAGTTTTCCTTTATGATTTCCTGAAGGATATTGTCCAGGCTCTTTTTTTCATCATGATTTTCAGAAAGGCCTATAATTTTTAAATTGTCTCTCCTGGATCGATTTTCCAGGTCAGCTGTTTTACCCATGAGGTATTTTACATTTTCATCAATTTTTTCATTTTTTTGTTTCTGTTTGACTGATTCTTGCTCTCTCGTAGAGTCATTAGTTTCCATTTGTTCAATTCTAATTTTTAACATATTATTTTCTTCTGTTAGATTTTATACTTTCTTCTCTAATTGGTCAACTGTATTTTTAAGGGATTTGTTTTCTTCAGTGTAGTTTTTTTCCAGTTGGCCAATTGTATTTTTAAGGGATTTGTTTTCTTCAGTGTAGTTTTTTTCCAGTTGGCCAATTGTGTTTTTTAGGGATTTGTTTTCTTCAGTGTACTTTTTTTCCAATTGGTCAATTGTACTTTTTAAGGACTCCTCTACCTCTCTCATTTGACTTTTAAAATCCTTCTTGAGCTCTTCTAAGAAGGCTTTTTGGACTTCAGACCAGTTCATATTCCCTTTTGATGTTGCAGATGTGGGTTTGATGACAGTGTTGTCCTCTTCAAAATTTCTGTCTTGATCTTCACTCTTCTCATAATATGAATCTATCGTACGTTTCTTTTTACTCATGGTGTTTCTTTATTCCCTGGCCTTTAAAGAGATTAAGCTCTCCTGCTGGGGAGCAGAGGGCACTGACCCAAGCTTCTTTTGTTGAGAGCCTAGGTCTTGGTCACTGGCTTTGTGTGCTGGGGCCTCTTATGTTGTCAATTGGAGGCTGTAGGATTCTGGCAGCTTACCTGCTGTTGGGCTGGAATCAGCAAGGCTGGGACTTTCAGGCAAATCTAGGTTGCCTGCTTTTCCTTTCCTTTAGCTTTGTTTAGTTCTTTTTAGATGGGCGCTGCCAGGTGTTTATCTGCCTGGGGCCCCTTGAAGTGCTGTCTCCCTTATTTCTGTTGAGGCACTGGGAGACTTCTTTGCTGTAGAATGTGGAGGCACCTGGTGGTTTTCTGAGCTGGTTTCCACTAGTTCCCCCTTCCTCACTGAGGCACTTGGAAGTACAGCTGTTGGTGTTTGCCTGCTCGACCACCTGGGCTTCAGGATCTCCTCCTGGTTGGCAGTTGGAGGCTGTAGGGTTCTGACAGCTTACCTGGTGTTGGGCTGGAATCAACAAGGCTGGAACTTTCGGGCAACTCTAGGTTGCTTTCTTCAGCTCCTTTCAGACGAATACTGTGGGTGATTATCCTCCTGGAGCCCTTTGTAGTTCTGCTTCCCTTATTTTTGCTGAGGCACTGGGAGACCCATTTGCTGTAGAATGCTGAGGCACCAGAATCTCCTCCTGGTGTGCTAAAGTGGGTCTTTCCACTAGCTGGCTGGGTGACTCCCGATTCTGTATTGCTCCCCTTCCCCCAGGGTAAGAGGGGCCTTTCCCGTTAATCCCTCTAGCTACCTGGGCTACTGCACTGCTGCACACCATCTTTCTTCTGGTTCAGTTGTTCCAGGGTTTTTTCTGGGATGATATTTTCTGGGTTTTCAGAGGTTGATAGGGGAGGGTGAGAGTGACTACCTTTTAACTCCGCCATCTTGGCTCCTGGAAGTGGAAGTTACATTAACTTTTTACAAAATCTTTTTTACTTCTGCATGTACTTCTATAATGTAGGTCCTTTAAAGGTAAGAATTGTTTTTTGGTTCAGTCTTTGTATCATTGTGCCTTGCCAGTATCAGATATTTAGAAATGCTTGTGGAATTCAGGTGAATTAGATTCATAATTTTAGAGCTGGAAGGGACTTAAGAAGTCATCTACTCCAACCCCTTCCCCCCTCGTTTTACTGATGAGGCAATTGAGCCCCAGAGTAGTAAAGTGACTTGCTCAAGGGGACACAGTAAGAAGTAGAACTGAAATTTGTTTTTTCTCATGACTTGTTTTAATTAAGCTAATTTGATACTCCCATCAAATTACACATGTTCAATCTGCAGCAACTAATCATTCCTTTTTCTGGAATTCTTGGTTTCCATAGGTAGAACCTTTCTCTATTTCAGTTACTCCTATTAGTCTCTGAATTCCAAAAAAAGTTCCCCCAGAATTCCAAGGAATGTTAGTATCAGCAGGGGGATCCACTTAGAAAAACACCAAATGCCAACTTGAAGAGAGAAAATAGTGTGGCAGTTGCCCAAAAGAATACATTCAGGAGATCCCACGGTCTTCTCTTGGGTTTAATCTGCTCCCCTGGAAATATCCCTTTCTCTTTGTAGAGTTCCTGTAAAGCATCCTTCTCCTGATAAAGTTTGTGAAGCCACTTGGCTATTTCATTATCATCCAGGGGGATCTCTTCCAAAGGAATTCTCCTTAAGCACATATCTACTTCATACTTCTCCCTGCAAATGAGCCCTAGCAAAGATGGATTCCGGCATCCTCTGAAATTTAGTGTGACATCATAAACAGCAGGGATTTTTCCCCAGAGACGCTGGACAACAGTGGTGAAGCCTTTGGTTCTCGGCAGCAAGTGGTATTTGAGCCTGAGCAATCCCTTGGATTTGGCCACCTCCATACTGATGCAATGCTTTTTCTTGGTAAAGCGGGTCCCTTCACAGTGCAGGAGCTCCAGCCAAACGATTCAAACCTTCAAGGAGTTCCTGCTTGTCCTCCTCCCATTTTCTTTTGTAGAATATGTTTTCCTGAAAGTACCATGCCCACCCAATCACAGGGATGTACAACAGCTCCTTCTTTGCCACGACCTTGTAGCTCCCCAGCATCCCATAGCGTTCACACAAAGTCAAGAAACAGAGCAAGTCAATTTCACAGGGGTGATTAAAGATGAAAACGGCTTTCTCTTGTACTATCTTGTCGGCTGACTCCTGATCCGTGAATAAAGTACGTTCTGAGCCCGACCACCACTCCAGGAGGAGAACTAACTGACTCCAGGAGTAGGCAAGGTGACAGTTGACCTTTCTGTAAAAGTTCTTGTTGAGAGGCCAGAGGGCGAGGGAGCACAGCTGGAGGAAGTTAATGACCAGTCCGTTGTAGATAAAGACCAAACCAGAGAAGAGGAGGACGATGGCATAGATCTTGGGAAGTCTGAGCGCGCTCATGGTAATCACCTGGAACTCTAAGCTTTTGCACAGCATGTCCCTGACCAGGGTCAGCAGGGACAGCTCCCCGACCTAAGCCTTCAAAGCGCCCAGGAGGGAGCTGCTCCAGGATCCTCTCCTCTGCCTAGAAGCCTCCGCTCCCGCTACCCAGGAGCTGCCCATTCAGTCCCGGCCCCCTGGGCTGCTGCAGCTGCTTCCACCACTGGAGAGGGGCGAGGAGGGAGAAGGTGCTGGGAGGTTGGGGCTGAGGGCGGAGGCCGCTAGTGTTGTTGATCCCCAGATAAGTTTTGAGCCACTGTTAAGTCCTGGGGGTGGTCCCTGCCACGCCTATTCTTAGCTCTTTTGAAAAGTGCAGCACACCTGGCAGCTTCTCCCCTCTACCCTTTGCCCCACTCCTCCCCTCCTCCTACTCCTCCCCTTTCCCTTCCCCTTTTTCCCTTTCATACCTTTCCTCTCCTCCTACTCCCACACCTCTCCCTTCTCCCCCACCTGTCCTTTCTCTTTTTCCTCATCTGGCAGGGAGTTGGAATTTAAGTCCACATCCAAGGACTCTAAATCCAGGTTCTAGAAGACCTTGCTGCCTTCTATGAAGGGGACTGTGGGAAAGGGCAGACTATTTCTGACTTTCGTGGGAGTCTTTGACTCTAGCGGAATCTGAGGCAATACGGAATGATCAGAGGAAGGAGCCAGCCTGGAACAATCAAAAGAGCATTGGCTGTCGAATCAGGGGTCCTGGATTCAAATCCTGCCTCTGACTTGACTTTGGGCTGATTGCTTCCTTTTTCTGGGTATGATTGCCCTTGTCTCTAAAATGAAGGGGTGGACTAGATGATGTCTGAGCTCTCCTCTGAATCTAGGGTCCTAGGATCCCAAGGTGTTGGCTCCTGGAGGCCTGGGAATGGACAGAAGAAACTGGCCAACTGAGGCCTTCACTGGATGGTGAGGTCCTGCCATCTATCCTCAGGTGCAGGAATAGTATACCAGATGCTAATGGGGTAGAGCCTGGGGGGTGGGAGTGGGGATGGGTAATGGAGGGCCTGCATGGGATTCCATTAGTTATAGATGCTCTTGAGAACTGTTTAAAGGCAAAGTGTGGGAAGGGAGAAGGATCCCAACATAGCAAAGGTGAGTGATACACCAAAAAGAAATACCAAGGAAAACCAAGTGCATGGCCAAATGGAGGAAAAGGAAGAAGGATGCAGGCCAGGGTTGGGTTACCTGGATGGCATGTTTATGGAGCAGCAGAATGCTGACTGATGTGGGAATTTCTTCAGGAATTCTTCAGCCCTTCAGGAATTCAAAGGGACCTGATCAGGCAAAGCCATGACGTTCACCAGCCTCTGACCAGATTTTAGGAGCATTTTGTGGAAGCTGCATCACACCCCATCAGATCTGGTAGACCTTGTCATTGAACTAACTCCCAGATCTCTTGTACAGGAACAGCTATTGACCACATCATAGGTGCAGGGGTGCTTCTTGATGTTTAGATCTTCCCCCTTATGGGTGGGGACATAGGATCAGGATGACTGAGCTCTCAATGCAGGGCTCAGTGCTAGTCAGATAAGCATCTCAAACTGTTCCTTTCAGATGCATGACACTGATGTCGTCTGGGTTTCTTAACTTGTTCTGCTCAGGTTGGTTTTCCCAATCTAGCTCAAGAACGTCGTGTTCCAGGTCTATGAATACCGAGTCAAATCAAAACCATTTCACCTGGTTTTTCTTATTACCGCTGTGTCCTCTGTTCCTGTACCACATCTGACAGATTCCTCTTTAAAAGGAATTTTTGGTTAGGCTGCATGCACATCTTCATGCATGAGCACCTCCCACATACCACCCAAAAAAAGACTTAAAGTTAGTAGTCATTTTGTCCTGGTGGTTAGGACAGTTGTGGGTTGTTGTTCTTTTAAACCTAACCTTGGGATTTATGCTTATTTATTTATTTAATTTTTTATTTATATTTATTTATTTGTACTTATCACTGTTAAAAGACCTAGCAGAAGACCTTGAACATTTTGGGTTGATCCTTTTTGGAGGGTTTATGAACAAGAAGTATGTGGGCTGACAAGTCCTAAATGAATTGTGATCTTTACGAAAAGAGGAAGTACCAATGGAGAGTCATAAATTCAAAGCCATAATTTTCTTGATTTTCTTGCATTACTCTTTTTTCCCCTAATTTTTCCTCAGTCTCTCTTATTTGATTTTAAAGTTCTTTTTAAGCTCTTCCAAGAACTCTTTTTGGGTTTGTGACCATTTAAAATTTTTCTTTGAAGCTTTAGAAGTAGCTGTTTCAATTTCAGTGTCTTCTGAGTTTGAAACCTGATGTTCTATATTCCCATAGTAGCTACCTATGGTTGGATTTTTTCTCTTTTGCTTACTCACTTTTTTTTGCAGCCTATTTCTTGGCTGGTAACTTCAGGTACTCTGCCCCTGAGTGGCAACTGGGGCCTCCAGCGATGCTGTCACAACAAAAACTCTTACTCCCTGTGGTTTTTCTGGTAGCGGCAAGCTTTAACTCACCCCTCTGCTCTGGAACCAAAACCAGAGACTCCACTCTCCTTCCAGTGACCACAGCCAACAGGGCCTCATCCCTTGGTGAGTCAATGAATATTTAGTAAGGGCCAGGAAATGGGCTAAGCATTGGGGATTCAATGGTGTTGTTGCTTTTTGTTCAGTCATTTCAGTTTTGCCCAACTCTTCATGACCTCATTTGGGGTTTTCTTGGCAAGAATACTGGAGTGGTTTGCCATTTCATTCCTCCAGCTCATTTTGCAGATGAAGAAATAGGAAAATGGGACTTGCCCAGGGTCACACAGCTAGTAAGTGTCTGAGGCCAGATTTGACCTGAGATCTTCCTGACTCCAGGTCTGGTGTTCTGTTCACTGCACCCCCTAGCTGCCCCTTCCACAATGGTGGAAGAATTTAGTGAGACAGTCTACTAAATTAACTGTCTTACCCATAACCCAGTAGTCCTGAATCTAAACAATGCTATACTATGTGTGTCCTGGATTTTTTAATGACTTAACACCCTTTTGACTTTTGTGTCAATTGGTGAAATTTTGAAATGAGAGTCCATTTTCCAAGGACTTTATTTGTCAGATAGCTTTTGACAAGTTGTTTCTGCCTACTTGACCTCATCCAATGAGGAAGGAAAACTCCTTCTCACCATTTTAGTCTCCCACTTTCTGATTTGCATTGTTATGAAGAAAACTCTCCCTATTCTTACTCCTAAGAGTATTTCTAGAGATTGCCACAAACATTGAATTACTGTATAAGCCATAAGGGCTTCTGCACAAAGTGAGATTTTCTCAAGAGACAAATTGCTTTGGAGAACTGTCCATACTTTTCTCCAGAGCTCTCATCTGTGTTTTGCTCTTCAGGTTCTTCTGGTTAGGACAGAGAAAGGTCTTTATCAGCTGCCAAAGTCTTTTTTTTTTTTTTTGGCTAGGCAGTGGGGTTAAGTGACTTGCCTATGGTCACACAGCTAGTGAGTGTTGTGTGTCTGAGGCCGGATTTGAACTCAGGTCCTCCTGACTCCAGGGCTCTATCCACCGTACCACCTAGCTGCCCCCCCCCCTTTTTTTTTTTTTACCATATTTCAGCTTCTAATGGTCTCCATCCAAGGAAAGAGGCACCAATAATAATAAAGGGAACTTAGTGGCTCAGAACAGCAACACCAGTGATGGACAGGCAGGTGAGAATAGGTCTGACATTGAAGGCTAGGCCTAAGGCTCTGGCTTAGGCTCAGGGTAGGTTGGCAGGAAAGAAAAAGGAATAATTAACAAGGTGCACATTATCAAATCTTAAAATTCAGCTGGTTTCTTGGGTTTTGTTTCATAGTATGTGTCATGGCTGTGACATTAAACCAGATCCATTAACTTCAAACCATGAGCATATAAGTCAGAAGTTTCTTCTTTAGACCAACTGAAAGGAATTTGAGGATTAGTGCATGAGCCATCTTTCAGCCACTCCAGTTCTTTAACCTGAATTTGCACCTTCTCCTGTTGCAGTCAGATTCCTGTTTAGGGCAACATTCCGTTCACACGTAGCCAGGAGATCTTCACCCACATCTGTGCAGCAAACAGTCTTAGCAACTGTTGCTGTGATGATGCTGGCAATCCCGGTGCTGGCCCCAAGCTCCAGCACAGTGCAGCTTTTGAACAGGTCACATTGGACCAGGATGTAGTCAGCTAGAAGGAAAGCTGCTCGCCACACCTGTTTGCCAGCATCTTGCAGAGGGGTGGCCATGGTGTGCTCTATTTTAACCATATGGTGGTGGGTATTTTCTTGTTCTTCTTCACTGAAATTTTCTGCTCCCTGGGTTAGAACTTTAGGATGTATCTTATTTCTTGGTGGCTCTTTTTGTTTTGCCTCAGAAAACCTGTGATCTTCTTACCACTTTTAAGTCACCATCATTATCTAATAGAGCTTCTATCCTCATACAAGGGTGAGTCTGAGTTTCATCCCTGTTGGGAAAATCAGTACCATTGCTATTCTTGCCACAGGATTCCTGAACACTTCTGTCATCATGTACAGTATTTTCTATTTAAATGTCTTTTTGTTTTTTGCCCTTAACTTGAGTATCTTTCCAAGAATCTTTGTTCCGCAGAAGTTTGAATTGAGTCAGAAAAACAAGTTGGCCAACAGCATTCAGACGCCTTTTGTTTGGGCTATTTAGATGCACATCAGACAGCACAGTGTCACTTTTAAATGTAATTTCTTTCATAGCTTCCTCCTCTTCTGGGTCCACCATTGTGCAGTGTTGCTATTAATTTGTACAAGAACATCCGGCTGCCAGGATGAGACTGAGTCCAACGGGACCCGCCTACCCTCAAAATCACTAGTCTGGGGAAGCCTGAGCCACCTCCTCCCCCACCGCCATGTTCCATGCGTTCAGCCATGGCCTCAAACCATGAGGAAAGATAGCTCAGTTTCCAGGGAACAAGATAGAAATAAGAGAATCAAAGTGTTTAGACAGCAGCCGTTTGGGTGCAACTTGAGGAATATAAGACAAAGGCTACCAGCTCTCCCTGCCCCTTCTAGGTCTGCTAAGTGAGGTCCCACTGTTATCTGCAGGGCTCTATGTTTAATGTCCAGGGAAATGATGGCAGCTCAGAGGAATGTGCTCAACACAGCCCAAATATCAGTTGCGTCTGCAGAGCTAAAAGGGAAGAGAAGCAATTCAAAAGACAGATTTGAACAAAGGGGCTGTCTAGCAATTGGACATGGCTGAAGACGAGACTTATTGGAGGAATTTTCTAGGGGACAAAGGGGCTGTTTAATATGTTTCTAGGGGAGCCATATAGCTTGAGGTAATTCATAGAAATCAAGTGATTTTTCAGTTTATTACTAGTGCCTCATCCTCATCTTTTTCAATAGTGATTAGAGAGAATCCTAGAATAGGCCACCGTATTGCTATTATTCTTTTATGTTGAACATTTTTATGGACTATTGCAAAGGTTGATAAAATAACAGCTTGTTGTAGTTGAATATATATCTTAGGATGTGAATTCTAAGCTCATCTGGATGTCTTCTGAAAGCATCCTCAGTGCATCTCCAGCAATGTACGCCTTAGCCTACATGACTTGATCTCCTCTGGTAGGTCTATATATTTTGAAAGCTTTTCCCTTCATGTAACTTGGAGATTAGGAAGATTTGGCATGACAATAGTTATGAAATTGTTGATTTTATATTGTTATGGATTATTATCATTATTGTAAAATACACCTGTCTGGCTAGGTTGAATGAAGAGTTTAGATTGAATGTTCATATGCCTTAATTGATGTCACTGTACTATAGTGCTAAACTGTGGCAGAAGGTAGGTAATATTACCCTTAAAACATACATGTTGGGGGGCAGAGCCAAGATGGTGGAGTAAAAGCAGTGACTTGGTTGAGCTCTCCTCCAAACCCCTCCAAATACTTATAAAAATGGCTCTAAACAAATTTTAAAGCAGCAGAACCCACAAAAAGACAGCGTCAAACAAATTTCCAGCCCAAGACAACCTGGATGGTTGATTAGAAAGGTATATCACGCTGGACTGGGAGAGGAACGCAGTTCAGCATGGGTGCACAGGCTGCAGCGAACCTGGAGCAGGCCTCAGAGGACTGGATCACGGACAGCTGTGGCAGTTTCCAGACTTCTCAACCCACGAATGCCAAAGATAACTTAGAAAGTCAGTGGGAAAAGTCTGTGTCTGCAGTGAGAGAGAAGCACGGCGGTTTCAGCTCCAGTCCCTGAGTGCAGCTGTGGGGCAGCGGCTGCCTCCTGAGCTTCTGGCCCACAGACTGAGGGGGAATCGAGTGGCTGATCAGAGGGGGATTGCAGGGATCTCTTTGCTGAGGCAGGATTCTCTTGCTTTGCCCATGCTTGGATCTGGGTCACAGTTCTGTGTGGGGGTCCTGGGGCGAGGAGGAACGCTGGCGCTGTGGAGCTGGTAGTGGTGGTGGAGAGGAAATCCTCCTCACAGTTCCAAGACAGAAAAGAGTGCTTGTGGTCACTCATAGACCAGAGCACAGGCCAGGAAAGGAGTAAACACCTCGCCCTTGATCATAGCACCTTAGAAGAACTGAAAATTTACAGGTCCCTCTCTGAAAACAGCTGCACAAAACCCCTGAAGCTTGGGACGGTACATTCTCCACACTGGAAACAGACCCCTACCTTAACAAAGAGTTTATAACTCAAGTAATTGGCTGGGATCATGAGCAAGCAGCACAAAAAGAGTCAGGCTATATTATCTTACTTTGGTGAAAAAGAAGATCAAAATATACAACCAGAAGAAGACAACAAAGCCAAAGCTCCTACATCCAAAGCCTCCAAGAAAAATATGAATTGGTCCCAGGCCTTGGAAGAGCTCAAAAAGGATTTTGAGAAGCAAGTAAGAGAAGTAGAGGAAAAACAGAGTGATGCAAGAAAATCATGAAAAACAAGTCAACGGCTTGCTAAAGGAGACCCAAAAAAATGCTGAATAACATCTTAAAAAATAGTCTAACCCAAATGACAAAAGGGGTTCAAAAAGCCAATGAGGAGAAGAATGCCCTAAAAAGCAATTTTGGCCAAATGGAAAAAGAAGTCCCAAAGCTCACTGAAGAAAATACTTCCTTAAAAATTAGAATGGAGCAAATGGAAGCTAGTGACTTTATGAGAAATAAAGGTACTATAAAACTAATCCAGAAGAATAAAAAAATAGAAGAGAATGTGAAATATCTCATTCGAAAAACAACTGACCTGGAAAATAGATCCAGGAGAGAGAATTTAAAGATTATTGGACTATCTGAAAGCCATGATCAAAAAAAGAACCTAGACATCTTTCAAGAAATTTTCAAGGAAAACTGCCCTGATATTTTAGAACCAGAGGGCAAAATAGAAATTGAAAGAATCCACCAATCACCTCCTGAAAGAGATCCCCAAAGGAGAACTCCTAGGAATATTGTAGCCAAATTCCAGAGTTCCCAGGTCAAGGAGAAAATATTACAAGCAGCCAGAAAGAAACAATTCAAGTATTGTGGAGACACAATCAGGATAACACAAGATTTAGCTGCTTCTACATTAAGGGACCACAGGGCATGGAATATTATATTATGGAGGGCAAAGAAGATAGGACTACAACCAAGAATCACCTACCCAGCAAAACTGAGTATAATCCTTCAGGGTAAGAAATGGTCATTCAGTGAAATAAGGGACTTTCAAGCATTCTTGATGAAAAGACCAGAGCTGAATAGAAAATTTGACTTTCACATACAAGACTCAAGTGAAACATGAAGAGGTAAACAGGAAAGAGAAATCATAAGAGACTGATTAAGGTTGAACTGTTTACATTCCTGCATGGAAAGATGATATTTGTAACTCATGAGTCCTTTGTCAGTATTAGGGTATTGGGAGGGAAAAAATTATATGTATGTATGTATATATAGACAGATAGATAGAGGGTACAGGATGAGTTGAAGATGAAGGGGTAATATCTGGAAAATAAAATTAAGGGGTGAGAGAGGATTATACTGGGAGAAGGAGAAAGGGAGAGGTATAATGGGGTAAATTATCTCACATGAGACAGACAAGAAAAGGCTTTTACAGTGGAGGGGACACAGGGGCAGGTGAGAGGGAATGAGTGAATCTTATTCTCATAGGATTTGGCTTAAGGAGGGAATAACATACACAATTGGATATGGAAATCTATCTTACCCTACAGGAGAATAAGGGGGGAAGGGGACAAGAGAGCAGGGAGATGATAGTGGGGAGGGCACATTAGGGAAGGGGATAATCCGAAGCAAACACTTCTGAGCAGGGACAGGGTCAAAAGAGAGAATAGAATAAATGGGGGGTAGGATAGGATGAAGACAAATATACTTACTTTTTCACAACATGACTACTATAGAAGTCTTTTGCATGACTACACATCTGTAACCTGTATCGAGTTGCTTGCCTTTTCAATGAGGGTGGGGGGGGGAGGGAGGAAGGAAGAAAATTTGTAACCCAAAGTTTTAAAAACACATGTTAAAAAAAACATAGATGTCTATTTGAAAAATATTTGCTTTTTCAGAACTCTTGAGTCTTGTAGAATGGTTGATCTTTCTAAGTTCCATCAGGCAGACTGAATACCTGGCATGATATAGATTCATAGCTTGGGCTGTGAAAGTAAAAAAGATCCCTTAAAATTAATACTACTGTAAATACCAGGGGTTCACATAACCCTATTGTTCTAGTTTATAAATTGTGTTAATTGATAAAATTAATATGAATTTATTTTATTTTTAGTACCAATAAAGAAGTCTAAATTTTAAAAATCTTTCCCTAATTGTAATATCATGTCTTTAGATAACCAGTTTCATCCATGTAATTTCAACAAGTAACATTTGAAATTTTTCACTTATTCAGGCACCGATGTCTAGACATTTTTAACATTTAAGCTTTGTTTTCAGAATTTGTACTCTTGCTTTTGCCTGCCAAAATTGTTCATCTACTCTAAATTACAGGCATAATAACTGAATTTTGCCATATAATTTGGGTGATCGCACTGGCAAATGGAAAATTTAAAGTGGAGTTGGCCAGTTTGTGGGCACTAATTCAGACTTGGGAAGACACATTTTCTTCAAGGATCCCTCAGTTTTCTCATCTGTAGAATGAAGAGGTCAGGCCAAATGATCTCTTGGGTCCCTTCCAGCTCTGAGAGTCTGTGATTCTGTTATTTCAGGTCAGGAAATGCAAAATTTGGCCTCTGGTATCATAATGCATACATTTTTAAATGCATCTAATTTGTGCATGCGTGTGTGTGTGTGTGTGTGTGTGTTTAAGGTTTATTGGTATCTTTTGTTTTTACTTTATAGTCAATTCCAGATATATAAAACAGTCAAGCAAAATCAACTAGCACACTCACATCTGTCAGGGCATGTAAGATTTGATGCTGGGATACCTACCTGGCACAGTGGAGAGAGTTCTGGCCTTGGAATTGGGAGGACCTGAGTTCAAATCCAGCCTCAGATACTTGACACTTGCTAGCTATGTGACCCTGGGCAAGTCACTTAACCCTGATTGCCTTGCCAAAAACCAAAACAACAACAACAGCAACAACAACAAAAAGACTTGATGCCCACACTCTTGCCCAGCTGTTGAATGAAGGGAGCGGTGCATTTCTTCATCTCTTCTCTGGGCCCAAGCTTGGTTATTATAATTACCTAATGTTCAGCTCTGCTTTATTGATTTTTTATTTATGTTGTTGTCATCATTGTACATATTGCCTTCCTGGTTTTATTTACTGTATTCTGCATGAGTTCATGAAAGTCAACCTTTGTTTCCCTGAATTCTTCATATTGCTCATTTCTTTAATATTCTATGGCATTCATACATTTGCTCGTCTTTTCCACAGTCATCGGACACTCACTTTGTTTCCAGTTCTTTGCTACCTTCAAAAATAAAGCTAAGACTATTTTGGCTAATCTAGCACCTTTCTTTTTGTCTTTGATCTTTTTGGGGCACATAGAGGATGGGTGTCTCTTCTAATTAATTCCAGGTACATGAAGCTACAGTAGGAAAAATGAGTGTGTTTCATTGTATTCAACCTATACTGGAGAAAGAAAAAAGTAATGGACTGCCTAGTTGAGATGAGTAAAAAATGTACCACAGTTGTTGGGAAATTAATGTAATCTTTGACCTTAACATCTGGATATTGTGACATCCAAATTGGTATCCTAAAGGAGCCTGGACTTGATGATTAATGCAGATAGTGCAAGAAAATGGCAGATACTGGACAACATATCACTGCACATTACAGAAATCCAGTGTGTGGTGAATGCCTAGCATGACATGTCCCAATGGCTACAATCAGAAGCATGCAGTCTTCTATAAACGTTACAGATGAAAATTCACCAAACTGCTACAGATAGAGATTATGAAATACCCTGGAGGCCTCAGCATCATAGTGTCAAGAACCAGGGAGGACAGGAAATCTTCTTGTGTCTGTGTTGTCATATTATCTGTGTTTTAAAGTCAAACTAGCTTTTTCCTGGTGCCTAGTCAGCCTAAGGAGAAAGAGTGAGAACTTTTTTTTTTCCTTAGGAAGAGTCTTTCTCACTGCCTTTCTAAAACCTGGCCACGTTAGAAGGCAGACCGGGGATGCAAATAAGAAGGAATCTTTGCAGTTTGTAGAAATTTATGATATTAGAAACTAATTAGAGACTAACTTTGTGACCGAAATGTAATTTCTCTACTGTGAATCTACAAAATGTGGTTTGGTTGTTTTTATAAATGCAGAAATATCTTAGTGTGTTTTGGGGTACCTTTATATAGAATTGGGTTTAAAGAATAAAAATTCTGGGGGTGGGGCAGAGCCAAGATGGCAGAGTAAAGGCAGGGATTGGCCTGAGGTCTCCCCTAGTCTCCTCCAAATACCTTTAGAAATGACTCTAAACAAATTCTAGAGCAGCAGAACCCACAAAAAGACAGAGTGAAACAAATTTCCAGCCCAAGACAACTCGGAAGGTCAGCAGGAAAGTTCTGTTGCACCTAAGTGAGAGTGGAGCATGGTCCAGCGCAGGCCACACCAGCACAGCCCCAGCCCCAGCAAACCAGGAGCAGGTGTTGGGAGTGACTGGATCAGCAGTGGCTGGGACTGCTCCCAGAGCTGTCAGCCTGCACATGGTAAGGGGCTTGCACAACTGGTCAGAAGGAGATCACAGGGGTCTCTTTGCTAGCACTGAGGCAGGACTCTGTCGCTTTGCCCCTGCTTGGACTCAGGTCACAGTTCTAAGTGGCAGGCCCAGGGCAAAGAGGGGCACTAGCAGAACAGAGCTTATGGTCACCGCGGAGGGGGGCCCTCCTCACAGTTCCGGGGCAGAAAAGAGTGCTTATGGTCACTCACACATCAGAGCGTAGGCCAGGAGAGTGGTGAACATCTCTCTTTAAATCATACCACCATGGAAGAACTGAAAACTTCCAGGTCCCTAGAAGTATCTCTGAAAACAGCTGCAAAAAGCCCCTGGAGCTTGGGAACTTCACTCTGCACTCTGGAAGCAGAGCTCAGCCTTAACAAAGAGTCAAAAAGTCAAGAAATAGGCTGGGAAAATGAGCTAACAATGGGGAAAAACTCTTACCATAGAAACTTTCTTAGGTGACAGGGAAGATCACAACACGCACTCAGAAGTAGACAACAGAGACAAAGCTCCTACATCCAAAGCCTCCAAGAAAAATATAAATTGCTCTCAGGCCATAGAAGAGCTCAAAAAGGATTTTGGATATCAAGTAAGAGAAGTAGAGGAAAAAGTAGGAAGAAAAATGAGAGTGATGCAAGAAAGTCATGAAAGACTATTTAATAGCTTGGTAAAGGAGACATTAAAAAATACTGAAGAAAATAACACCTTAAAAAACAGACTAGGTCAATTGGTAAAAGAGATCCAAAAAACCAATGAAGAATGCCTTAAAAAAGCAGAATTGGCCAAAAGGAAAAGGGAGGTCCGAAAGCTCACTGAAGAAAATAATTACTTAACAATTAGAATGGAGCACATGGAAGCTAATGACTTTATGAGAAATCAAGAAATCATAAGACAAAACCTAAAGAATGGAAAAAAATAGAAGACAAGGTGAAATATCTCATTGGAAAAACAAGTGACCTGGAATATAGATCCAAGAGAGATAATTTAAAAATTATTGGACTATCTGAAAGCCATGATCAAACAAAGAGCCTAGACATCATCTTTCAAGAATTTATCAAGGAAATTGTCCTGATATTCTGGAACCAGTGGGCAAAATATAAATGGAAAGAATCCATTGATCACCTCCTGAAAGAGATCCCAAAATGAAAATTGCCAGGAATATTATGCCAAATTCCAGAGTTCCCAGGTCAAGGGGAAAATATTACAAGCAGCCATAAAGAACCAACTCAAGTATCATGGAGCCACAATCAGGATAACACAAGATTTAGCAGCTTCTACATTAAAGGATCAGAGGGCTTGAATATGATATTCCAGAAGTCAAAGGAGCTAGAATTTCAACCAAGAATCACCTAACCAGCAAAACTGACTATAATCTATGAGGGGGGGAAGGGACATTCAATGAGATAGAGGAATTTGAAGCATTCTTGAGAAAAGACCAGAGCTAAATAGAAAATTTGACTTTAAAATACAAGACTCAAGAGAAGCATGAAAGGGTAAAGAGGAAAGGGAAATATCATAAAGGACTTATTAAAGTTAGACTGTTTACATTCCTCCATGAAAAGTTGCTATTTGTAACTCATGAGACCTTTCTCAGTGTTAGGGTAGTTGGAGAGAATGTCTATAAAGACAGAGGGCACAAGATGAGTTGACTATAAAGGGATGCTATCTAAGAAATAAAACTAAGGGACGAGAGAGGATTGGACTGGGAGGAGAAAGGGAGAAGTAGAATGGGGTAAATTATTTTACATAAAAGAGGCAAGAAAAAGCTTTTACAGTGGAGGGGAAGAGGGGGGAGGTGAGGAGGAGTGAGTGAACCTTTCATCAAAATTGGTTCAAAGAGGGAATAACATACACAATCGAGCATAGAAATCTATCTCACCCTACAGGAAAGTAGGGGGAAAGGGAATAAGAGGAGGGGTTGATAAAAGGGAGGGCAGATTGGGGGAGGGGGTAATCATAAGCAAAACTCTTTTGAGGAGGGACAGGGTGAAAGGAGAGAAAGAATAGAATAAATAGGTGGAATAGGATGGAGGAAAATGCAATTAATCTTTCACAACATGACTATTATGGGAGTTTTGCGTGAGTACACATATACCTTGTATTGAATTGCTTGCCTTCTCAATGCAGGGGGGGAGGAAGGGAGAGAATTTGGAACTCAAAGTTTTAAAAGTGAATGTTAAAATTGTTTTTATATGCAACTGGGAAAAATAAAATACTAAAAAATAAAAAATTCTGTGAAAGTTACATGGAAACAACACTTAGCCCTTTTATCACTCTTTCCCTGGGGAGTGACAGATTTACTGTTTATTGCTAGGGGTAGTGGGAAGTGAATGTACTGATTAGAGAAAGAAAAAAATAGTTTTTGCAGTTTAAATTTATCTGGTGCCTATCATTAACTCTTTCCCTGACTACAAAAGTTGAAAAGTTTGTTTACACCACGGAGCAACTAAAGAGTAAATAAAGTTTAATTTGGAAGAGTGTTTCAGTGTTATCTCTGTATTTTCTTCTGTGACTAATAGAATAGAATTAATTATTTAAGTAAACTAGAAGCAAGGTCACCAAGAAAACATTGGGTAAGACCATGCATTTGCAAATTCTTAAGAAAGCCCAAGGCAACAGTATTTTAATTAATCAGGGTTGCTTTAGAAAATATTTTGTGCCAAATTGCAAAGGAGAAATTCTGTGGAATGAAGATGGGTTCTATAGATAGTCTGTGATAGAATGGAGAAATGAAGAGTGGAGGAATTGAGAAAGTGGGAGAGGTATCACACCAGAATATGAAAGAAAGACAAGAAAGCTCCAGTTTTAAAGAGCTTTAAGCAAGGTCTACTGGAGGGATGTATAGATAAAGGAAAAGAAAAAGTTTAAGCAAATAGAGTTTGAAAGTAAAAGGCGTTAGGAGTTTTAGAAAGGTCTGAGGGAGATTTTTGATCTCTTGAAATAGAAACATATGAGAAACATTATGTAGTTATTCTTTATGATAGGGTAACTATTGCAATATCTTTGCAACATGGAATTATTTGAAGATAGAATACTAAACAGACCAGACACTTGACACGTACTAGCTGTGTGACCTTGGGCAAGTCACTTAACCCCAACTGCCTCACAAACCAAAAAAAAAAAAAAAAGATAGTATACTAAAATTCCATCCTTGAAAAACTGTTAGAAGAGCATATTTCAGTTCTCATGTGAGCAATGTAACCTCCTCAGGAACCTAAAAGCAGGGGATGAGAATGTGAGGCTGTCAAGTAAAATCCCTCTCATTAAAAACAAACAAACTACAGAGAACAGATGCCCCTAGGAAAGGTGAGGCTACTCAAAAGATTTGAGTAAGTTTATATTGAGAAAACAGAAATAACTGATTTGGCTCTTTGAGTGACTTAAAAGGAAATAAAGAGAAAATTATGAGGAACTGAGAGAGACATCAGAAATCTTTGAAATTGAGCTGATTCAAGTTCTAAATTCTGAAGTACTCTGCCAATTAATAGCTTTTGGGGGAATTTTTATTTTCAGATTTTAAATGTTACCATTAGTGATCAGATATCCAGATTTGATTTTTATGAAATTTTATTCTGAAACTAAATAGCCAAATTAGAATGCAATGAATACTACATTTGCTGTTTGGCATGAGGACACTCATGGCTCAGAAAAACCTGAGTCAAAATCGAGTCTCAGAGATTTTTTAGCTGTGTGACCTCAAACAGATTACTTTGCCTCTGCTTACCTGGCTTCCCTGACCTGTGAGGGGAGTGATGACCCGCCTCCTCAGGTTAGCTTATCTCATTCACATTCACAGTCATGACCCCTACCTGTGCATTTCCCTCCATTTATCTTTCTCTCTCTTCACTCTGTCCTTCCTCACAAGTATTCTGTTTCTGCCCACTTTCTCTACCAACCTCCCCTTCTTTGCACTGCCCCAGCCCTTCTCTAATCCCTTCTCCTTCCCACTTCCTGTAGGGTAAGATCGATTTCTATGCCCAACAGAGAGTGTATGCTGTTCTTTTTTGATTCAATTCCAAGGAGAGTAAGGTTCAAGCATTGCCCACCCCCACTCCCATCTTCCCCTCCACTGTAAAAGCTCTTTTGTGCCTCTCCATGTGAAATAATTTATCCCATTCTCTCTCTCCCTTCTCTCTTCTCCCAGTGCAAGCCTCTTTCTCAGTCCCTAATTTTTATTTATTTACTTATTTCAAATATCATCCCACCCTAGTCAACTTATACCAGTTCTTTATGGCTTTATAAATCCCTTCTAACTGCCTTACTTAAGAGTTACAAGTATTATCTTCCTATGTCAGAATGTGAACAGTTTAACTTTACTAAATCTCTATTCATTTTCTATTCAGCCCTGGTCTTTTCATCAGGAATGTTTGAAAGTCCTCCATTTCATTAAATATCCATTTTTTTTCTTGAAGGACTATACTCAGTTTTGCTGGGTAGGTGATTCTTGGTGGTCATCCTCGCTCATTTGCCCTCTGGAATATCATGTTCTAAGCCCTCCAATCCTTTAATGTAGTAACTGCTTAATCTTGTGTTATCCTGACTGAAGTTCCATGATATTGGAATTGTTTTTTTCTGGCTGCTTGCAATATTTTCTTCTTGACCTGGGAGCTCTGGAAATTGGCTGTAATATTCTCGGGAATTTTCATTTTGAATTCTGTGTCAGGAGGTGATTAATGAATTCTTTCCATTTCTACCTTCCCTTTGGTTCTAGAACATCAGGGGAACTTTCCTTGATAATTTCTTGAAATGATGTACAGGCTCTTTTTTGGATCTTGGCTTGGAAGTAGTCCAAAAATTCTTTAATTATATCTCCTTTATTTGTTTTCCAGATCAGTTGTTTCTCCAATGAGATAGTTCACATTTTGTTCAATTTTTTTATTCTTTTGATTTGGTTTTATTGTTTCCTGATGTCTGTTGGAGTCATTAGCTTCTACTTGCCCAATTCTAATTTTTAAGCAATTATTTTCTCCAGTGAGTTTTTGTACCTCCTTTTCCATTTGGCCAATTCTGCTTTTTAAAGAGTTCTTCTCTTTAATGGATTTTTGTGTCTCTTTTACCATTTATTCTATTCTTTTTTTTAAGGTATTATTTTCTTTAGTATTTTTTTTGTGCCTTCATGCTATTGATTCCTTTTTCATGACTGTCTCCCATCATTGTCATTTATTTTCTCAATTTTTTTCCTGTTTCTCTTATTTGATTTTTAAAAATTCCTTGTTGAGCTCTTCTAGGAATTCTTTTTTGCCCAAGATGAATTCACATTTGTCTTTGAGGCTTTGCATGTAACTGTTTTCACATTATTGTCTTCTTTTGATTTTATGTTTTGATCTTCCCTGTCACTGTAGTAACTTTGTATGGTCAAGTTCTTTTTTATTATTTGATCATTTTTCCAGTCTTTCCCTCTCTCCTTTCCATAAGATATAAATTCTTCCATCCATGAGAACTGAAAGAGGTTTTTTTTTCCCTAGCCTTTTCATACTCTATCTACTATCAGTAGGCTCTAAATCAGAGTAAACAGTTTTCTTGATTGATATACTAGATGAAGCTGTTCATCCTGTTTCCTTCTGGGGAGCCAAGGTCATCCCTATCTCAGGGTTCACTAAGGTTACCCAAATCCACAATATTCTGTCCTCATTTGAAATTGTGAGAACAAGGGGAAAAAAACATAGAAAGAGAATTAACCCTTTGTCCCTATTCTTTGGCATCATTGGATTGTAAATACCCCCACGAGGGCAATTAGGGCATTTACCTGATGATGTCTACAACAACCTTTACTGTTTTCTTCAGGTGTGGAAGAGAGATCAGGAGATGTCAGCTACTTTTGCAAACCTTTACCTAATTGCTATGCACTTTTGCTTGGCCTACTTGGTAGAGTGAGTCATATTCAGGATGTCATTTATCCACAAGAGACAGGATTCAACCTTTGACTGAAGCTTCTTCTAGGATGAACATTCAGCCAGGATCTTGGAGCAAATTCTCCATCTACTAATCTAACCTTCCAGGTTTATTGACTGAATAGAAACAGTTCAATTCCACAGACATTTATTCAAGCATGGGCCAAGCAAGAGAATCCTGCCTCAGCACCAGTCAAGAGATCCCTGCAGGCCTCCTCTGATCAGCCTCTCTATCCCCCACCATCTGTGGACTGAGAGCTCCAGAGGCAACTGCTGCCACTGTGGCCTCCACCCTGGGGCTTTGCTAGAGCCAGGGCTGGACCACACTCCTCTCACCCAGGTCTGACAGACCTTTCCTACTGACCTTCTGAGTTGTCTTTGGTGTTTATGGGTTGAGAAGTCTGGAAACCACCACAGTCCCCTGAGGCCTGCTCTGAGTTTGCTGGGCCCCAGTCTTTGCTGGCATGGCCCATGCTGAACTGGGCTCCTCTGCCAGCAGGCAAAACAGACCTTTCCCGTCAACTTCCTTTCCTAGAAATTTGTTTCACTCCGTCTTTTTGTGAGTTCTGCTGCTCTAGAATTTGTTTAGAGCCATTTTTACAGGTACTTGGAGGGATTTGGGGGAGAGCTCAAGCAAGTTGCTGCTTTCACTCTGCACTCTTACATCCCCCTCCACAGACTTTTTTTGTTTTTATTTTTTTATCTTCTTTTAGGCAATTGGGATTAAGTGACTTGCCCAGGGTCACACAGCTAGTAAGTGTCAAGTGTTTGGTTTGAGGCCAGATTTGAACTCAGGTTCTCCTCAATTCAGGGCCAGTGCTCTATCCACTGCACCACCTAGCTGCCCCTCCACAGACATTTATTAAACATCTACTGAATTAGACACTGGTGACAGAAAGATAAAAAATGACATGTTTTTCCCCTGGAAGCAATTTGAAGGAGAAAAGCATCTGACACCATAGACCACATTTGGTTGAAAATGGATACACAGCCTATATCTTACAAGTAATGTGATTTTTAAAAATTAGAAAAGAGCCAGACTGGGTGTCTTTCATGGGTATGGCTAGGTAAAGGGTTCTTAACCATAAAATACAGGTGGTGGTGGTGGTGGTGGTGGTGGTAGTAGTAGTAGTAACAGTAGTAGTAGTGATGGTGGTGATGGTAATAGTGGTAGTGGTAGTTGTGGTAGTGGTAGCAGTAGTAGTAGTGGTGGTGTTGGTGGTGGTGGTAGTGGTGATAGTAGAAGTAGTAGTAGTAGTAGTAGTAGTAATAGCAATCAATATAGCTATAATTTATGTAGTACTTTAAGATTTAAGCACCTTACAATTATGATACTATAATTATTCCCATTTTGCAGATGAAGAAACTGAGATAAATGGGAATTAAGTGATTTGTTGAGGATTACACAGGTAGTAAGTATCTAAAGCTGGATTTGAACTCAGGTCTTCCGAACAAAGTCCAGTCCTTTACAGATGATTTCATTAACATGAATGTGAAATGCTTTTGCCTAAACAAAATCAGTACAACTAGGATAAAAAAGGAAGCCAGTGATTAGGAGGAAATGTTGGCATCAAATATTTTTGCTAAAGGTCTGATGTCCAAGATAGACAGGGAACTAACACAAATAGCAACTAGGTAGCAGAGTCAGTTGGGTGGCACAGTGGATAGAGTGCCAGGCCTGGAATTGGGAACACCTGAGTTCAAATCCAGCCTCAAATACTTGCTACCTGTGTAACCCTGGCAAGTCACTTAACCCTGTTTGCTTCAGTTTCTTCTTCTGTAAAATGAGCTGGAGAAGGAAATAGTAAACTATTCTAGTATCTTTGCCAAGAAAACCCCAAATGGGATCACAAAGAGTCAGACAAAACTGAAACACTGAACAATAACAAACACAAATATATGAAACCAAGCATCATTTACCAATGGTTAAGTGGTCAAAGGAGGTGAACAAATAATTCTCAAAAGAATTGCAAACTCTTCTTAACTGATTCACTCTCCAATGTGGAGGTCCTACACTTTTTCTCTCTCTCCATGACTATCACAGCTACTTTCTTCCACTTTCTCAGCAGAGGACCTAAATTCATGTTTTGCCAAAAATTGGGAACATTTGCTGAGACATTTCACTTGCATATTATGTAATTGGTTCTCTGATGTCATGGTCCTCTTTGAGAATGAAGGACAAACAGCATTGCTACCTCTGTAAGTAGAAAAGGAGTTGCCTGCTGGGGCCCAAAGTGGAACTGGCCAGTTGGCCAACATATCCATCTTTTTTCCTTTCTTTTTTCTCCTTTCCTTCCTTTCTCTTTCATTCTTTCTTTTCTCTTTTGTTCTCTTTCTTTCTCTCCTTTCTGTCTTTCTGTCTGTCTGTCTTTCTTCTTTCTCTTTGTCCACATAGGGTATCACACCCCCAAGGGAATGTAAAATTTTAATCTCTGAAACTTTTTTTCTCTTTAAAGACCAGCCTTAACCCCAAATCACTTTGGCTCTCAACATCACTCTAGCTCTCATTGATTGGCAAAAAATAGGTCCCAAGTCAAGCCCTACTTGGTCATTCTTTGGGCCCTGATTGGCTCAGAATGAATGTAAATAGCAATTATTTCCACTTTGGTCAGAAAGCCTAAGGGTCTTCCCCTCCCAGATTTTTTTTTTAAAGAAGCCATTCTTTGCCTCATTTCTTGATGAACTTTAATCACTGAATAAGCATTGCCTCAGTCAAACTGAAACCTTAGCTTGAAAAGGCCAAGGTTCCCTCCTGCATCTGGGGCCATCTCCAGTCATCCTGATCTATATCTCACCACTGGACCCAGATGGCTCCAGAGGTGAAAGTGAGGCTGGTGACTTTGCACAGCTCTCCCTAACTTAAATCCAATTCACTTGAATGTCATGGCATCAACTCCCTGATGTCATAGTCCTCTTGGAGAATGACAGATAAACAGCAACCTTCTCCCCACCTTGCCATCCCACTTCACTCAGACATCTTTCCTCACTATCTCCTCCATCTCTTCTGGTTTTGGATGCAGAGGGGTCCAGGTGAGCCTTCGTTTTCTCTACCAATGGCTCTGCTTCTGATCTCAGGTTTTCACTACTGTGCTTCAACTGCCTTCTTCTCATCCCAGAACATACCTCCAACCTACACCCCTCTTCTCCCTTTGGTGAATTCCTTCCAGGAACTCAGTTTTGGAGTAGGGGCCCAGGATGACCTCCTTTCATTCCTTTGCTGGCTTTTCTTCTGAAGGACTTAACCACTATCTACTCTACTCCTCCACCTAGCTTTTCAGCTCCCTTCTGTATGTGGTCTTCATTAGAATATAAATTCCTTGAGGGCAGGGACTATCTTTTCTTTTCCTTGCTTTTGTATCCCCTTAATAAATACTTATTGAATTAGAAAAACAACTGTCTCAGAAAATTGATTGAGAAGACGTCATTTAAGAATGATCTGTAAAAAAAAAATTTTTTTTAATTAAAAAAGGGGGCAGCTAGGTGGCGCAGTGGATAGAGCATCGGCCCTGAAGTCAGGAGGACCTGGGTTCAAATGAGGCCTCGTACCAAACACCTGACACTTACCAGCTGTGTGACCCTAGGCAAGTCACTTAACCCCAATTGCCTTTAAAAAAAAAGGAATTATCTGAAGGTCATATTGAAAGAAAGAGCCTAGATATCATATTTCAAGAAATTATTGAGGAAAAATTCTTGGAACTAGAGGGTAAAATAGAAATGGAAAGAATCCACTGATCATCACCTGAAAGAGATCCCACAATGAAAACTCCCGGTAATATTATAGCTAAATTCCAAGCTCCCACATCAAAGACGACATGCTTCAAGCAGCCAGAATGAAATCATTCAAATACTGTGGAGACAGAATCACTTCAGTGTCAGGCTCACACTAGATTTAGCAGCTACCATATTAAAGGAATGGAAGACTTGCAAACATTCCTGATGGAAAGACCAGAGCTAAACAGAAAATTTAACTTTCAAATACAAGACTCAAGAGAAGCAGTAAAAGGTAAACATGAAAGCAAAATCACAGGGGACTCAATAAGGTTAAAGTGTTTACATTTCTCTATGGGACGATGATAACATAATTTCTAAGTACTTTATCATTAAGGGGGCAGTTAGAAGGATTCCAAACAGACAAAAGCATATAAATTGAATATGTTGGGATGGTTTTTAAAAATGGGTAGGCAATAGAGAGGGATGCCCTGGGAAAAGGAGGAAGGGAGAGGAAGAATGGCGAAATTTCTCTCTCATAAAAGAGGCATGCAGGGGCAGCTAGGTGGTGCAGCTCTGGTATAGAGCTCTGGCTTTGGAGTCAGGAGGACCTGAGTTCAAATCCAGGCTCAGACAATTGACACTTACTATCTGTATGACCTTGGGCAAGTCTCTTAACCCTGATTGCCTAAGCAAAAAACAAAACAAAAGGAAGAAGAAAGCACACAAACAAAAAAAAAGAAGTGGCACGCAGCAAGAACTTTTACAGTGGAGGGTAAAATGATAGGAAGAGGGGGATTGGGCAATGCTTGAACCTCAAGTCTAAATTGTTTCAAATAGAGAAAAATATATACAGACAATCAATTGGGTATAGAAATGAGTAAGAAGGCTTTGGAATTAAGTTGAATTGGACCACAGATTTAGAACTTGCAGGGACCCCAGAAGTCATCTACTCCAACCCCAACCCCCTCATTTTACAGATGGGGAAACTGAACCCCAGAGAAGCGCAGTGACTTGCTTAAAGAGACACAATAAGAAGTAGAATGGGAATTTTTTTTTCCTGCTGCTTTGTTTTGAATTGTTAATTTGGTACTAATCCAGTTACACGTGTTCAATCCACACTAATTATCTCCTTTTCTGGAATTCTTGGTTTCCAAAACTAGAACTTTATTCTATTTGAGTTACTCCTACCAGTCTCTGAATTCCCAAAAAAGTTCCCCCCAGAATTCCAAGGAATGTTAGTATCAGCAGGGGGATCCACTTAGAAAAACACCAAATGCGACCTTGAAGAGAGAAAATACAACTAACTGACTCCAGGAGTAGGCAAGGCGACAGTTGACCTTTCGGTAAAAGTTCTTGTTGAGAGGCCAGAGGGCGAGGGAGCACAGCTGGAGGAAGTTAATGACCAGTCCGCTGAAGATAAAGACCAAGTCAAAGAAGAGGAGGACGATGGCATAGATCTTGGGAAGTCTGAGCACGCTCACGGTAATCACCTGGAACTCTGAGCTTTTGCACAGCATGTCCCTGACCAGGGTCAGCAGGGACAGCTCCCCGACCTAAGCCTTCAAAACGCCCAGGAGGGAGCTGCTCCAGGATCCTCTCCTCTGCCTAGAAGCCTCTGCTCCCACTACCCAGGAGCTGTCCACTCAGTCCCGGCCCCCCGGGCTGCTGCAGCTGCTTCCACCACTGGAGAGGGGCGAGGAGGGAGAAGGTGCTGGGAGGGCGACTGTTGTTGCTTCTGCTACAACTTTGGAGGTGAAGCAGGACTCGTATATAAATACCGCCGCCGCTGAGTCCTGGAGGTGGTCCCTCTCACCCCTTCCCCTGGCTTTTTTGAAGCGTGCAGCACACCTGGCAGCTTCTCTCCTCTACCCTTTGCCCCGCTCCTCCCCTCCTCCTACTCCTCCCCTTTCCTTTCCCCCTTTTCCCTTTCATACCTTTCCTCTCCTCCTACTCCCACACCGCTCCCTTCTCCCCCACCTGTCCGTTCTCTTTTTCCTTATCTGGCAGCGAGTTGGAATTTAAGTCCACATCCAGGGACTCTAAATCCAGGTTCTAGGAGACCTTGCTGCCTTCTATGAAGGGGACTGTGGGAAAAGGCAGACTATTTCTGATTTTCGTGGGAGTCTTTGACTTTAGGGGAATCTGAGGCAATACGGAATGATCAAAGGAAAGCGCCAGCATTGAACAATCAAAAGAGCATTGGCTGTCGAATCAGGGGTCCTGGATTCAAATCCTGCCTCTGACTTGACTTTGGGCTGATTGCTTCCTTTTTCTGGGTATGATTGCCCTTGTCTCTAAAATGAAGGGGTGGACTAGATGATGTCTGAGCTCTCCTCTGAATCTAGGGTCCTAGGATCCCAAGGTGTTGGCTCCTGGAGGCCTGGGAATGGACAGAAGAAACTGGCCAACTGAGGCCTTCACTGGATGGTGAGGTCCTGCCATCTATCCTCAGGTGCAGGAATAGTATACCAGATGCTAATGGGGTAGAGCCTGGGGGGTGGGAGTGGGGATGGGTAATGGAGGGCCTGCATGGGATTCCATTAGTTATAGATGCTCTTGAGAACTGTTTAAAGGCAAAGTGTGGGAAGGGAGAAGGATCCCAACATAGCAAAGGTGAGTGATACACCAAAAAGAAATACCAAGGAAAACCAAGTGCATGGCCAAATGGAGGAAAAGGAAGAAGGATGCAGGCCAGGGTTGGGTTACCTGGATGGCATGTTTATGGAGCAGCAGAATGCTGACTGATGTGGGAATTTCTTCAGGAATTCTTCAGCCCTTCAGGAATTCAAAGGGACCTGACCAGGCAAAGCCATGACGTTCACCAGCCTCTGACCAGATTTTATGAGCATTTTGTGGAAGCTGCATCACACCCCATCAGATCTGGTAGACCTTGTCATTGAACTAACTCCCAGATCTCTTGTATAAGAACAGCTGTCAACCACATCTCTGATACAGGGGTGCTTCCAGATGTTTATCTAGTCACCCTTACAGGTGGACATAGGTTGCCTTAACTCTCAAATGCAGGGCTCAGTACCAATCAGATAAGCAGCTCAACCTGTCCCTTTCAGATGTATGACACTGATGTCATCTGGGTTTCTTAACCTGTTCTGTTCAGGTTGGGTTTCTCAATCTAGCTCAAGAAGACTGTTCCTGTTCCAGGAATAAGAGTCATCTTCATACCTGCACACCTCCCACATGCTACTCAGAAAAAGACTTAAAGTTGGTAGTTTGTCCTCATGGTTAGGATATGTGTGGATGGTTTTTATTTTTTTTTAACCTAACCTCAGGATTTATACTTATTGCTGTTAAAGGACCTAGCAGATGACCCTGAACATTTTGGGTTGATCCCTTTTGGAGGGTTTACAGACAAGAGTTATGTGGGTTGAGAAGGCCTGAATGAATTCTGATCTTCACCAAAAGAGGAAGTACCAATGGAGAATCACAAATTTAAAGCCATAAAAGACCTCCAAAACCATCTAGACCCACCCACTCATTTCACAAATGAAACCAAGGTTCAGAGAGGTCATGTGACTTGCTGACAGTCATGGCAGAGTAAGGATTCAAATCCAGATCTTCTAACTCATTCCAGCATTTTGCCACACTGCCGTTGTTCAATGAGTTCCAAAATCCATTAGAATATATATTTTTAGTGATCATCAATATTTTTATTGACAAGTACAAAAGGGTTAGGGCTGCAGTCCAGGGCTGAGTGCTCACTGTCTCTTGGGGGCTTTATACTGGCCCTTACCCTGCTTCATCCTGTTCATTAGTTCTTTATCCTGCATAGACAGCCCTGTCAGTTTTTTGCCCTTTTGTTCAAGGATGTCCAAGTACTTGGAGACACAAAGATCCAGACACACAGATTCACCCTTGGAAAGTTCAGCTTCCTTGTAATGGAGAGGGGCATACTTCCAGTGACATGCAGTGGTCACCCTGTTGTACATGTTGGCCATCATCTCCACCTCCAGTCCAGGAAAGGAGGGCTTCAGGATAATAGATAGGGGGGATGGTAGGAAGAAGTATGGGTTTTTTTGAGGATGAGAGAGAAATGTTTTAGGCAGCAGAGATATCTAGACCAGATGGGGAATGATTGAAATATGAGAGTGTAGAGGATATTTGATGCAATTTGTTGATGTCAGGATTAGATTTTATAAAAGTTTTCAAAGTAAATCACAATATTAATAGCTTCATTGTTCTAGGTGAGCAAGTTGATTCCTTGAAGACCCCTACTCAAACTCTAATCAGTATTAGTTCATTATGATTTCATAAGGGGTAATGATTATTAGAAATTATTTTACCCTATTCATCTAGGTAATATATATTTAGTCAGCCATCTAATGATTCTCAATCCATATGTTGTATAAGTTGCCTAGGAACATAGATTCTAATAAAAAGGTCCTAAAATAGGCCTCAAGCTTTAATACGATGGTTAATACTCATTTACCAGCAATGAAGCTTACTTGCAGAGAGCTGAGAAAGGAAGTGGCTGTCTCAGCTACAGCCACTGCTGCTATCAGCATCACCTCCATGGCCACAAGCCTTCAACCAGCCCAGCCAGGCAGTGAACCAGCGGAATGACCATCCTGCGCCCTTGACTTTGACGACTTGTTTCTGTACTCTTCCAGACCCAGGATCGCTTCCAACATGGCCACTTTGGCCAGTTCTCACTTCAACAAAAATATCAAGCAGATACATATGAACCTACCTCAAAGGAACAAAGTCCTGGCCATGTACATTTGGATTGATGGCACTGGGGAGGGACTTTGGTGTAAAACTCAGACCCCAGACAGTGAAGCAAAGAGCACCGATGAACTACTGGGATGGAATTCTGCTGACTGCAGCACTTTTCAGTCCGAAGGCTCTGACAGTGACGTGTACCTTCCTTCTGCTGCTCTGTTTCAAGGCCCCTTCCAAAAGGACCCCAACAAACTGGTTTTCTGTGAAGTTTTCAAGTATAACCCCAAGCCTGCAGAGACTGATTTGAGTCACACCTATAGATGGTGACCAACCAGAAACCCTGGTTTGGTATGGAGCAAACATATGCTCTCATGCAAACAGATGGACGCCCTTTTGAGTGGCCTTCCAATGGGTTCCCTGGGCCGCAGGGTCCATATTACTGTGGAATGGGAGCTGATAAGGCCTATGGAAGAAATATAGCAGAAGCCCATTACTGTGCTTGCCAATATGCTGGCATCAAAACTGGGTGGACAAATGCTGAAATAATGCCAGCTCAAGGGGAGTTCCAGGTAAGACCGTGTGAAGGGACTGAAAGGGGACATCACCTCTGGATTTCCTGCTTCATCCTCCATTGAATGTATGAGATTTTGAAATGATTGTAACATCTGATCCCAAGCTAATACCTGAAAACTGGAATGGAGCTGGTTGCCATACTGCCTTCAGTACCAAGGCCATGAGAGAAGAGAATGGTCTAAAGTTTATTAAAGAGAGACTAAGTAAGAGACTCAAGTATGGCACCCAAGCCCATGACTCTAAAAGGGGTCTGGATAATGCCAGTCACCTGACAGGTTTCAACGAGACATCCAACATCAACAGGTACTGCTGGTGTGGCCAAGCATGGCACCAGCATTCAAAGTCCCAGGATGGTTGATCAGGACAAGAAGGGCATCTTTGAAGATCACCGCCCCTCTGCCAATTGTGATCTTTATGCAGTGACAGAGGTGCTTATCCCTACCTGTCTCCTTAATGAGACAGGAGAAGAACCCTTTCAGTATAAAACCAAATGGACTAGACCTACAGATAAATTCTGTATCCCTCACCCCATAACCCTTTTCTCATGCCCTCTTCTACCTCACTTTTTTGCTCATGCAATTTTCCCTACTAGATGTAACTCAGGGCACAAAATACCACTTTTTTTGTGCCCACAGGTAACTCCTTGCTTTTTTGAGGGGGTGGGGGAGAGGACTAGGGTTGGGGTATGTTTTTAATCTTTTTCCCCCATCATTGATTGCTTTTTGAAGACTGAGAAATAGTATGCTAGTGGGGAAAAGGGGTTGAGGAACATAATCATTGCTTCCCTCTAATCAAGTTTGTACATCCACAGAGACTTGTGGCTTCCCCAGGGGAAATAAGTAAAAGAATAAGTATTTTGAGATGGGTGAGTTGGAGGAGAGTGGAAGATGGGTAGAAGGAGGAATTTACTGAGTTTTTTAGAAGGGAGGGAGAAGAGTATTACATTTCTATGAGACTTGTAATCTACTTTTCTTAAAAGATAAGAATTAGTAAGGGATGGTAGTCTCAGCTTACAGGAAAACAAACCCTTTGTCTTCTAGCTTTATGGGCCTCTTTTTTCTCCTAGAGGGTAAACCCTTGGCCAGAAGATAGTCCATACATAGGCTGTGTGAACCAATGGGGGTTGCTCAGCTTTAGAAAAGAGAAAAGGAATCTTGCCCATTCATCCTCCCTTCACCCAAAGCAGAGTGGTATTTTTATATTTAAATTTAAAAACAAACAAAAAAAAACCTTATGGGGTATAAGTGCATGGGGCGGGGTGGAGAGGCAGAGTAGGTAGGAAGATAGGGTCAGAAGCAGGGAGTTCTTGCTAAGCAGAAAGAACTGTGCTAGAAGGGACTGGGACACGGAAGTCCCGCTTCGGTGGGTGGCCATCTTTTCAGCTTACCCTCTCACCCATCCACATAGAGGCAGTCACAGCAGGAGGCAACAGGAACCACCTGGTGGCTGTGATTGTAACAAGCACACATTAAATGAAGTGTACATACATGCAAGGAGGGATGGAGATGGGTGAGGGTTGGTAAAAAGCATGAGTTGGCTGGTCAACTTAACTCTGTTACTGAAAAGGCAGGGTAAGGGTAAGGGTGTTTATTTTCTAGTAGGAATAGTATATCACTAAGGCAGGTCTTTTGATATAGGTATATATATATATATATATATATATAGTTAAAGAAATCTTTATAAAAGCAAAATTATTTTAGATTCTAATGTTTATCGGGTTTCTAAGTTGTAAAGTTCTTCAGAGTTGCACGCATGTCTGCCCTAGTATGCTCAAACTGTCCCCTTGCCCAAGTGTCTTTCAGTGATGAGGCTGGGATTGACAGCACTGACATTTTTGGCTTTGTACCCTGGTATCTTTTCTGAGTACCAGATCTTTCTTGGCTTTTTTGTCAAAAGATTTCTGAATAGCCTTTTCCTTTTATAATAAAAACAGAACAGAACAAAAATGCCTTTAAAAAAATAGAACTTACTTGCATAACCACAGGACTATAGGAATGCTGACATGGACATCTCCATCTTATTTTGCTCAAATTCCACAACTCAACCAAGTGTGAGTTTTGGCACAGTGCGGAAAGTCCCCCAGTTCCCTCTGAAATGTTCTCAGGGTATATATAGTCTGTATCATCTCCTCTCGCCCAGCTTTCGAAGTAGCCCAACCATCTTCTGACCACCTAATCATCAGAAATATTTCCTTCCTTGCCCAACCTGCGACCCTGCTGATATACCGTTCTGCTTATTTTAGTCTATGCATCATATGCCAACCAATGGAATTATTATGTATTTGATATAGCTGCTCTTGAATGTCTAGATATCTAACCTTATAAAATAAGGGCCCTGGGGAAAGACTTGGACTTATGAAGGAAGATGTTATCCACCCTCAGAGAAACAGAGGACAAACAAGTATAGTATACTCTTCCATAGATGCATATGAATGTATATGTCTATATATGATATGACTATAGATATCTAAGTATATATGTATGCATGTATGTATATATATGTGTATGTGTGTATAGATACATATATAAATGTATGTTTATGTGTGTGTGTATATATATATATATATATATATATAGTTATCTATATCTATCTATCTATCTATATCTGTGCTCAATTGTAGCCTTCTTGGGGAGGAAGTGGGAAAAAAAGAACAAAGTAAAAAGTACACAGCAGAGGACAAAAGAAAACTTACAAGGAAGCAAAGAAAAGATGGACAGCTCTGAACACAATGTGTAGTATTTCTTATATAGGCATTCTTTTTTTTTTCCAGGCAATTGGGGTTAAGTGACTTGCCCAGGGTCACACAGCTAGTAAGCGTCAAGTTTTCGGTCTGAGCTCAGATTTGAACTCAGGTCCTCCTGACTTCAGGGCCGGGTGCGCTCTATCCACTGCACCACCTAGCTGTCCCTATATAGACATTCTTGAAATGGAAATTTATTGCTGTATCTTTTGAATCCTTTCACGTTCTGCTATGCGCATCAATGTTTTTTTTCTTATTTTGTATTTAAGTTTTAATAGTTAGGTTTATAATGTTTCTTTTTCTTTTCTTATTGTGCATTTAAATTTTAGTATTTAAGTCTAAGATAAATTAATAGTAAACAAAATAAAGGCCCTGGAAGAAGGGGACAACTCAAATCAGGAGTAAGATCCGGGGTCTGTTTCATCGAAGGGGTCCGAGTTCTTTTAATAAAGTGTTTTGGCTCAGAGCCCTGCCTCAGCTTCCCTTTTTGGTCATCAAGGGTGATTTTTCCCCCGTGTTTCTGGCGAGCCAGCCAGGGGTGGGAGGAGGACCACCATCTCCTTTGGCTTTCCCAACTGTAAGGGACCCAAGAGATAGTGCACACTGGACGAATTCTTGTTGTTGGCTCCCCCACAGATTCAAGCCCTGGGAGATCGGACCTAGATTCTCCAAGCCTAAGGCAAGTCTCTCCAAGCTGCAGATTGGGGAGTCCACCTTTATTTCTAAATGTTTAAGTAAAGTCTCTAATTGAGTGAAAAGGGACTGTTCAAATTGTCTGAGTGTATAAGCTCCAGAGCACTTAAAGTATCCTATGGCCATGAGTTTTTGGTTTTTCTTCCCCTTTTTTTTCTCACTTTGCCAGAAACTCTGCTCAGTTTTGACAGAGTTGAGATAGATGGCTTTTTTTTCCTCTTAAAATCGCTAGGTATTTGGGGGTTTTACTGAAATTAATCCTGTTAAGGTGTAATTGTTTTTTTAAGTAAAAGGATAATTAAAAGCTTGGTCTCTGGATTTCTTCAAATATTCATAAACACCACATCAAAGGGGAAAAGGGGAAAGGGCAACACTGTTGGCAGCCATGCCTATGATTGGAGGACCAGGATACTCCAATTCCAGGAACAGAAGGAGGGGCTAGTTGTGAAGCTCTGTAACCCTTTAATAGGAGAGAAAGGTCCCTAGTAGCTTTCATGGTACTAGGACTGATTCATTCACACCAAGACCACTTTGAACAGCTCATGGTGAGAGTAGTCTTGAAAGTAAGGGTGGCCAATTTGAAAACCATGAAAAGCCATAAATGATTGAGGATACACCTCCTTGGGGATCTCTTAGTCTTATGAGCCTGGACACCAGGTGTCCAGAAGCCTCTCGTAAAGACTGAAGGGGATTGAGCCATGTGACTCTTCTGTACAGAGGCCCCTATCCCCCAAACCCTAAGAATATAGGGAACAGTTTAGGTTCACATAAGAAGTTTCCAGAGATCAACCACTTGATTCTAGTCACTGAAAGAACCTTTGGGCTCTAATTGACTGGTCCTAAAGCCTTGGAGATTGGGCCCAAAAATTAAGAATTTGAAAGCAATTGGGAAATTTGCCCTTAAACATGTAAGTGTTAGCTGTAGGAAAGATACCTATATAGGCAGAACTCAGGTGGGTAGGAGATTACTCCCTTTGACTCACTCTCAAAGAAGGTACTCTCTAGCACTTTCAGTTGGGGAGCTTCTAAGAGGGAATAGATAATGCGGGGTGTTCCTCAGGAATCTAGTCCAATCCTCTCAAGGGAAGTTCCTTCGAAGAGTGCCACTCCAGGTCGGTGATGCCTGCAGAAGAGATGGGGTTGAGCATGAGCGTTCCTACAGGATCCCCATTAGGCGGGCTTTTGACAGCCTGGGATAAGGGCAGACTCTGGGTCGGCGGGGATGACCAGAGATGGAGCTATCAAGCTGTGTGGAGTTTGGTATGAAACTACAAAGGGTTTGGAGGGTTGGTTCTGGACAAAGTATGGAGCTTTTGATTATTCTACTCTTAAAGAATTACAAAATTTCGTTGAGTAGTCTCCTATAACTAGTATGGGGCAGATGAATTATTGGTCTTGCTGGGAGGCACTCTCTAGAGACAGACAACCTTCATCTGTTTATTGAGCTTTACCAGACCTGTGCTCCACTTGCCTCTTCTACTGCTCCTGCTTTTGGCCCTTCTGAAGCTCCCCTTCCTGTAATGAAAGTTCAAGAAACTGAACAACCTGCTGCTATTTTTCCACTTATAGATAGAGTCCATCAAGAAGCAGGGGGAGGTCTTGTGTATATTAAAGAACATCATCCCTTTAGACCTTCAGACCTCTCCAATTGGAGGAAAGATACTCCTAGATTTGATGAGAATTGTGTTGGAGTTATTGATCAATTTAAGGCCATCTTTCATGGCTATAATCCAACTTGGGAGTGATGTGACAGATCTTATGGAGATTCTATTATCCCCAGGAAAAAGGGCTGGTGTTACTGAAGTCACAACCAGACAAACTGTAGGTCCAGGAGGTCAGAAAACCTGGCTGTACAAGATCCCCAGTGGGATCCTAATAAGCCTGCAGAGTTTACACAGTTACCACAGGCTAGAGATGCCTTACTTAGGGGTATGGAACTTTTTGCAGAAAGACCAGATAATTTTAGTAAATCCCAAGAGACTGTCCAAGCTTAATAGCTCCATCTCTAGTCATTCCCCCTGGAGAGGGAGTCTGCCCTTATCCCAGGCTGTCAAAAGCCCACCTAATGGAGATCCTGTAGGAATGCTCATGCTCAACCCCATCTCTTCTGCAGGCGTCACCGACCCGGAGTGGCACTCTTCGAAGGAACTTCCCTTGAGAAAATTGGACTAGATTCCCGAGGTACTGTCCCCTGAGATTTTATGACAGGTTGTGTAAAAGTGGAAAGTGTCATGCTAGATTAGATCTCCTAAACCAGTGGGATGCCAGGATTACTAATGAAGCCTCTGTTAATCAATTACTGCCTAAAATTAAGGACTACTTTCTCAAATACTGCCCAGGCTGGCATGAAAAACCCATAGGACAACTTAAGGCAATTGTGCAGTATGTTTATGAAGAGACAGCCAGTTAAAGACAAAGACAATGCTGATATGAGGAGAAGTTCAGAGAGGTCAGCGCAAGTCTCTCCAGACCCCTAACAGAGGTAGTAGGGACCACTTTTACTGCAGGAGGAGAGGGCACTGTTTTCAGAGAATGTATGATAAGAAGGCAGAACTTGGGGGGGAGGATCCCTAGGCTGCCTAGACTGGAGGGTGAGGCTCAAGGGTGATCTTGGCCTCAGAGGCAGGATTATGTTCCAAGAGGAAACATGTTCTGGTAGTCTTTAAAGCAAATTGAGGTGACTGTTGGGCACGGAGGAGTCCAGGAACAGTGACAGAGTGTATGAACAACCACCTTTCATGCATGAAGGGAGGGAAGCGTTTCTTCTAATTTCCTTGCCCCTGCTACCCCTGCCTCTGCCTCTCCCCTAACTGGACCAAGCATAGTTCTGACAATTGCAGGTGTGTCACACATTTGCCTCGTTGATACTGGAGCCACTCGTTCAGTTTTGATTAAGAAACTAAGTTTTGGCTGTACTGTTATTTAATCTATACAAATAGTGGGAATAGAGGGAACACCATGGGAGGTCCGTTTCTTATCCCCACAAGAGGTGACAGTAGGCTCCCTATCTGTATTGTGTGTTTTTAAATGGCTACCTAATGCATATGCTAATCTATTTGGAAGAGATGTTTTGTCCAAATTTAACACCATTATATCATGCCTCCTGGATAATAATTTGACTCTACAAGTGCCAGATGGTCCAATCTCTTTGTTCTCAGTATTTGCTGATGTATTTACTGATTTTAGTAGTGATGAGCTCCTCTCTCTTTTTCCTGTGGTATTAGTCCAACGTGTCTGCAATAATAGCCCATAGTAGGGATATCATCCTTCTGATATCCCGAGTTCTTTGTGGGCCACCTCTTTCACTGCTGTGGGCCTTTTGAAGTCAGCAGTCCCAGTTACTATTACTACCAGAGGAGGACAACCACCATTAGTGCCTCAGTATCCCCTAAGAAGCCATTGAAGGAATTGCTCCCATTAATTCCTTAATAGAACAAGGGACTGTGGTTTCATGCACGTCTCCCTGCAACACTCCTACACTGCCTGTTAAGAAACCTAAACCAGGCCCTGATGGCAAACATGTTTATAGGTTTGTTCAAGATTTGCGTGTCATTAATGCTTATGTTATACCAAGACATCTTGTGGTTATCTAACTCTCACATAATTGTTTCTTCTATTCCTCATGATGCCACCTGTTTTACAGTAAAAGGTCTGTGTGCTGCATTTTTTAGTATTCCTATAAGCCCCTAATCTAGGTACCTGTTCACATTTACTTGGAATGGTCATCAAATGGACGTGGACCCATTTGCCTCAAGGCTAAGTTGAGTCTCCTACTCTGTTCTCTCAAAATGTACAGCAAGATTTAGCCTCTATTGTCTTTACAGACTCACTTTTAGTCCAACATATTGATGGCCTTCTAGTAGCCTCACCTACTGCTGATATCAGCCAGATGGAGAGGCATCATCTTCTCCTCCAGCTCTACCACCTGGACACAAGGTCTTCAGGTCAAAGGTACAGTGGTGTAAGCCTCAGGTAAAACATCTTGGGTTTGTTCTATCTGCTGTCATGTGTTCTGTTTCCCCAAAATGCATAAAGGCAAAGCAACACCTGTCAGTGCCCAAGACAAAGCAGCAGGTACATGCTACTTTAGGAATGCTGGATACCGTCATCAGTGGATCCCATTATTTGGTGAAACAACTAACCTCTTGGTGCTTTGCCTAAAAAACAAATTCCAGAGCCTCTGCAACTTGAGAGCATCTCACTGCTCTAGTGAAACTTAAAAAAGCCCTGATGTCTGCTTCAGCTCTAGGACTCCCAGACGACAGAAGCCCTTTACTCTTCTGATGCATGAACGAAGCAGGGTGGCTTCAGGTGCCCTCACTCAATCGTTGGGATCCACCATGTGCCCTGTAGCTATTATTGGCTCAAGCAGCTGCTGGTGCAACACTCTGCCTTCAGGCTGTTTCAGCTACTGCCCTGTTAGTGCAGAAGGCTTCTGACCTGGAATTGGGAAATCCTTTAACCAATCAGTGTCCTCAGAGGTTGAGGTGCTGTTACTTCACCGCACCCAAGCCTTTTCTGATCAAAGGCTTGCCAGATATGAAGTGACTTTACTTGGAAGGAAAAATGTGACAATCAAGAGGTGCTCTGTACTTAACTCTGCAACACTGCTCCCCAATGGGCTAAACTCAGGTGAGCCTTTACATGACTGTCCCTCTGTTGTTGACTTGCCTGAGAAACCTCACCGTGATCTTGCTCATCAGCAAGTACTGTCCCTCTGGACAATCCAGATTAGATCCTCTATGCCGGTGCTTTTTAAACTGTGGGTCGCAACCCCATATGAAAAATCTGAAAACAGTAAAACAGTGAAAAACTTGGCAACAGTGAAAGGTTTCTGAACATGCAATGACCAAAAATTAATTAAAAATCAAATGTGTGATGAATCTAAGGTGTTTCTGGCAGCACTTGCCTGTGTTGCATCACACAACTTTCACTGGTTCTAAACACAAAGTGTGTGCACCGTGCACTGCGAATGCCTTCAGGCCATGCAACGCCAACATGGGTACCAAAATGCTAAAAGGGATTCAGTGGGAAAAGTGTAAGAAGCCCTGCAGTCTATTCTGATGGCTCCTCCTTTGTGAAGGATGGAGACAGCTTCACAGGAGCTACAGTTGTTTCTGATCACAGGGTAACACGGGTGGCCCCACTCCCTTCCAATCTCAGTGTTCTGGACACAAAACTTACTGCTCTCACTCAGATCTGCCATCTTGCTACCGGCATCGATGTCACCATACACGCTGACTCTCATTATGCCTTTGGAGCATGTCATACAATCGGGATGTTGTGGTGACAACAAGGACTTTTGACTTCCTCCAGTAAGGTTATTGCCAATTCAGACTTAATTCGGGATCTGATTTCTGCCATAAGACTGCCCAGGGCACTTGCCTACTGTTCACTGCTCTGCTCACACTCATGGAACTGATCCCGTTTCCCTTGGATGCAGCTGCCAAGTCCGCTGCTGTAGAAGGACCTGCTCTTGTTCTTTCTCTTTGAGAGTCTTCATCATTTTCAGAGCAGCCTTTGAACAACCCGGGAGCATCTCACTGGTTTCCTCTTCCTGACAATGAGGCTGACGTGAGAAATGGAAGTAGCAGGACAATGCAGAACAGGTCTCTGGGCTCTGGGTTACTCCTGAACGTAAACCACTCCTCCCCTGGAGTTTGTATCATCAGGCACATCTTCTGATTCATTCAGCTGGTCATTAGGGCACACGGCCATAACGGCTGGTTCCATTAGGTTTGGCTGGGTTGCTCCTGCTCGTACATCTTCAGACTGTCCCACCTCTCTGGCTTTTAATCAACGTGCTTTCAAGACTACAGCTTTTGGTGGCCATCCCACTGCTCATTCTCCCCTTGAGCAAACAGACTTGATAAACATGCCTAAAGTAGGACATCTAAAACACTGTTTGGTTTTAGTTGATCAATTAACTCACTGGGTAGAAGCTTTTCCTACTTCAAAAGCCACAGCTGCTTTTGTTACTCAGATGCAGCTTAAGAAAATTGTCCCCAGACAAGGCCCAGCTGCCCGTATTCAGATACAGGAACTCATTTTACTGACTGTCCTCTCTCAAGTGTATTCCAACCTTGGAGTTGCCCTAAATTCCACACTCTGTATCACCCCCAGATTTTGGGTCAGGTTGAGTGGATGAATACAGAATTGGAAAACTCTGCTCTGAAATCATTTGAAATGGCCTGATTGAAATGGTCCCTTCAGTTCCATTCCATCTCAAAAGTAGACCAAGGGGGGAATGCCAGGGTCTCCTTTTATGAAATACCTTTTGGACACCCTCCTACAAAATCAAAACTTTTTTCTTGAGGGTACACCTCACTGCTTGGAGGGGATACTTCTGTTGCCTCTTACTGTCAGGAGTTACAATAAAGACTACAGGAACTTCAGCAAACAGGAGCTGTGGTACAGTCAGGGCCAATGGACTCCTCCCTCCACTACTTTCAACCTGGTGACTACAGCAAGAATTTTCATCAGACCAGTGGAAATCGACCCTGCCTGGAAGGGACCATTTCAAGTCCTGCTGGTGACTCCAATATCCATAAAGATAGGAGATCATGGATCCACTGCTCATACATAAAATCTGCACTGTTTTCAGGTCAAGGTTATGGGGTTCTTCTGAGGCTTTTCTCAATAAGACTCTTTTAGATGTAAAGGAATCATCTTTGACCCAGTGATGGATGATTTTCATTACTTTAGCATCTATTAGTCTTGTGTATTTATATTTTACAATGGCACTAGATGGATTAAGACCCTACCATACTTTGGTTGTATTTTTAATGCTGCTACCTGATGCTTGCAATGGAGAAATTTTCCCTTTAAATAACATCTGCCCTTGTAAAGGGAAGGTTAAGGCTGCTTCCTTATTTCCTTTCCAATGGATAGAAAGTGCCTGATACTTAGTAGTCCCAACATTTTCACTGTTTTTCACCATGAACCGGGGATCGAGAAAGGCTACTCAGAGACACACTGATATACATGCCAGTGCTAACTGCAGCCTTAATGCCTCTGTTTTGTACAGGTATCTACCCCACTAACTGTAAGGCTGAAAAGGACGGAAGTCTTATTTGTGATTCTGACATAATGTGCTGGAAGCAAAATGACGGATCTCTTTTTTGTTACCCCAGAAAGTCTTCCTCCCCTGACAAGGGAACCCTGGTGACTAGTGTTACTGCTACCCATCTGTGGAGATGCAAATTTTTTCAAGGAGGAGGCAGTCTGTGCATGAGAGGCGCTAAGTTTTCTTCTTCCTCGGAATGGCCATCTCCAGACAGGCTTGCTACATCCATGCCAGTGTTCACACAAGGGCCAAATACTAGTTCTGCCTCGTGAAAGAATATGCCTGAGTAACCTCTTGGTTCAACAACAATACTTGAACAACAATCTTCCCACAACTATTGCAGACTTCACTATGATTTGGAATTTGTCTGACTCATTTGCATTATACAACCTGACTCCTAATGAGCTTGCCCATGAGAACTCAACTAGTGAATTCTTTTTTGATAATTCTGCCAATTTGACAACTGATTCTATTGCAAACAAGGGAAGCAAAAATCCTTTCTCTCTAGAATGCCTTTGTGGGAAATTGGGAAAATCTATTTCTCCCAATTTGATGTATGGATTGTTAGCATCAGTGGTGGCCGTACATTTGGGTGGCCTTGGAACTTACTGCTGTTATAGATATTTTCTAGCCTGGGATGAGCATATTCCTGACCCAGCTAAGAGCGATGTGCTCTCAAACCTGATGCGTCCTCATGCAGCTCTCCTCAAATATAATCAGACCAGTGAGAATTCTTCTGTGGAGAGTCAAGTGCACCTTGATATTCTCACCTCAGAAACTGAAAACGAAAGTCAAATGAAATGTGTTGTTCCCAGAGCCCTGAGACTAAAGGGAGCTTAGGGAACTGCTGAGGCAGTCCACATTGAAGAAACTGAGGAAAATGAAACTGCAGAGAAGCAGGAACCTCACAAGGCCCAAAAGAACTGAAGTTGTCCGGCATTATCATCCTCGTTCCATAGGACTGCTGAATGGGTTTTTCTCATTTGTCCTAGGAAATTGTGAATTTCTAAACCATAAAAAAGCTACCTTTTTATTTGGGGAAAAAAAGAGAAATTGATACTCATCTTGAGGAATCTAGTGCTGCACACAAGTTTTAAAATTCCATCAAACACATCTGTGCTCCTAGAGAAGCTGAAGGCCTCCTTTGTACTGATGTCAGACAGAGACTCGAGGGGCTTAGGGCTATTCAAAGCCTAACCAGAACGGGAGTTGGTTGGTTGTTGAAATCTGCTTCTAAGGAAAAATTTCCTTGGACCAACTCTGAGCATACTCCCAAGGCCCCGCATGCAACAGAGGATGCTTATACATCCAAGCATGAGTGGGTTTTGAATAATCTTATTACTGGAATGTGTGATCAAACAGGGTGAATACTGTGCCGTGCAAATGTGATTGAAACACACGTAATCATAAGAATTCACCTGCTTCTGGGACTAGGCGAGAGGTTCCACACCAATGGTTTTGTGTTTGTGTAGTTTGTGTACTGTTGTTTTTTTTATGTTAGTATAGATTATTATTGTAAAATACAGTTCTCTGGCTAGGGTGAATGAAGAGTTAGATTGAATGTTCATATACCCTAACTGATGTCTGCATATTTTAGTGTTAAATTGTGACAGAAGGTAGATATCACCCTTAAAATATACACTTCTATTTTAAAAAGAATTTGCTTTTTCAAAACACTGAGTCAGGTAGAATGGATAATCTTTTTCTAAATTCCATCAAGCAGACTGAACACGGGGCATGATACATACAGTTCATTCCTTGGGTTGGGAAAGTGAGAAAGATTTCATTAAAATTAATGCTACCTTGGATACCTGGGGTTCACATAATCATATTATTTCTAGTTTTATAAATTTTATGTTAATTTATAAAATTAATATGAGTATATTAATTTTAGTAGCACATTGTAAAGATGTCTAGATTTTGCAAATTCTTTTCTAGCTGTAATAGTGTCTTTAGATAGCCAATTTCATCCGTGTAATTTCAACAAGTAATATTTGAAATTCTTCAATTATTTGGGCACCAATGTACAGACATTTTTAACATTAAAGGTATATTTTCAGAATTTGTATTCTAGCTTTTGTGTGCCAAAATTATTCATCTACTCTAAATTGCAGGCATGATAACTGAATTTTGCCACATAATTTGGGTGATTGCATTGGTAAATGGGTAATTTAAAATGGAATTGGCCAATTTGTGAGCACTAATTCAGACTTGGGAAGGCACATTTCCTTCAAGGATCCCTCCGTTTTCTCATCTGTAGAATGAAGGGGTCAGGCTAGACAATCTCTCGGGCCCCTTCCATCTCTGAGAGTCTGTAATTCAGATTTCAGGTCAGGCAATGCAAAGTGTAGCCTCTGGCATCATAGTGCATACATTTTTAAATGCATCTAACTTGGGTGTTTTTTAGAAAACACATTTTATTGGACTGGACTCCATCCCGTCTCATATATTTATTTACTAGCTATGTGACCTTAGGCAAGTCACTTCACCACTCTCAGCCTCAGTTTCTTCATCTGTACTAGAAGGATAATAGTACCTATGTCACAGAGTTACAGTGATTAAAAGAGGAAGTACATGGAGCCTGATTATTTTTGGTTGTCTTTCAGGTAAGAAGATCAGTCCAACAAAAGTGTGAACTATGAGTGAACGTGGCCTAGATAGTGCTACTTAGTCAAGTAATCATAGGATGTGGACCAAGTGAAAAAAGGACTTGAAAGCCATTCCATTAAAGGGATTAATGCTGCACAGGAGTCTCTTGGTATTGGTTGAGGGAACTTGATCTCGAGCTGTGGGTCGTCAATTGGTAACCTGAATCCTGGAGTGTCTGTTTGGGCAACAGGGAGGAAAGATAACAATAGCTAGTATTTATATGGGGCATACTATGTGCCAGGCACTGAGATAGGCGCTTTACAAATATGATCTCATTTGTTACTCACAACGACCCTGGAAGGGAGGTGCTGTTATTCCCATTTTAGAGAATTTACAGAATTTAAGTGACTTGCCCAGAGTGATACAGCTAGGAGTGTCTGGGACTGGATTTGAACTCAGGTCTGTCTTGCCTCTAGGGCCAGAGTTCTACCCACTGCAACCACAAGCTGCCTCCAAAGAGAGCTGGTCTGAGTTTCCAAGATGATTCACTTGTGCCTGAGAACTGCAGACTTTGTCTAAGTCTCCTTCACCACCCCACTGTCCGGAGGAGGACCTCTTGAATTTTGGGGGGCTTTTTCATCAGCACCCCAGCAGCATTCTAGGATACCAGGAGTGTCTGTATTGGGAGCTAAGGACAAACTAAGCATACTCAAGAATATCTGTTTCATGACTCTAAGAGAAGCCCAGCAGGCAAATCAAGGTGTCACACCAGGCCTAGGAAGAATGCAAGAATACCCCATAAGAAAGAGAAGATCACGGGAGCTGAGGATCACGGACAGCTGGAAGGTCTCAGAGGTCGAGTCCAGTCAATAACATCATTGATAACAAAGCTATGGCAAGAGAAGATGTCTGGGGAAGATTGTTGAAGTTTAAATAATGGGAGGAGTAAATTTTAAAAAAGAAGGTAAAATTAATAGGATCAAGGCATTTAAAAGCAAGAAAAATCTAAACTGCTGAAGCCTCAACAGCTGCTACTTTTATGGGATCACACGATACATAAACCACAGAAGGCATCTTGGAGAAAATGTCTGTTCCAGCCTTCACATGCAATAGAGAAGAGGGCACAATTTACTCTGGCCATCAGTCAATGCCTCTAGCTCACCTTCCGCTGGTCCCCATAGCCCGGAACACTTGGCACCCGCAATGGCAATTTTGAGGGGAGGGAGGTGAATGGAAGGGGATGTTGGGCCCCAGTTGGATGAGGGCGTTTGTGATGTTCTTGGGGAAGAATGTATGGAGGTCTCCAGTGAGAGATAAGAGTTGTGGAATTTCTAGCTGAGGGGAGAATGTCAGGGCAGGGGAGAACAGGATGAGGAGAGCACAGGAAGCGGTGCCTGGTTCATTTTAGAGCTAGAAGCAGGGGTACATTCCCTCCCCACCATATCCCTCTCCGTTTGAGCTCCTTGGAGAAGTTGTGACAGGAAGAATTTTCCCTCTGTTTCCAGAGGAAACAGCAATGCCTCTACAAACCTTGAGCACAAGCGTTTTCAGGCACACAGGCTTCTGTGTGGCTAATACTATGGCAGCAAGATGGAGAGGCAGGTGATATTGAACCACACCCCACTGCTGAGTAAAAAGGATGTGATCCAGGGCTGCTCCTTGAAGATGCTAACCTCTTAACGGGGTCATTGTATGAGCCAATCTGAGGGATGCCTCTCCTAGAGGGTAAGCCGATGGAGTGCTTACCTGGGAATGGTGCTCACTCCCGGAAGGTGGCAGCTCTCCTGGGTGCTGGGAAGGCTTCTGGCTTGCTTTAACTCCCTTTGTTTACCCAATCTTTCCTTTCAAGTAAATGTTTTTTTCTCTTACAGCAATGTCATGTGATTATTTCTGGCTGGATTGGGGCAAGGATTCAGAGGGGGAAAGCGGGGCTTAGATGCTGATCGTTTTCTCTTCTCCCTCTATCCTATTTCATTTGATCTCAGCAGCTCCTGTGGGTGCCATTATCACCTCTATTCAGGTCTCTCAGATGTACTTGTCCAGCCCTAACCTCTCCTGGGACTTCCACTCTTACATCTCGGACTGAAGGTCTTGTAAACGTCTTAAACTCAGCATGCCCAAAACAGAACTATCATCTTTCCTCCGCTACCAGCCCTGGTACTGTGGAGGGCAACACCATCCTCCAAGTCCCCCAGCCTCCCAACCTAGCTGTCATCTCCCCACCCCTCCATAATCAATCCTCAATCCGTTACTAAGGCTGTTATCTCTCGCATCTGTCCCCTTCTCTCCTCCGACCGTCCCACCGCTCTGGTCCAGGCCCTCATCACCTCACACCTGGATTATTTATTGCAAGAACCCTGGGGGCGGGGGTTCTGCCAGCCTACCCTCCACTTAGCGTCTGAATGATCTTCAGCTCCTTATTGGACTCAAATACAGACTTCTCAGCGGGGCGCTCAAAGCCCTTCACAACCTGGCCCCCTCCTCCCTTTCCAGTCTTCTTACCCTCCCCCCACCCCATTTCCCTGAATTCTAGCCTCCCCCCCGTTACTCCCCACTTTTCCTTGTCTATATCAAGTGTCTACAGAGCAGTTTACACGTGGGCTCCCTAGTCAGACTGTGTGCGCCCTGAGGGCGGAGCGCTCTGCTGTTTCTTAGTATGCCCAGCGCTTAGTGTGGTGCCTAGCACACAGTAGGTGCTTAACCAATGTTCACTGACCGACTGAACCTTTCTATGAGAGGGACAGACATACACAGAGGAAGAGACGGAGAAAGGAAGAAAGAGAGAAAGAGAGAGAGAAAGAGGGAGGGAGAGAGAGAGAAAGGGAGAGAGAGAGCGCAAACGCGCAAAACCAGAGCATTTTCAAAGAGGGAGCGGAGGCTGACGGACGAGGGGACCGTGAACAATAACGTGACCCCGACATTAAGATGTTGGTGCGCTGCAGTGAGTTGCGTGGTGACGTCAACACGTAGCCGCGTCTACGCCGCCGCAGTGGGCGGGGCCGTGACCAGCGCGCTCCGTGCCCCGCCCGGCTCGCTCGCTCCCTTCCCTGCCCTGCCCCGCCCCGCCCCGCCCCGCCCCGCCCCACGCGCCGGGTCCGTCACGTCCCTTCCTGGTTCTGGACGCTACTGCTTCGCCCCTCTCCCCGACCAGGCCCCGCGGACGTGGAGCGAAGAGGCGGCAGGTGAGCGAGCGAGCCCAGCGGGGGAGAAGGGAGGCTGGGATCGCCCCGTACTCCCACCGCCCCCTTAGCCCGGACACCCCGTTAGTGGGAATCAGTCCAGCCACTCCCCGGGAGCGGCCCGGCGACGGAGGCAGCCCCGCCCCCTCGCCTCTTCGCCCTCCCCTCCCGCCCGCTTCTCACGGGGCCCCTCCCTTCCGAGCCTGCGCAGAGGAGGTGGAGCCTCCAGGCCCCGCCCTCGATCCCTCTTCTCCTTCCCGTCCCTCCCCGCTCCGCACGCAGCCCCTCCCATAGGAACCTGCGCAGATGAGGCAGAGCCTCCAGGCCCCGCCCCCTCGCCCCCTTGCTGTGAGGCTGCTAGAGCCTGGGGTAGGTGGGTACTAAAAACCAGGGGGGATGGGGCGGGATAGCAGAGGATGAGATGGATTGGGATGGCAAGGGATGGGATGGGATGGCAGAGAATGGGATGGGATGGCAGCGGATGGGGTGGATGGAATGGAATGGCAGGGGATGAAACGGGATAGGAGAGGATGGGATGGGCTGGGGTGAGACCTGGGGAAGATGCCAGAAAACCTCTGGCCTTGGGGCTAGGAAGCATCTGGGAGCAGGTACTAGCTTCGGACTTTGCCTTACTCTCTGGGTGTGACCTTGGGCCAGTCCCCAGCCTCCCTGGTCCTCCCTGGCCTGGGCTCCACCAGCTCCAAGGTCTCTAAGCCAGCACGTTTTTTTTAAAATGGGGCTGGGGGCTTCCTCTCCCAGCACAGATTGGCTTCTGCATTCCAATTCAGAGTCTCAGTGAGTTGGCCGCGGCATGAGGGGTGCTCAGTGAGGGCTTCTAACCCTGTTTCTGACCCCAGATGTGTGAGCTCAGTGAGACCATCAGGGTCACCCTGTGGTAGGATAGATGAATGAGTGCTGGATCTGGAGGGAGGAAAGAAAACCTGGACGGATCCTAGCCCTGCCACTTGATGGCTGTGTGACCTCGTCCAAAACACTTGATCAGGTGCCTCAATTTCCCCATCTGACGGAGAAGGAAGCTGCACTGCAGGACCTCTGGGTCCAAGTTTTTGGTCCTGTAGTTACAGGCCATAAGGACAAATGGCAGTTTTCCGTGTTGCCTGGAGAACCTAATTAGTAATCTGTGTCCTTGTTGATTCTCCCTTAGTAGACTTCCTAAGCTCCTTGAGGGACTGGTGCTGTTTTGTTTTAGACTTTGTACCCGTGTGCCTGGCATATCAATCTTGCTGGTGGACTGACCCAGGGCAGTTCTCATACATATCTTGGTGATGCCCTTGCCGACCCTCTAGGATTGTAAAGTCTAGTCACCTATCTGCATTCTGGTATGGAATTTACCATGCACATGCACATCTTTGAAATGACAGGGAACACCCCCCCCCCAACAGGGATGATAATACTGATAGTCTCTGCCTGATAGGATTTTTGTGAAGATCCGATGAGCTAAGATATATAAAGGACTTTGCAAACTTCAAAGTGCTATTTAAATATTACCAATTTTTATGGGGAGAGGAATGAGGTAGGGAGTGAAGTCTGGGAGTTGAGGTCTGATGGGAAGAAGGCTGTCAGGTGGGGTGGTATATGAATGTCTGAAGGCCTTTGGGCTAAGGCTTGGAGATTTGGAAGGGAAGTTACGATTTGGGGACCTGGTAGCTTACAGAGTTGGGGAAGGCTGATTCGAGCATATATGCTTGTCAGGGGAAGGAGGCTTTAGGATTTTCCAGGGACTGGGAAAGCAATTGTCTAACCTAAGGTTTTGGAGGTCCTTTTTCGAGGTGACCATAAGGTTTGGAAGCTTAATCTGGAAGCCTGATCCAGCCTGGGCCAGGTTTGTTGACGAGCAGTTTCAGGGAAGTTGCCTTCTTGAGGAGTCCTGGCTGGTGTGCTGGCTTTTTCCAGAACAGGTTTGACAGGGCTTGTTCCTTCTGCATTCTTTGTCCCATTGGGCTTCTTTGGTTACCAGACTTCTGATCTCGAGAAATTTTATTGCTTTACTGTACTCTGGTCTCCTTAACTAACCAGAGGAGTGAGTCAGACCCTTGAACAGCGTAGCTGGAATTCCTTGTAAGCCACACTCCTGTTCTGCTGATACATACCACCAACATTAGTTTGGCCTGGGGAATCTGGATAGATTTGGTGTGGAATCCTGCTCCATGATGGGTAACCAGGTGCATCCTCCTCAGCCCTTAGAGTCTGTTTTCTCAGTATTCATGGGGTTAATGATACTTTTTGAGCTACCTAGAAGGGTTGTTGTGAGGGTCAAAAGAGGTAATGTGTGTGTGTGTGTATAAGTAATATATAACTTATATAATATATTATATATGTATATTATGTATATATATAATATGTGTATATATACACTTTCAGTTCTGTTGAATTCAGTGAATATTAAGTGCCTACTATGTGCCAGGTTCTGTGCTAAACATTGGGGATACAAGAAAAAGAGAGTCCCTGCCCTCAAGGAGCTTGTAATCTAATGAGGGAAGACCATGGGCAGAGGGACATACACACATGTATTATTTTGAAAACCTTAAAGAGCTCTGTAAATGCCAATGATTTTGATTGGGAGCTGGAAGGGACCTCAGAGGTTATCAGTCTAGCACCCTCATGTTATAGCGAAGGGCCTTTGTCCGAGGGTGCCCAGGTCACCTCCAGTGGGGGAGGTTTACCTCATCTAATTTTGTCATTTTAGAGATGGAGACACTGAGGCCCAGAGAAGTTTAAGAAGCTTTGACAAGACCCCCACAGCCATGAGGAGCTCTGATATTTAGTCAGTGTTCAGGTTTATCCCTGTTGTGGATTCCTGGCTCCATTGCTCTTCTCTGTAGAGGTCAGTCTTCACTCCCTATGAAGCCTTTGGGTCCTAGCATTGGAAGGGATTCCAGTGATTGACTTTGGCCTGCCTACATTTTATAGATGAGGGAACCGAGGCCAACAGAGGTCAAGGGACCTGCCCGCTAGCGAGGGAAAGGAGCATTTATATTGTGCCGAGGGCTTTATAATTCTTATCTCATTTCGTCCTCACAACAACTGCTCTTGTTATAGCCATTCTACAGTTGAGGAGATTGTAAGGCAGAGAGAGGCAGACAGGGCTCCAATGACTTGCTCAGGGTCACAGTTAGAATGGGCACGTGGTGGCACCTACCTGCCTCCAGGCCTCGAGGCCGGAGACAGGGCTTCATGTTCCAGGAGCTGCACATAGGCCGGTCTTGTGGGATCCCCTTGGGGAATAAGGCGAAAGAAGGAGCCGGATTATGAAGAGCTGTGCATGCTAAACAGAGGAGTTTCTATTTGAAGGTAATAGGGAGCCATTTGAAACCCTTGAGCTGGGAAGTTACGCGGTCAGATCTGTGCTTTAAAAAATCTTCCTGGCAGCTGAGTGGAGAGGATGGTTTGGGAGAGAGCCATGGTAGGGAGATCTATTGGAAGGTTAGTACTGTAGGGAGTTCAGGTGATGAGGCCTGGCTGAGTAGAGAGGAAGAGACCTTTACAAGGCAGAAATGACAAGAACTGGGGCGAGGAGTGACTGGAGGATGGTGGTCCTTCCGATAGTGATAGGGAAGGTCAGAAGTGGGGAGGATTTGAGTTCTGTTTGAGACTTGTTGGGACATCCAGGTCGAAATGTCCACTAGTTGGTTCATGATGCAGTCCTGGAGTTCTGGAGACAGATTCGGACGCTGCCTATCTCCTGATCAGGGAGTCTTCTGCATGGAGATGAAACCCGGTCATGAAACCCATGACCGTTGATGGTGTCAACGAGAGGTAGACAGATAGACAAACAGAGCCAGGGAGAGACCGACACAGACCAAAGAGCCCCGGGGAATTTGGCACTGTGGGTGTGATAGAGATGAGACCAGGCCTAGGAGACAGAGAAGGAAAGGCCCAGGGGCTTTAGAATTGTAAGTGGGGAGTGAGGAGGCCAAAGGAATAGTGGTATATTGTTAGAGACCAGCCCAGAGGGCAGAGTTCTTCATTCAGCCATTCCTTCAGTTAATTTATCAGATCTTTATTGAATTTTTATCTCTTGTGTGTGCTAGGAACTTGGGGCAGTTACAAAAGAAGTGTGACACCTTAAAATATAGTCTCCCCAGACAGAAAAGAAGCATGAGATGGGGCACAAAGGAAGTCCAGTCCAATCTTGAAGGGTATGGATGGGAGGAGCCTAGGCTGTTCACACAAGTCCAAGATGGGACCCCATCCAGCCCTTTGTGTTGGAAGGAGGTGGTGTTAGGTCAAATGAAAGGAAGTGTGACTTCCTATAGCAGGGCATAAAGGCCTGTGAGAGTAATTAGTATGCAAAGTGAAGTTATCCTAATGGCTCCACGGCTTTACGTATAAAATGCTGTTTTTCCTTAAAAATTAAAAAACAACCAGCCCTGAAATATATAATTGCAAATAGTTTCTTGAGGAAGATCTCTATTTTCCTGAGTAGCACTAAATAGATAACACTGTACCAGATGCCTTTTATTTTTCTTCCAGCAATAGAAATTGGATCGTTTAATTGAGACTTTCCCCCTGCCTGCAACAAACAAATATTAATTAAGGGGCAGTATGGGGTGGTGGGTTGGAGTCACGAACACCTGGGTTTAAATCCTACCGCAGACCATTACTAGCTATATGACTTTGGGCAGCTCACTTAATATCTGTCTACCTCAGTTGCCTCTGTAAAATGGGGGAGGGGTTGGGCCAGTGGCCTCTAATGTCCCTTCCAGCTTTAACCCTATGACCTAAAATGCGTCCTGTATTCAAAGCCCTATTCTGTTTGGGTGAGACAAAGTAAAAATACGAAAACCTCTGTCCTCAATGAGCTTACTTTTTGTTAGGGGTAGGGGGAAAGGAGGGAGAATGACATGAATACAGATAATGGCTCTTTATGTTCCACCTTAAGATTTGTAAGGTGTTTTGCATATATAATTTCTTTTGATCCTTATAAGAGCCCTATAGGGCTGATGCTGTAGGTTTTATTATTCCCATTTTACAGAAGAGGAAACAGAGGCAGAGTGGGTAAGTGACTTACTCAGGGCCATACAAGCTAGTTTGCCACCAAGGCAGGATTTAAATCCCAGTCTCTCCTGACTTCAAGTCTGTTGCTCTGCAGTATACCGTACTGCTTTGGAGACAGCAGAGGAGATCTCCAAAGTGTTGTAGGGAAATGTGAGGAGGGGAGAGAACGCCATGGTAAGGAGGGAATTCCCTGTTTCTTAAGGCAGTCTATTCCACTTTAGACAGCTCTAATTGTTAGCATGTTTTACCTGACATCAACACTGAATTTGGATTGGCTTCCTTCTAAGATGGCGGCTACAAGGGAACTTGTGACCCCTGGCGATTCGGCGGCGGGAAATGGGCAGCGGAGTCATCTAGGCATCCCCGAAGCGGTGTTTGTGGAAGATGTTGACGCGTTTATGAAACAGCCTGGAAATGAGTCTGTGGATATCGTCCTCAAGAAGTTGGATGAGCAGTACCAGAAGTATAAGTTTATGGAACTTAACCTTGCCCAGAAGAAAAGGAGGCTGAAAAGTCAGATTCCTGAAATCCGACAGACATTACACATTTTAAAATATATGCAGAAGAAAAAAGAATCTCCAAAGCCCCTGGAGACCAGATTCCTGTTGGCTGATAACCTTTACTGCAAAGCTTCCGTTCCTCCTACGGACAAGGTCTGTCTGTGGTTGGGCGCCAACGTCATGCTGGAGTACGACATTGATGAAGCCCAGGTGCTGCTGGAGAAGAACCACTCCATGGCCACCAGCAACCTGGAGTCTCTCGAGGAAGACCTGGACTTTCTGCGTGACCAGTTCACCACCACGGAAGTCAACATGGCCCGGGTGTACAACTGGGATGTCAAGAGAAGAAACAGGGATGAGCCCCCCAAAGCCACAGTGGCTTAGTGGGCCTCACTTAGTCCTGGGGCTCAGCTCTCCCACCAGGCTTGGCCTTGGGAAGTCTGAATTTTGACTTGGGAATGATTGCTCTTTAAACAAAAAGGACATGAAAATTGAAGGCTATGATGAGCACACATTATTTATAAAGATAAAATTTAGTCTCATTTATATGTAATGAAATTGGATTATAATTGATCAACCAAGGACATGCAGGATTTGGACTCGATTATCTCCATGCTTCCAGCTCTGACATTCCAGATCTTTGACCAGATTAACGCTGAAATTTGCCTCCAGCAAAGCTGCATGGGTGAAACTGGCCCCTGGACACCCAAGAGGACCTTACTCTTCTGTATTTATGATTGTCTACCTTTGACATTTAGAGAGAGGGAAAACGTACAGTTCCTGTTTTACAAACCTGTTGTTCTTTGTTAAACCAGTCTATTGTAAGTTTAGTGGTTCTCAAGTTTATTTTTTTCTCTCATGTAAATTTGGTTAAGTACTGCTCAGTCTGAATGTTTTGCCCTCTTTTGTGACATGATTTATCTGCCTTTGTAACTAAGAAGTGGAATATATTTGAACAGCAACAAGGCTTGTTGAGGCTGCACATTCTTTGCCCATCTTCTTTCCAGAGTTTCTTGTTAATTAAAAAGAAAACTGAATGGTTATTGCTTCTATGTAGTAATTAAGTAATACAGTGAACATCTCTTGGCTTAAGCTATGGTGAATAGCCTAACAGTTCACTAGAGCATCTTAAGAGGAAAAACAAATTTCGATGTTAATCTCTTTAAAAGGAAGGATGCATAGAAGCTGTCCTGAATTAAAAGATGAAACTGCATAGGATTATAAAACAGCTGTAGTGAAACAAGTAGTCTGTGCCTCTGCTGCTGAGTGATGCAGTGTCTGCTAGAAATAGAAATGTATTCTTCTGCTTTCAAGTAGTAAATGGTGCATCTGTAAAGGTTGTGTGCTTTTGTTTCATAATATTAAAACAGTGAAATTAAACTTGTGGCGAAACACTTTTTAAAATGTCCCCCCAAACCCACCCCACTGAATTGGCCTCTTTGTAACTTCCAGGAATTGCTAATAGTTCTTCTCTCTGGGCCAAGGAGATGGAAGCAGGCTTATCCTTCTCCCCACAAATACCCAACAACGCCCCAGACCTTTTCATCTCCAGCCTAGACATTCCTGGTTCCTTCAGCCAATCCTCTCCTGGCGGCCCTTCTCTGTGTCCTCTGGCTGATCAACGTCCTTCCCAAAATGGGGTCCCTGACACTGAGCTCTCCAGATTTGGGCTGATGAGGGCCAAGGCCAGTGGGGCCCCTTACCTCTGTCATAGGAGTGTGAGGCATGTACAGAGACTCCTCCCCAGGCTGGGATGGTAAATGTTTAACAACTGACTGGGGGTGGGGAGGGGTGGGGAGCTTGTGGGATACACTTTTAGTCTACATCATTAAAATTTTCTCCACCTCCTTAAGTCCAGAGAGGCAACAGAACAATTTGTGGTGTTTGCCCATTTCCAAGATGCTCCTACTGAGAGCAGCCTGGGGAGGTAAGCATTGTCAATCAAGTCTTTATTAAGCACCTGCTATGCGTCAGGCAGTGTGCTACTGCTAGGGAAACGGGAGCAAAGAATGAAATCACCCCTCCTTCTGAGGAGCTTACGCTCTAATGAGCAGCTGACAAAGCCGTAAGAGAATTCTGTAAAACGTAAGTCGTCAATAAAAACAAAGTTATTAAATACAAGGTAGTTTGGGAGGAGGGCATTAACAGTTGGTAGGATCAGGGAAGATTTCATGCAGAACATGGTGCCTGAGCTTGTTCTTGAGAGGTACTCTCCGAGGCAAAGGTCAGGAGGGTGGGTAAACAGGGCAAGGGAAGAGGGCAGGCCACTTCCAAGAGCTAGTGCATTGAGATCTGGAGGGAAAAAAAGCTTGGGGAACAGATGCGTGAGCCCAAGAAATATCACTGAGGCATGTGGAAGGGACTCAGACAAGGCATGGAGATGAGAGATGGACAGTCATGTGAGGAACAAAGAAAAGGCCTGGATGGGATCTCTGAGTACGGGAGCGTCCTGGGACTGGAAAGTGAGGTGGGGCCGGCAGCATCGGAAGCTAAGCAGAGGAGTTCATGTTCTCTCAGTTAGTTGAGTATGGGCGTCGTGTAGTCGGACCTGCTGTGAAGGAGACTAGCCGGCTGTGTTGAGTGAGACAGGACTGCAGTGGAGAGCCTTGAGAGCCTTGGGAGTCCAGGAGACCCAGCTGGGGCAGTGGTGGAGGGGAGAGGCGATAAGCGCCTGAGCTAAGGTGGGAGCCAGTGGGACGGTAGGGATGGCAGGGATTGTGGGTGGAAGGCGGGTAAGGAGTCCCAAGATAATGCTGAGGAGACGGGAAGGATTCCGGGGCCTTTGACAGAAATAGGGAAGGTTGGAGGGGGAGGGGACAGGTGTAGGGGAGAAAGATCCATAGTTCACTGGGAAGGAGGAGTTTAAGATATCTCCAGGGCATCTAACTTGAAACATCTGACTTGGAACTAAAGCTCAGGGGAGAAGCCTCTCACCACTGAATGGCAGGAGAGACTTTTCTGCTGAAGGGTGATTGGGCTAAAAGATCCAGTTTCAAGAATCCTTTTCAGAGAGGTAGGCAAAAGAGAGAAGAAGGCCCTGAAGTCTGGAGATAAAGGTGAGGGAAGGACTAAGGTCTGGGAGCCCAGAGACGTCAGAGAGCCCCAGGAAGACATGGGAGGGAAGAAGGTTGGCCGGGCCTTGCCCAGTGCACTGAGGATGAACAGGTCTTCATCCCAAGAGGACAGAGCTCAGATAGTGTTTGAAAATGGCAGGGCTTGGGGGCAGCTAGGTGGCACAGTGGGTAGAGCATCGGCCCTGAAGTCAGGAGGACCTGAGTTCAAATCCGGCCTCAGACCAAACACTTGACCCTGGGCAAGTCACTTAACCTCAATTACCTTACCAAAAAAAAAAAAAAAGAAAAAGAAAATGGTAGGGCTTCAGACAAAAGTCACCCTCAGTTATCTGTATAGCTTAATGGACAAATGCCACAAATATGGCTTGAGTTAATGGTTCTGTTGATAATATTGCAGATTGAATGTAAAAGTCGATCCTGGTTGCATTTCCCCCCAGAGAGCCAGCTGTTAACCATTTACCACCACTGCCTGGAAGAAGGGTGCTCTGCCTATGATGGAGGGAGGCACTGAGGGTGGGAGACCCAGCTTAACTACTATTGACTGAATTCTGTTGACAGACACGTCCAAGAATTGTAGAGGGGAAAGGCTCTATCCTTGGCCTCCAGGAGGCTGTTCCATCTCAGTTATTAGTCACCAGTCCTTCCCCCGGGGGGTGGACCCTGAAGACTACTCACTCTTTGGGATGGTTACCAGTCAGCTAGCATTGATTAAGGGCCTGCTGTGTGCCGGGCACTGTGCTAAGCACAAACAGAAATAGTCCCTGTCCTCAGGGAGTTCACGGTCTAATTGGGGGGAGACACATGCAAACAACTCTGTCCAAACAAGATACAGACGGGATAAATTCGGAACCGTTTCAGAGGAGGGCCCTAAGGTTAAGCAGGACTGGGAAAGGCTTTGTGCCACAGGTAGGATTTTAGTTGAACCAGAAGGGGGGCCAGTGAACCCTAGAGGCAGATGAGGGGAGAGAGACAGCCAATGAAAACGCCTGGCCTGAGATGGTGTGTCTTAATGTGAGGAACAAGAATTAGCCACGAAGATGTCGTGGACTTAGAGCCCTGTCGTCTCACCCTCCCCTATCCTGGCCTCCCAGGTCACGCCAGGCACATCTTATTTTTCCTCTTCAGTTGTTGGCATATACTTTATCATACCTACTAGAGTGGAAACCTATTGAGGGTACCCTCTCAGTTTCACTTACCTCTTTATCTTAGTAGCTTCTTCAGTGCCTAGCATGGTGCTGTATGCATTATAGAGAATGTTTTGGAACGTGTTCGTTTGTAGCCTCCACAACAAGGAATTTTAGGTGGCCGAGGATCTGGTCCCCAAGATGTCAGTGGGCATGTGCTATTTATCTACGGTCACTTGGGGTTTGCACCCTTTCCACAGTCTGGTATTTGGATGACTCCTGTTCTTTCAGGGCAGGTGGGGGAAGGTGCCAACAGCTAACCTGCTATTGGGAGGGGAGGGAGCTCTGCCAACCTGAAGCCTGATTGGTGGGCAACGAAGCGGCTGAACACGCAGGCCCCAGGGCCTGTTGACAGTGGTGGGGAGCAGCTCTGGGTCCTACAGTTGGAGCTCCAAGGGGCCTCAGAGACCACCTGATCCATTCATTTTACAGGGCAAGAAACTGAGGCCGAGGTGGTGAAGCCCAGGAGCACTGGGCTCATGAGAGGCAGAGCTGGGACTTTGGGAGCCCAGAGCCAGTGTTCTTTCCAGGGCCTCCGCTCTGGTGCGAGGCAGTAGGAACGCGGCAGTGAGGACAAGCCTCTTGCCACAGCAAAGCAGCCTGAGCACCCCCCTTTGACCTGAAAGTCTTAGATTCCTGCCCCCTGTGACAGCTTTTCTTAGGTCTCCTCAACAGGGGGGGAACATCAGCCAATCAACTAGTACATTCCAAGGCAGGTAGGCAGCGCCATAGTGCACAGAGCGCCAGGCCTGCAATCTGGACAACTAGCGTTTATGAGTTCAAATCCAGTCTCAGATGCTAGCTGTGTGGCCCTGGGCAAGTCATTTAACTTGTTTGCCTCAGTTTCCTCATCTGTCAAATGAGCTGGAGAAGGAAGTAGCAAATCACTCCGGTACTTTTGCCAAGAAAACCCCAAATAGGGTCACGAAGAGTCCAACCACAGTACATTCCTGAGTTGACCGAGAGATGATAGTGATGTGGACACTCCCATTTTGTATCTTTGGGAGAGTGAGGTTCCTAGTCCATAGTTCACTCAGTCACCAAGTATTTATTAAGCACTTAACTCTGATCTGGAAGCTGTGCTAATCTCTGGGGTTACCCAGACAGTGAAAGGAAGACCTCTGCCCTCAGGGAGCTTACGTTCTAAGGGGGGATACCACATATAAGTAACGAGGTTGATTCCAGATCTGTTACTAGCCGGTGGAGGGCATTGGAGAGGAGAAGGCCTTAGTGGCTGGAAGGCCTCCTGGAGCAGGTGAGATTTGAGATGAATCTTGAAGAAAGTCAGGGGAGCTAAGAGATGGTAGGGAGAGGAATGAGCATTCCAGGCTGGAGAGACAGTTGGTCCAGAGGCAGAGAAAAGGGAGAGGGAGTATGGAGTTCATGGAGGAGAGGTAAGGGCAGCAAGGAGACAGGCAAGGTGAGAAGGAGCTAGATTCCGAGAGCTTTGCATGCCAAACAAAGACGTTTATACTTTATCTTGGAAGTCGCCAGGAGCAGCTCAGACCTAGGCTTTAGAGAGAGGAGGATGGGTTAGGATAGAGGGAGACCAAAGAGAAAGCTGGGGAAATAGTGTAGGTGTATGGGGATGAGGACCTGACCTAAGGGAAAAGGGGGTCCCTGGAGGAGAGGTGCCAAGGTAGAAGGGGCAGCTTTTGTAAATGAATTGGCAATGGGGGAGGGTGAGTGGGAGTAAAAAGTCATGGATGAGACTGAAGTTGGCGCTCCCTGGGTGACTGGGAGGTTGGTGGTGCCCTGGACAGGGATAAGGAAGAGTTCTGTTTTGAGCATGTTGAGTTTGGGAAATCCTTGGAGATGTCCAAAAGGAAGCTGGTGGTGGGAGACTGGAGCTCTGGGTGGAGGTTAGTGTTGAGTTAATAGGCCTGAGAGACTTGTGAATGGAGATAATTGAGCTGATGGGATCACCAAGCATCACCAAGCATCAGGCATGGTAGAGATGGAGAGCGGGTTGCGTGGGGTGTTCAAGAAGGACCAGCATCTCTGATGGGAGGGCTGCTGCGCCCCGTTCCCGGCTGCTCGTCTACCTCGCGGATGTCCCCCTGTCCCCCAGCTCTCACCTGTGGGGCCTCAAACCCGTTGGTGAGTTAGCGCAAGTGTCTGCCCCAAGCTTCTGACACAACTGAACACCACCACCAGTGATTAATAAGGGATCTTTACCACAGGCATAGGTTTCCCTGGGCCACTGCACTGGGGAGCTCCTGCCAAGTTTACATGGAGCACCCAACCTTCATTCCAGCCCTTTAGTCGTTGTTCAGTCCATCACTTCACCTACATGTCTTTATGTTTATTTATTAATTTTTTACTGGGAAGAGCTGATCGTACAATGGACTTTATTTAAGTATTTTCCATTTTGTGACCCACATTGCCAGGGCCTGGTGTCGGATGAGTCCCTCTGACCTAATATCAACTCTTTAGAGATTGGATTTTTTAAAAAATTAATTTATTTTGAATTATGAACAATCACTTCCATAAGCTTTTGAGTTTTAAATTTTTCTTCTACCTCCCCAAGACGATGCACAATCTGATATAGGCTGTACGTATACATTCCTATTAAACATGTTTTCACATTAGTGATGTTGTATCTTTATGTTTTTACAGCAATAGCATGAGCTACTTTGTCAAATGCTTGTGAAAATCTAAGCAAACAATATCTTTACCGGTTTAGTAACCCGGTAAAAAATAGAAATGAGCTTAGTTTAGCATGACCAGTTCTGGATGAAGCCATGTTGGCTTTGGGGTGATTTCTTTTAATGATTTTTTAAATGATTTTCCCAGAAATTGAAGTCAAGCTCACTGACTATTAGTTTGAAGGCCTTCTTCTCCTCCCCTCCCCTCCCCTCCCCTCCCCTCTCCTCTCCTCTCCTCTCCTTTCCTCTGTTCCCTTCTGTGGGCATGACTATGGCTCAGGCTAGAAAGAGAGATCTAACTAGAGATGATAATTAAGCCGGTGGCATGAGTGTAGGGAGAGAAGAGAAAAGAACCAAGGAGAAAGACCCAAACCATAGGGGTTGCTAGAGGGAGGATTATTCAGCAAAGGAGAGTGAGAAAGAGCCATCGGCCAGCCCAGGAGAACGTTCAGCAAGCCAGGGCGGTCAGCGGTGTTAGATGCAGCTGAGAGGTCAAGAGGCAGAAGACTGAGAGAAAGTTAGCAGGTTGGCTGGTTGAGACGTCATTGGTGACATTGGAGAAAACTATTTGAGTTTAAATGATGGGGTTGAAGCAAGGCTACAAAGGACCACCATATCCGTGTGTTCTGCATGCACGCATTTCAACCTTTTTTTTTTTTTTTTTTTTTTAGCAAATTGACATAAGATGAGAGTGACCTTATCTGCGCTTGATACTTCGGAGACTTTTTTCAAGCCCTTAGTAGTCTTAGAACTTGCCCGAGATGTCAAAGAAGAGACCAGGAAGTGGCTGGAGAAAAAAATTAATGATAAGAAGAAAAATGGAGGTGAGTAAATTTAGGTTTTAGTAAGTTTGGGGTTCAATCTGAATTACTAAAGTACTTTCAGAAATGTTTTGCAATTTTTCCCAGTTACTATCAATGGCCATTTTTAACTGTACTTGTAGTATGTGCAGTACTTAAAATGGAAGCAATTAAAATTGAAGCAACCTGTAGCTATTTATCTCACGAAGGCTACCAAGACGTGTAAATGTGGAAGGAGCAGCTCTCGGTCTAGAAGACGAGAAGACAAATATGGGAAAAATGAAACATGAGGGGGAGTCCTCGTAGCAGATGAATGGTCTTTTTCTTAGGTATTCTTTATCTCTAATATACTCATTTTTTTGCACATCATCACGACTGTCCCAGTAGGCCGAGGTGATGCCCAGCATGGTGTCAAAGTTTTTGCAATTTAATGTCGGCATCGTTTTTCTTCATCTTTATGAATTGAGCTATTTGGGAGTAAATTTACTTAGTGACTTTCAGAACAATGACAATGAAATCATGAGGTAGAGACAGTAACAGAAGAGTTGTCACAAGGCAGGATGTGATGAATTGTAAGTTTAATTATTCAGCCAAGGATTGATAGAAGAATTTAGAGGAAGGAAAAATCTCTTTAGGTTGGAGTTGTTAAGGAGAGAGAAAGAGCCTTAAGGAAGAAGTCAGACTTGAAGTACACGTTGAAGGATGTGGAGGACGTGGATAGACTTTGGTTAGTTTTTGAGCCCTTTGGGCGTTGCTCCAGATTGTCCTCCAGAATGGTTGGAGCAGTTCACAACTCCACCAGCAGTGCATTAGTGTCCCAATTCTTCCACATCACCTTCAGACAGTAAGCATTTATTAAGCACCTGCTGTGTGCCAGGCACTGTGCTATGCTCTGGGGATATAGTCCCTGCCCTCAGGGAGGTGACATCTGGCCCCCCTTTTCCTACCTTTACTCCTTCTCAGCGGTTCTGACCTGCTCCTGGCACATACCACCGTTTCCCATCTCCCACTGTTCATTCTCCTTGCCTGAAAGGTTTTCCCTCCCACCCCCGCCCCCACCTCTTGGCTTATGCTGGTTTCCTTCAAGTCTCATCTCAAACCCTGCCTTCTACAGGAGGTCTTTGCTAGGCCCCCTAAATGCCAGCGCCTTCCCTCGAAGATGGCCTCCCCACGTATCGTGGCATCCCCACTTATTGTGGCCTCCCTGTATCATGGCCGTATCATGTATGTACCTAGTGGTTTGCATATGGTCTCCCCGTTGCACTCTGAGCTCCCTGATGGCAGGGACTGTGGTTTCACCTTTCTTAGTTCCCTGGCTATAGTAGGATGCCTGGCTCACAGGAAGCACTTAACATGTTTGTTCACTTAGGCAGCGATATGGGGGCAGGCTGTCCAGAGGAATACAATGAGATGAGCAAATACCTTGTAAACTCAGGTAGAAATGTAAACCCCAAACTCTAATGAGCTGCACTGATACGCATGTACCCTTTCAAATGAATTATCCAGCCAATCATTGATAGAATGGAACACTCAAGTCAAAGTTTATTAATAATGATGATAATACTGGGTTAACCATGCGAATCAGAGTAAAATCTTTATTTTTTCTAAAATTGCTGAACTAGATCACAACCAAGCAATAAAAATATGCTCCAAATTAAGCCTGAACTTAACTGGTAGTTCATTTGGTTGAAGGCTTTGCTTAGATAGTGATAACAGTGGATTAAAAAAAATAAACATTCCTGACCCTCCACTAATTGATTTAGGCCATCTCTTGCCCCAAAACTTTATTCCAAATGTTATTATATGAAAGGTTTTTGCATAAGCTGAAGGAGGCATAATTATTATATGTAAGTGAAAGGGCCCAGAGAAATTGATGGGATGACTGGTTTTCTCCGTATTAATCTCTTGGCAATGAAAGGCAGCCTGTCTTTGAGGGCTCCAGGCTTCTTTCTGTGATCCTGAGTTACAGATCAGTTGCCCACGTGCCTTGGCAAAGAGATTTTCTGTGTTGGGAGTTACGTATACCTGTGAAGTCCCAGGTGTCTGGATCAAAAAACAAATAAGGTAAAAAAAGCCTTTTGTTTTATCAAAATTCAGAAAATAAATTATTTCTCCCATAAGTATTGCAACTCTCATATTATTTGTGCTGATTATCAAAATCCAGTGGTCCTGCTGTAGATCTCTTTTGAGCTGAGGGAATGAGATCAGGGAAAGCCTGGTGCACTCACACTCACCTCGCCCAACTTTGGGGAGGCAAGGGTGTTGCTTGTGTGGCATCTTTGTGCTTGGGGTCAGTATTTTGACGTGGGGAAAATGGCGCACCCAGGCAAGTCGTCAAGTGCCTTGGGAGCCATTTGTCTGCTTGTTTCTGTAGGTTAAAATACCTTCTTACACAAAAAGGGATTTTTGCTGAGATTTGTATCTTTTGTAGAGGTTCATGAGCTTTTTTTCCCCCTGAAAAAAGCCTGTTCATCTGAAGAGCTGTCACTTCTGTTAGGAGGAGGCCAGGGAGAGTGTGAATCTGTGGCTTGTTGGAGGCAGGAGCCGGGCCGGAGCGCTGGTCCGAGGCATTGGGCCTCAGGCCTGGCCCCTCCATTTGTCCGCTCTGAGAGCTGGGGCACCCTGATGAGCCCCGGCTCAGCCTCCTCGTTTGTAAAAAAGGAGCTGGTGGTGTTCGGAGTAGACTCTCTCTTCGTTCAGGGGTCTCCAGTGTAATGGCTCTGTGTGTCATGAGCCAGAACGCTCCTCGCTAACACGTATGGGGCGCTCAGGCAGGTTGTGGGGGGCTCTTTGTCTAGATGACCTCAGCCTTGTCCTAGGCACAGCTCACCCAGAGGGGGCTAGAGGCAGGAGATGGAGCCAGGTCTCCCCTGGTTCCCACTCTGCTGCTCTCTCCATTGGACTGCCCTGCCTCCCCAGTCACTGTGTATAGGCCAAGAAGTAGCCACATAGTTAAAAATAGCTTCTCTTTGTGTTTCACTGCCCCTACATCCTCTTGTCACCACGCCTCTGTGGGGTGGGGGCTATTATCCCCATTTACAGATGAGAAAACTGAGGCTAAGAAAGGTTTATTCCTGTGGCCTTCTAGGGCCTTATGGCCTTCTGACTGAGTCCAAGTTTTTGGTGTTTTTTTTTTTTTCCTCGAGGCAGTTGGGGTTAAGCGACTTGCCCAGAGTCACTTAGTAAGTATCAAGTGATTAAGTGTCTGAGGTCGGATTTGAACTCAGGTCTTCCTGACTCCAGAGCCGGTGCTCTATCCACTGTGCCACCTAGCTGCCTGAGTCCAAGTTTTACAGAATAAATCCTTCTGTTAAGGGGATTTGTTCTGTGAAGTTCGGATTGGGCCAAAGGGCCCCACTTGAGGACCTAGGAGGCCACAGATGGCCTTGAGGCAGAAAGTTTCCCACCCCTGGTTTATTCTTTGCCTGCTCTGTAGCTCCTGAGCCCAGGACCTTTCTTGTTTATTGATTAATTGGTTAAATGACTTGGCCAGGTGTCTGAGATGGGGTTTGGTGCAGGTGTTCATGATTCTCATTCCTGTGTTTGATCTCCCCTATAAAATGAGTGCTAATGTGCTAGGGCCTGGCTGGTTTTATTTGTTTTTTTTTTAATTCTCTTCATTTTCCTTTCCTCGGATTTCTTTTATCTAGAGACTTACTTATTTGAAAGCCTGACCTAGGCAGGAAGAAAAGGTAAATATCTCTTGTATTTTTTAAGCATGCCTTTTTACTGACGTTGGCTCTCTCCCCTCCCCTTTTATTTACAGGTGCCCAGTTGCTAATTCGACCCTTGGTAGAGAAGTGTGAAGAGCAAACCTTGGAAAGTCAGAATCTGTACCTCGTCGGCGCCTCCACAGTCAGGCTGCTGCTCGGAGCAGAGTCCGTGGGCTTAGTGAAAGAGTGCAATGACAACGCCATGAGAGCGTTCACGTATGAAACCAGGCAGAACTTCAAGGGCTTCAGTGGTGAGCTCCCCACGGCTGGCTTTCCTCAGCCAATGTTCTGGGTGGAAATAATATTTAGGGGTATAGACTGGTGTCACCTGGGAAGCACAACAGACAGGTGCATCCCATGGGGAAGGCGCACTTACGGTGTGGGCGTGCTGTACTTTTAGGATATGAAACGCACAGATAGCTAGGCCTGTCACGGATCTTTTAAAATTTAGACCCAGATGGGATCTCAGGGGCCTTCTCTTTTTGCTGATGAAATGGGCCCTGGGTGACACAAGGAGTAATCATCCAAGGTAGGATTTGAACCCAGGTTCACGGCCTCCTGAGGCAGGGCTCTGATCATTGCACCATACCCCTTGTTAATGACTGAATTTTTCCTGCTCTCCTGTAATGTCTGGATATTCTATGTGTTGATTTGTTTTTTGCTGAGTCCTAATTGTGTTTATTGTTGGGGTTATTATTTGGGGGGTCTGGGGTAACTGGAACAGTATCACTGAATTTTTCTTTTTAAACTTTGCAGTTTTTAAACAAGAGTTAACAAACCATTTTTATTTCTGTTTTAGATGACAATGATGATTTCCTTACGATGGCTGAGTGTCAATTTATTGTCAAACATGAGCTTGAAAATCTTAGAGCCAGAGATGAAAAAATGATTCCTGGCTACCCCCAGGCCAAGCTCTATCCAGGAAAATCAATCCGTAAGTTACTCAAGGCTTTATAGTTACTTATGAGTCCAGTGACCAGTAAGAGCCTCAACCTCCTCTCTGTTTTCTTTTGGGTGGGACAGAGTGGGGTCAGGCCTGGATGGGTTATTCTCTGCATGTTGGATCTCACTAGTAAATCAGCTAGCCAACATTTATTGAGTGCTTTCTAGGTGAGGGCTACTGTACTAAGTGCTGGGCAAAGAAAGGCAAAAACAGAATCTCTCTCCTCAAACTCACATTGTACGGGAGAGACAACATGTAAATAACTGCATATAAGACACAAACAGAGGGTCCTATCAGAGGGAAGGCTCTCGCAACTGGAGGAACTGGGAAAGGCCTCTTGGAGAGAAGAGAAGATTTGAGATGAGCCTTGAAGGAAGCCAGGTGAGCAGGTGAGGAGGGAGAGCATGCCAGGCATGGCGGAGAGTCGAGGAAAAGGCACAGGCTCAGTATTTTTGAGAAGAAAAAAACCCAAAGGGAAGTTTTCTATGGGTACATCCAAAGAGTCCTCTTTCTTAACATAGTTTCTTTGAATTATGTAAATGCCTAGACAGTCATGATTTTCTTTTGATTCCTGTTTTTATTTTGAATATTCTGTTTTTAAACCAGCCCATTTGCTTCAACGTGGTTCTACTTTTTAATTCAGAATGTTCTGAGTTCTTATAGTGGGCTGACTAGTGTATACCTCATTTAGATTTCAGTATGGACACAGGTGATGGCTAACACACCAGCCAGTCAGTCAGCCACAAGAATTTGGTCCCCAAGTGCTTTGCAAAATATTATTATCAGAGAGCACAAGAGTAACATATTTGTATGAGGGCTGTATGGTGACAAAGCCCTTCACATAAAGAAGATGCCTTCCCTCAAGGAGTTTGCAGTCTAGTTGAAGATTTAGAACACACACACACATACATACACATGAAGAAAGACTTAATGCTTACAGAACAGCCTCAAAGATGAATAAAAAGCTTGCCTTTTTAATGAAAATGCCAATTTTCTCTTTCAGGGCCTTAAAATAGGAAGTAGTAAGTAGGTTGTTGGCCATTATTTCTGGGCATCTACCTTAAAGAGTTGTTGTTCATTTGTCTCTAATCATGTATAATGTCAGCTGAAAGTAGCATGGAAGTTGTCAGATCTCATCATTTCACTTCTGTTCCATTCTCTCACTAAGATGAGTCTTCCCGTGGCCCATGGCACTCTATGGCCATGCCACGCTGAATGTGCCCGGTCTTGTCTGATCGAGGAAGCTAAGCAGGGTTGGGCCTGGTTGGTACTTGGATGGGAGACGTGTCCCATGGCATCGTTAGAGTAGTACATGGATGAAGAAGAAGTGGTTAAGATGTGAAGAAAGAGCCTGGTACACATGTAATTCCAAAGTTTAGCATGCTGTCAAAGGAGTTCATTAGAATTTCAGCTTTTACACATTAGAGTCACTTGTCTGAGGAGGCCAGAGGAGGTACCCGTCCAAAGCAGATCTTGCCATCTTTCCTCTCAAGCCCTGGCCTCTCCCCTGTCTCCGTGGGGCACTGCCACCCTGCTAAGCCCAAGGCCACACCATCTGCCTGTCATCCTTCCCTCCCCGCTTCTCCACCCCCACATCCAGTTTGCTGCCAAATCTTTGCGTTTTTTCCTAGAACAAGTCCTTTGGGTGTGCCCTTGGTTCTCTACTTACAGTCACTACCTTGGTGCAGGCCCTTGTCCCTTCCCAGCAGAATGACTCCCTTTGCCTTCCGCTTCTCCTTCCTGACTCTCCCTGCCAGTGTGGCTTTCCTAAAGGGCAGGGCTGACCATGTCTCTCCTGGGCTCCATGAACACCAATGGCTCTCTCTTAAGTTGGATCCTCCAGGGTCCAGTACAGAAACCTCTCTTTGCCTTTTAAGGCCTGCATAACCGCCCCCCTCCTAGGTTTCCAGCCTTGTTACACTTTATTCCCTTTCAGGTACCATGAGATCCAGCAACATTGACCAGTGTTGTACAAAAATGGTAGAAGTTCTTTCCTTGCACACATCTCCTGAGCCTGTGCCTTTTCCTCGACTCTCCGCCATGCCTGGCATGCTCTCCCTCCTCACTTGCTCACCTGGCTTCCCTGGCTTCCTTCAAGGCTCATCTCAAATCTTCTCTTCTCTCCAAGGGGCCTTTCCCAGTTCCTCCAGTTGCGAGAGCCTTCCCTCTGATAGGACCTTCTGTTTGTGTCTTATATGCAGTTATTTACATGTTGTCTCTGTCATACAATGTGAGTTTGAGGAGAGAGATTCTGTTTTTGCCTTTCTTTGCCCAGCACTTAGTACAGTATCCCTCACCTAGAAAGCACTCAATAAATGTTGGCTAGCTGATTTACTAGTGAGATCCAACATGCAGAGAATAACCCATCCAGGCCTGACCCCACTCTGTCCCACCCAAAAGAAAACAGAGAGAAGGTTGAGACTCTTACCGGTCATCGTCCCTAATCGCAGAGTCTCAGGGGTACTTCCCCCAGCCACCAGTGATCTAAGGGAGGGGAAGTAAGGCATGCTGGGGAGGGGAAGGAGAGCTTTCCGTTGTTACCTGGCTAGGCTGCTGTGGCTGCCTGGGTTGTAGTTAAGTTATAAAGGTCCCAAGAAGCCAGTGCCCATCTCAGAAGGGCAGGAATGGGAGAGTGTTCAGGGTTGAGGCTAGGTGTGGTCAGATTAGAAATGTCTCACATTGGCTCTCCTGCTGGCTTCTCATTCTCTGATTGGTTGATCTTAGGTCAGGTCAGGTCACAGCCTCCTTTGGGTCAAGCTGTGGTTCACCAGGGTGTCTTAGCCTCCGCATTGGGGACCACTGAATTGTAGTGATGAGCGGAAATGACGCGGAAGCATCTTAGTTCTATCATTTGGCTGACGCTGGTCAGTCGGCCTATCTCTAAATGGGGTCAGCGTCCTAGCTCTTTACCCGGCTCTTGGAGATATTCTGAGGATAGGGAGAGAACTTGCATCATTTGGAAGTAAAGATGTATAAATTCAATGTAATAGTCACGTGCTCTGTTGTTAGTTTTTATTCTTGAGTTATTTTGGTCACGTCCCCCTCTCTGTGACCCCATTTAGGGTTTTCTTGGCAAAGATCCTGGAGTGGTTTGCTGTTTCCTTCTCTAGATCATGTTACAGATGAGGAACCGAGGCAGACAGAGTGAAGTTACTTGCCGAGGGTCACACGGCTAGTCAGTGTCTGAGGCCACATTTGAACTCGAGTCCATCCTGACTCCAGGCCCTGCACTTTATCTACTGTGCCACCTCACTGCCCCTCTGTTTTTAGAACTGGGTGTCATTAAGTTCAGAGAAGCCTAGTGTGCATTAGGTTCCTTGTGTTCTCTCTTCATACCAATTAGAATGGATTCGACCAGTATCGTACAAAGATGGTAGAAACGCCAATAGCCGGCACCAGATCATTTACTGTTCCTGAAGGGAGGAAAGGAATTCATTTTGTTGTAGTTGCAGTTGTCTTTAAATAGATCCATATGGGATTGCGTCGGTCAGGCCGCTTCCTGGTAAATGACCTCTACCTGGCATGGGAAGAGAGAGGGATCATTTGGGGGAAAGCTGAGATCATCACCACCCTTTGGCATTGGTGGTCAAGCCAGGAGCTGTGTTTTAGGGTCTGCTACCTTGTGTTCTCTCTGAACCACTCAGCGTTTTATCCTGTTTAAGAGATTGATTCTGATAACTCATTCGAAGTTCACTCTGTGGTAAAGGCTCTCTGTCCGTTTGCAAGCCACAGTGGGTGGGGAGGGGGTAGGGTGTGAGCACTCTTCGTTTGTTTTTCCCCATGTGGATGACTAGGTTGATCTTGTTGGAGGGCGCCTATTATATTCCAGGGCCTGATGAAAGCCAGACCAGGGTCCTGGGTAAAAAGAAGGGGCAAGGGCAGGAGCTCTAGAGAAACAAGCGCCATATTGCTCTTGCTTCTGGTGCAGGGTGAAGAGGAGAGAGAGGCTGAGAGCCAGGTCTGAGCCATCGGGGTGTCCCATGGTTGAGGCCTGGACCGGCGGTAGCGGCTGTGACTAGGGGCAGAGATCCTTCCTTTTCCGTTTTGTCACCACTAGTTCTGGCACAAGAGACCCCATTCTTGGATGACCCTGGAGACCATAAGAGACAGGACCAGCCTGGAAGGGAGGCTTTCTTTAAGTTTGGATGGTAAAACATTGTGGACACCTTGTCCGTAGGTAATCGGAGGAGTCCTGGGTGCTGTGCATCATTTGGAGGTGTCTCTGTTTGGTATCAGTGTTACTTAATTTAGAGCTAAGCGGGCCTGTCCAGGGCCCAGGCTAAGGTCAAGCGTGAGGTGCTAATCTGACTGCCTTCATGTGTTTCTCCTTTCATCCTCAGTGCGGAGATTACTCACTTACGGCCTGGTGACTCAGATCTTCCCCCTTCATGACAGTGAAGCTCTGAAGAAGCTCGAGAGCACTTGGTACAATCGATTCAAGCTGAAGTACCAGCCTTTGGGTACGTCTGGGGGTCGATTCCTCTGCCTGTTGTCACTTCCACAGAGGCCTGTGGGTGGGCAGTGGTGTTTGTGGGACAGAACAGGCTCTCAGGCGGGGGAGGCAAGAGATTGCAGAGCAGGAAACTCTAGTGGCTCCGACATGGGCCACTTGGGTCTATGCTGCTACCCTCCTCTCGTCCCCAGGAGGGAGGAGTGCGTGATGAAGCAGAAGGACCCCTCCCTTCCTGAATGCCAGGCGAGGGTGGCCACAGCAGGCAGGGAGGAGAGGACAGGAATGCTCCCCTCTTCGTCTGCCAAGGAGAATAATATTGGGGTTGGATCGGACAGAACAAAAAAGGCCAACAGGTGACCCGAGATAAATAGGGGAATAGTAAGAGAAAAAACCCAGTGATTCAAAGAAAGCATAGAGGGAAAGACACCAGTGTCTGGGGGGACCAGGAAGAACCTGCTTTAGGAAGGGGAACTCAGCAGAAGGACACTGGAAAGAGTCTTTCTTCCTCCTCTCGGCCAGGTTGTGATGAGATTTAAATGTCAAACAGAGGATTATATTTAATCCTAGAGATAAGAGGAAGCCATTGGAGTTTATTGAGTAAGGGGTGGGGAGTGTGACATGGTCGGACCTGTACTTTAGGAAATCAGTTTGGCAGCTGTATGGAGGATAGGCTGAATTTGGAAGACACATGAGGAAGGAGACCAATTAGGACACTATTGAAATAGGCCAGATGAGAGGTGATGAAGGCCTTCATTTTTGGTTGTTTTTAAAAAGGTTTCATTTTTTTTTTTTTTCAATTGGCAAAAAAAAATCTGCCTTTTCTCTGACCTCCCCAACCTCTTCTTCCTCCACAAATTGAGAAGGAAAGAAAAACAAAACCCCTAAATATGTATAGTTAAGCAAAACAAATTTTTGAATTGGCCATAGGCAAAAAAAAGTCTCCTTTTGCATTCTGAGTTCCCCTCACTATCAGAAAATGGGTCTCATGTTTCCTCATCAGTCCTCTGGAATCACTGTTGGTCATTCTGCTGATCAGAGTCACTAGGTCTTTCAAGGTTGTTTGCCTGTACATACCATGGTGCTGTCACTGAATAAATGGTTCTCGGATTCTGTTTACTTCCCTTAACATCCGTTCATACAAATCTTCCCAGGTGTCTCTGAAACCATCTTCTTTGTAATTTCTTTCTTTTTTTTCAGCCAAAGACAAGGTTTATTAGAACATCTGTCATATTGGGCAGACTCTTAAGGAGTCTGAACATGGGTAAGCAGTGGCTAGATTCTAAGAATCTAAGCCCTGGCTAGATTTTAGGGATCTGAGCCTTCTTCATCATTTCTTAGTGCACATTTACTGCACATCATAAACCATCGCTTGTTCACCCATTCTCTGACTAATGGGCTTTCCCTTAGATTCCCATTCTTTGCAACCTCAAAAAAGAGCTGTGCATATTTTACATATCCTTAGTTATATTTTGTTTTGCTTAGGACTCAACTCTGCCTTAATCTGCCTTCCCTCTAATTTCCCCTTCTCCTTTCTTCCCTTTCCTTCCTGTTTCCCTGGTGAGTGAAATGTATTACTGTAGCTAACTCTATGTGTTTTCTTCCTTCCTTTGACAAGTTCAAATGAGAATAAGGTTCAAGTGTCACCAGCTCCCCCTCATGCCCTCCTTGTTTGCATGATGTTTGCTTAAATACCCTGATGATGGGAGATAATTTCCTCTAGCTTTCCTTTTCCTTTGTCTCTACCCTCCCCCTGACCAGTATATTTCTCATCCCTTCTCTTTCCATTCTTCTTTTATGATTATCAAGATATAGCAGAACCACTCCCAGGCTTTACCTAATTAGAATCCAGCTTTCCGTGATGCCTGATGATGACAGGGTTCAGAGGGGACACATGCATCATCTCCCCATGTTGATTGTTTGTAGTGTATCCTTTTTTAAGCCCCTTATGATTGTTCATTCCTGTTTACCTTTTGATATTTCTCTGTACTCTTGTTTGAACTTTAAAGCTTCTCTGAATGTCTGGTTTTTTAATCAGGAATGCTGGGAAGTCCTTTACTTCATTAAAAATCTATTTTTTCCTTTGTAGGACTGCACTCAGTATCACTGGATAAATTATTCTTGGCTGTAATTCCATATGGTTTGCCTTCTGAAATATTATATTCCAAGCTCTGCTTCTTTATAGTGGTGGCTGCTAAACTGTGAGTGATTCTCACCGTGGCTCCTCAGTACTTGAATAGTTTTCCTCTGGCTGCTTGCAGAAGTTTTTCTTTGACACGGAAGTTCTGGATTTTGGCTACAGTGTTGCTGAGAGTGTTCACTTGGGGGTTTCTTTCAGGAGTTGATTCTTTCATGTTGCCGTCTGATTCTAAGAGCTCTAGATAGTTTTCTTTTAAAATTTCTTGAAATATGTTTTCTAGCCTCTTTTTTTGGTCATGAAGTTCACACAGTCCAATTATTCCTAAAATTATTCTCCTTAATCTGTTTTTGAAGTCAGTTGTTTTTGCTGTGAGATTCTTTAAATTTTCTTCAAATTTCTTAAGTCTTTTGACTTTGTTTTAATATTTCTTGTTGCCTTGTGGAGTCATTGGCTTCTGTTTGGTCTATTCTGATTTTCAGGGAATTTGTTGCTTGGGCAAGTTTGTTTTTTTGTTTGTTTTTGTTTTTTTTTTTTTTTAAAACCTCTTGTGCCATGCTGTTAATTCCCTTTCCATTTCTTTCTTCCATAGCTCTCATTTCTTTTCCATTTTTTCCTCTAGCACTTTCATTTTATTTATAAAAACATTTGTAAATTCTCTTTAAAACTCTTGCTTCATCTCCTCTAGGAAGTCTAGTCAAATTTGCCCCAAAGATGTTCTTCTTTGAGGCTTTGCTTATAGATGTCTTGGAGTCATTCTCTTCTTTTGGGTTTGTGTCTTGGCCATCCCAGTTGCCATAATAGATTTTTATTGTGGGATTTTTTTGTTTGTCCTTCCATCCTATTTTCTGATTTCAGACTTGATGGTAGCACCAGGCTCTGGGTACTTCTGGAGGGAATCTCTCGGCTGGCCCTACTGCTGCTTTCTTGGGCTCCCAGAGACAGCTCAGGCTGGGGACCTGCAAGCTTTCAGTGTTCCCAGAGGGCACAGTCTGATTGCTGCCCCTCACCACCCCCCAGTCTGAACTCTTTAAGCTCCTGATGTTTGGGTTTGGGTCTGATCAATGGTAGCTGCTGGATTCAGCCACCATCATACGGCTGGAAGACTCTGTTGGTTCAGAACGGCAGAATTGGAGGCCCCTTGGTGGAATCCCTGCCCTGGTCACTCCCCTGTGGACTTAGCTAGAGGCTACGACTGAGACTGTTCTTGCCCCTGGAGTCTGAGTCACTCAGCTGTTGCTGCTTTCTGGACTTCTGTCTTGCCCAAGACCTTGACGGCTCCTTAGCCCAGAACACCTCCCTTAGACACAGGCCCCTGGGTCAGCCTGCCCTGAATATGTGACCCAGAGCTATGTGGTGGGTGGCAAAACTGCCAGATAGCACCTGTACCCGCACCATGCGGGAGGTCAGAATGCACCAGCATGGGTTTGGGGCAAGTCTTGCTGGTGGGCACAGCCTCTCCCTTGGGCAAGAGTGCTTTGTGCACAGCACAGTGCTGGTCAGACCCTGTCCCCAGCATCTGCAGCCCTTTCTCTCTGTCTTTCTGTGCCAAGTTGGCTGGGAGAGTGGCTCACTCACTTTTTTCTTGCATTTCCTGTCAGGATTCAGTCTAGTAAGTTGTCTCTGTCTTTCTGGAGGAGTTCAGGAGGAGAGGGGCTGTGTGGCTGTGGTTGTACTGCTTCCTGGTACTCTGACATCTTGGTGCTGCCTTCATTTTTAATATCAGTTCTGGAGTTTCTTTGAGTAAATGTGTGAGACTTCAAGCAGATATATTTGTACGACGCCTTGTTTGGTGTACTTCATCCCTGGCCAGAGCCTCTCTTTTCTGTAATTTAAGCCATGGTCCAGAAATGTCAGTGTCCTTCTCAGACCCTGGCCTCGTAACTCCCTTCCCAGACCTACCTTTTCTCTCCGAAGTCCTCACCTTTGAGCAGGAGCAGGGATCCCAGCGCCAGCTGTGTCCCTCGGGGCCTCAGTTTCTTGCCTGAGAAGAAGCTTTGCTGTGCTCTCTGCCTCCCTTCTAACAGCATCCTTGGTGCTCTGTGAGTCACTAGGCATGAGCAGGAGGCTGCCGTATTACTAGTCATGGCCTGACACGTGCTCTGGACAGTCAGCAGATCCCCTTGTGCCAATAGCAGGTGATCGACAAAAGGCTGCTTGGGTATTGCAGAGCAGTGTGTCACTAACCACGCCTACTCAGTTCTTCTTCTTCTGGCCCTTCCTCGGTGAGCTCTTAGTGGACAGCCGCAATGCCGCTCCATGGAGCCAAGAAGGACTTACCTCCTGACTTTCCCCTCCCCCAGCCTTGACTACAGTTACCTGGCCCATTGCCTTGATAGACAGCGACAGAAGCAAACTCAAAAAGAGAAATGTGATTTAAATAAGCCTTCTGTATTAGAAGACGTTAATGGTTATCCTTTAATTATTGCGTCAAAATCCAGGAAATGGTCATTATGATATAGGCTGGAGTGCTTTCTGTCAAGGCCTAAATCAAGATAGGCATCTTCAGTGCTCTGGGCCACCTGTGAAAACTGTGGGAAAAGCTGTGGTGATGCTTATACTGGCGGGCAGTGGGGATTGGAGGGTGTGGGGCTGGGGAAAAATGAAAACCCACATTCCTCACTACAGTGATGAAGGGGGAGAGGTGTCAAAGTGGGAGAGCCTCAGTAGAGGCTCACCTGGCAGCCCTAAAACTGAAGGGGACTTTAGAACGAGGTAGTATCCTGCCCTCCTTTTTACAGGCAGGGAGTCTAAAATGGTTCCCCTCTTTCCACAGCCAGTGAGCCGACTAGCTCGGTGAGAACCTGCTCTCTGGGCTCCCAGCCCCCTGCTCCTTCCTCCTTGGTCAGTCCCAAGCTGAGTTACAAACAATGCCTGGCTGCGTGTGGGTGGGCTTTCCATACAGTAAATGTTTGTTTGCTGACTCCAAAGAGTGGAGGGTGACTGTTGGGGGGGGGGGGGGGGGGGGGGGGGGGCGCGGGGAGCTGGACCAGGTAGTGCCGGAGGTCCCAGTGCCGGAGGTCCCTTCCTCATCACTGTCTGATGCTCTCAGGGGCAGGTGGTGAGGACAGTTTACATGGGGGAGAGTGTTAGTGCTGTGCTTCCTTTTGCCAGCCTGGACTTGGGATTTCCTGGGTGGAAAGTCCCTCCACCAGTGAAGCTCAGCTGGCCACCTTCCTCCTGGTTTCTCTGAGAAGTGCCCAGGGGGAAGAGAGGGCATGTGATGCCAGTGCATCTCAGAGGGGCAACTTGAACCCTGCTCTCTCCTCCCCCCAACATGCTTGTTAGCAGAGATGCCCCAGGCGGATTAGGAGATCTCCTCATGTCCTCAAGGCGTGAATCAGCCCCTCCAGAGTCAGGCCTGTGCAGTGTGCGTTTTCACCCCCTCCCTCAGAGCCCTGGGCTCAGAACCCGCTCTTTTCTTCTCCCTCTTCCCATTCCTGCAGATGGCATCCGCACATACTTCGGAGAGACCATTGCCCTCTACTTTGGTTTCTTGGAGTACTTCACTTTTGCCTTGATCCCAATGGCGCTCATCGGGCTGCCCTACTATGTGTTTGACTGGGAGGACTACGACAAGTACGTGATCTTCGCCTCCTTCAACCTGATTTGGTCGACCGTGATCTTGGAAGTCTGGAAGCGCGGCTGTGCCCTGATGACGTACCGGTGGGGGACGCTGCTCATGAAGAGGCAGTTTGAGGAGCCTCGGCCAGGCTTCCACGGCGTTCTGGGCATCAACCCCATCACCGGCCGAGAGGAGCCGCTCTACTCCAGCTTCAAGAGGCAGCTGCGCATCTACCTGGTCTCCCTGCCCTTCGTGTGCCTCTGCCTCTATTTCTCCCTTTACGTGATGACGATTTACTTCGACTTGGAGGCGTGGGCTCAGGACGTGCACCGGGAGAGCCACTTTCCTGAGCTGACCAATGTTCTGCTCTTCGTGCCCAGCATCGTCTACGCCGTCGTGATCGAGGTCATGAACCGCCTCTATCGATTCGCTGCAGAGTTTTTAACCTCGTGGGGTAAGCCGCTCTCGCTGACTGCTCTCTCTGTCTGTCCTGGGGTTGGACCCTCAGGGGAACACAGCCTCCGGCAGGGCCCGGTCTGTTTTGTCTTGGCATCCCTGGTACGTGCAGTACATGCTTAGTAAACGCGGGCTGAGTCTGTCGAGGAGGGCTGAGTTTTAGAGGCCAGTCAGGCGTTCTGCGTCCGCCACCGAGGCCCATGGACTTGGGAAGCTCTTGTCGCCCTTCTGGTTATTCCGGGTTAAACTGGTGTAGTGTCCTATGGCCAGGGCCCGTCTGTGGGATTCTCTGGTTATCCTAAAGGAGTCCCAAGGCTGAGGATTGCCCTGATGCTGACAAGTAGGTGCCCTTGCGAGGGAGGAACGGTGGATCAGACCTTTGGAGCTTTGGTAGCAGGAAACCTAGTAAAGGTATTTTTGACTAGAGTGTGTAATCTGGGACAGTGTCCCTTCGTCGTCTTCCTTCAAATTCTCTGGTTTCAGCCACTTAGCTTAGAAGCGTCTTGAGCTTTGTTGTGTGCTGCCCACTTTTCCCAGTGAGGGCAAGAAGGTTCAAACATGGGGGCCTTGGCCTCTTTGAGCCCTGTGGTTCAGGGTACTTGGTGCCAGCTCATTGCAGGGACTTTGGCAGGAGTGCTCTGGGGGTGCCCAGGCGAACCACGTTAATGCCAGCTGCTTTTTGCCCTAGTTTGCTCAGATTTCTTTTGGAGCAGGGAAATTCATGCCTGTGGTCACCCTAGTTTATGAATACAGTATGGTCTTTAAAATATCCATTTCTTCCCTTATCATCCAAGCTAAATTTCCTTTCCATTTCCTCCCCTTTATCCAGCTGTTTCCTTTTTAGAATTTTTTTTGGGGGGGCTAGCGGGATAGTGGGAGCTGTTTATCTTAATGGTAAGGGAAGGAAGGCCACAATTAGGCAACAAATAACTCTTTAAAATGACTGCTGAAGGGCCTGGTATCTGACCCCAGTGCTGTTAGCACCGCGGTTACATCTGCCCGATATTATTAGCTGAACATTGCCTTTTTGTCTGAGGGAGATACGTGACTATTTCTGATTGCTAATTTCAGAGAATCACAGGTTGGAGTCCGCCTATCAAAATCATCTGGTTCTCAAGGTGTTGGTGGTGAGTATGGTGTTTTCTGTGTAAATATGTTTTCTTTACGACAAAAATTCATAACTTTTAGAAATGAATCATAAAGACTTGTTTCCAGTATAGTATGCTGGTGCTGTGTTCTTAATTTAGGGAAGTAAACTAATATAAGAAATTCAGTTAATAGGAATAAGTTTTGCTGCTAATTTTCAATTATCCAGAAGCCACTTAATGCATTTATGGCTTGTCCAGAGTCTTAGTTTCCTTACTGGTGACTGCAGAGCCATCGGCTTCCTTACTGGAGGCTTTTCTAAATAATTCGATAAGGGAAGAGTTTTGCTGTTTTGTTTTGTTTTTTTTTTCTTTTAATCATTTTACACAGAAAATTTTAAGTCCCCAGCTTATGAAAGCGTTTTGTTATCAAAATGAGTAAGTCTGCTTTCTGAAATTTGGAGCATATTTTCCCGTAGAAATAACATGTTATAAAAGATTAGTTCTCAGGATAGTCCACAATTTAACCCATTCCGCAGTTACATTTTGTGTATTTGCAATGAAAGTGTTGTCACAGTTGTTATACAGGAAAGTGTTGTTATGGTACTTATTAGCAATTTAACTAAACAGAAAAACAACAGAATTAAATAAAAACCCTTTCATTTTATCTGGAATGTTAATACTTAAGGAAAATCTGGTTTAAAAAGATGAGGAGGTAGACAGAGATTTTCACGTCATTTGTTAAGGGGACTTCTTGGCTCTTCTCAGGGCTTTCCACATTGTCTTTTTTTCCTTAGTGTAACTGATTTCACTGAAGAATTTGGGGTTTTTATGCTTGATGCAGATGTATCAATGTTACTACTCTTTCACTCGTAAGTCATGATTAAGAGTACTTTAAAAAATGTTTTGGCTGACAAAGGAAAGATGGGGAAGAGAAACCATGAAAAAGAGGGAGAGAGATGCTTCCCAAAGGTAACTGAGTTAGCAAAAGAAAGAGGGTATGGAAGAAGGAGGCGAAAAAAAGAGGAGGTATCTGTTTGTGTGAGAAAGAGAGAACTTTAAGTGGAGTGAACTGAGCTGTAGTTGGTGAAAAGACATGGTGTGCGGTGCCCAGTTCTTCTAAAGGAAATCTGAGGAAGTCATAGGGAAGAAGATTTCTCCCACCAGCCACCATGTAACGCCCTCAGCTCAACACACACAGGACTGGGCACAGAGCGGGTGCTTAGTAAGTGCTGGCGAACTCGCTGCTTTGGTAGCCGTCCCCAGCTGGGCCTGCGGAGGGGAGGGCTTGTCACTTGCCCTTGGTGTGTGTATAGTGTTCATAAATCAGGGTGTGGCTGTCTGTGTGGGTGGGCTTCAGTGACCTGTCCTTCTCCTGTCCTTCATTCGCCTAGATAAGAAAGACTTACAGTTACACAGTCACACTTCATTTGTTTGGAACTCCCACATGATGGCAGCCTCAGCTATCTGGAAAACCATTAAAGAAAGCACAAAGCACAGTAACACGCCTGAAACACACCTGACCAGTAAAAACAGGCAGCACAACATCTGTGCATTAAAGCATATTCGTTGTGCTGGTAGGAGAAGCCAACTCTTCCTTCAGACCACGTTTACTCTCACTCTTTACGTAATTCTAACAAACTAGCGGGGTACGGCATTGGATGCAGAAGGGATGGGGGAGATGCTGAAAGCGGGCCACTGAGCAAGGCAGAGAATGAGAGCCGGCCATCTGACCATTAGGGAGGAGACGGATGACTAATGGAAACTGGCAGTGACAAGGAGACAAGGCCGCCTGGGGCCAGGCAGTGAAGGGGAGAGCGCCTTCTCTGTCCACGTAGGCCCTGGGGGGCTCCCTCTTCTGTAGCTCAGAGCAGTTCACTGAGTCACCTAGAAAAGGTGGAATTGTGGTTAGTATTCTCTGCCTGAGAAAACAAGGGAACAGGTGTACCTCTGGAAAAGGCCTTTGCCACCAGCAGGCAGACAAATAGATGGTCCTGTGCTTGAGGAACGTGTATCAAGAGCCACTTTTCTCTAGACTTCTTGCCCTTTCCTTGCCTGGTTGCCTGCATGGCCAGAGCTCCAGGCCTTGGGAGGCCCTGCCTTTGGCTGGGCTGGGCTGCCCTCATTAAGACTCCTTCCCTTGAGCTCTTCTGGCCCTCCCACGTTGCCTCCTGCCCCTCTGTTCCCCTCTGTTGTCTCCCTCCCCTTGGCTTGGTTGGGGAGCAGAGGGGGCTTCTCGGGAGGCAGCCCCAGACCTCCCCAGGTAAGTCACTGACATCTTCTTGAGTGAGAGAAGAGTGAAGAAGGCAGAGAGATAGGTCAGAGGAGACAAAAGTGAGGGGAGACAGGAAAAGGGGAAAAGTTAAAAAAGAGGTGGGGAAGTTCAGATTGTTTTTTAAAACTTTTTTTTAAAAAAAAAAAGTGCTTTGTATTCTGAAGATGTAACTGAATTTGTCCTTGATTTTTAGAGCTCTTTAAATGTCTCACTCCTGTAGTCACTTTTAACTTTTATTTTTTTGGCAGTTCAACTTTCTTAATTGTTTCGCCTCGCTCTTCTACATTGCCTTTGTGATGAAAGATATGAAACTTTTGCGACAGGTGAGTATGGAGAACAGTACAGTTTTTTAAAAATTAGTTTTATGGCCGAATGGCGTGTATAGAGAGCCAGCCTTGAGTCAGCGTGACCTGGGTTCAAATTCCACCTCAGATCACGTACTAGCCTTGTGAACATGGGTGAGTCTCTATCTTCCCAGTGTTCTGTGTAATTCTCTGTGACCTTATGACAGTGTCACTCTGTCACTGTGCAATGATGGAGAGAGCGTCCACACCAGGAGTTGCCCAGACCTTTGAAAGCAGAGGTCTAGATATTAAGTCTCCTCTGGTGATGCCCTTCTTAAAAGCAAGAAGGAAGAGGAAGGGGAGGAAGGCATTTTTGCTAGAGGGCCTTGGTTCTCATTGTCTGTTGAAACTCAAATCAGAGTCAACAGAAGAATCTAGAAGAATTCTCTAGGAAGACCCACAGAAGGAGTTGAGCACATCTGGCCGGGATACTGCCTGCGCCACAGCCCCAGAAGGTGGACATCCTGGTTGGCAGCCTCTCTCTGTGCCTTCTGTCCTTTTTTCCGTCCCTCACAATCAGGGCCCAGGCTAAAGCTGAAACACGGGCCGCCATGATGAAAGGGCTTAGGAAGCCCCAGGTGCCCACGTGAGGTGCCCTCATCCAGGGCTCTAGACGTCAGCTTTGGCCAAGGAATTTTGACAGTAAAAACATGAGCGCTCTTGAGTGAGTAGAAGGAAGTATACTTCCATGCCCCCCAATACTGGGTGCCGTGGCTATCTGGTGCTCAGGACTTGTCAAGTCCCATTTTCAGCTACTACATTATTGAGCTCTTGAGGCCAGAGCTTCATGCCATGTCATCATCTTTCTGCTTTGTTTTGGAAGGTCTGCAATGACTTTCAGTGGGTTGTCATGGCTGATCCACATCACCTTGGAGTGAACAGAAAATGAGGGAGGCTTTGGCTTTCTAGAGTTGGCCTTTTCTCAGTAATGGCTTATTCTTTTCCCCATTAGCATCTTGAGATTAATTTTTAGGGAGAAGTTGGTCAAAGCCCAAGTTTCTTGATAGGTAAATAAGGATGTGGGAGCTACTTACCAGAAATACCTTTCATCGCTTGATTCAGTGGAGATATTCTCGCCTGATAAAGATATCTGGGCTAAGAAGGGTGGGATAACTGATTGACTCAGTTGAACCCCATAAGATACACATAAGAAATAAAACAGATGACTTTCAGTAGCGTAATATAATTATCGGCCAGATATGCCCCATACTCCCTTGCAGGATTCTCATACCCCAGGTTGGCAGCCCCTGGATAAATGAGCTCCGAGTTCCATTCCAACACTAAAGTCATGGTCCTATGATCTGATTTTCACCACATTTGATTTCATAAGTTGCTAAAGTTGAAAACCATACTGAAATTGAAAACAGTAAAGGACATTCCATTATATTACCCTCTTTATCACTTGCTGTTCCACTCCAGAAGACTATTGTGGGTGTGTTAATTTTCATTTTTTCTAACTTAGAAGAGACTTGTGTGGATGAAGCTTTTTCCTCTGAGAGGAGAGGTATGAAGTGGCTGTGTGCACCTCCTCTTAGGAGTCCCCTTGCTTTCTTGCCTGGGCAGGAGGTTTCAGCAAGCCTGCTTTTGTTCTCAGTGAGATCGAGAACTTTCTAAGCCATTTCAAGGACGTGCCCCAAAGTGGGGTCTTTCCTGTGCCTCCCAGAGAGGGGACTAATGTGCTAGAACCATCCCATGATCGCTGGCCTGGGCCAAGGCTATTTTATGACATCATAACTTGTTCTGGACCATGTCATGGTGCGTATTACGGGAATAGGTAAAGGGTCAGGAATTCTGCCCGAGTCGGGAGCCTTCTCTGCCCTTGCACATTGGCAGGGGCTTGGTAAGGAAGGCCCGGGAGGTGCTGCAGGCTCACGCAGCAAGTTGGTATAAATGGCCAGTTTTGATCCCAGACCTTGAAGGCTCCCAGCCCAAGATGCTTGTCACACATTCCATGATTATTAACACGCCATTGTCTCACATGCTGTTGCCCCCTTGCTCAGCTTTTGTTGTCTGTTTTTCTTTAGAGCTTGGCTACTCTGCTGATTACTTCTCAGATTCTGAACCAAATTGTAGAGACCTTTCTTCCATATTGGCTCCAAAGGAAGCATGGCTTACGGGTGAAGAAGAAGGTGCAGGCTTTAAAAGCAGATGTGGATGTTACTCTGTATGAACAAATCATCCTGGAAAAAGAAAAGGGGACTTACCTGGTAAGTCTGAATGTGTGTTATGGCTTGGCAGGGCTGAGCTTCCCCGGAGCTGAAATGTGTTCATTAAGTGCCTTTAACCAATACGTTGTAATAGGCAATAGCACTGAAATGACCGCTTACCAAGGTCCCCAGCTTGTCACCTTCTCCCTGAAAGGAACCACTTTAAAGTTTAAAGTTAAAAGCTGGGTGACCCAGTGGTTAGAGCACCAGGCCTGGAGTCAGGAAGACTCATCTTCCTGAGTTCAAATGTAGTCGCAGACACTTACTAGCTGGGCGACCCTGGGCAAGTCACTTCACCCTTTTGGTCTTATTTTCCTCATCTGTAAAATGAGCTGGAGAAGGAAATGGAAAACCACTCCTGTATCTTTGCCAAGAAAACCCCAAATGGGATCACAAAGAGACAGACACGACTGAAAACAACTAAACAATAATGAAAATGTATACTCAAATTCTGAAAACTTTGCAGATCTTGATGAAATTATGTCTGTCACCCCTGAAAGGAGGGAGAGCAGAGGATGACACTTGGGGGGAAAAAAAAAAAGCAGCAAGTGAGAGAAGGCTGTGATGGACAAGCAGGGAGGGGGATCTGGGCGCTTTCTCGACAACTTACGTGCAACCCCGATAAAGCAGCCTTCCAAGTAATGGATTAAGAAATATTTCATTAGAATTGGGATTTATCTGAAAAGCTTACTTCTTAGTTTAGAGACCTTAGCACTAATGCAACTGTAAAACACCTCCTGTCTTCTAGGCTGGCTTGGAGGTCGGATATTGTCCTTTCATTCTTTCTTCATTTCTGTACTGTAATGAAATAATTAACTACAAAATTATCAGTCTGTAATATTGAGTTTACTTGTGATAAGGTTAACTTTATGGTTAACATAACTTTCAGCCATTCAATAAACATTTATTAAGCACCTTCTGTGTGCCAAGAATATAAATATTGTTATGGGCAGAATATCTCTTCTTTGAGTTCATATGGTAGGTTACTTCTGCCAAAATAAATCTACCACAATGTAGAAGTTATAGAGATAAAAGCTTTGGTTTTATTATGCTTAAGCACAGGCTCAGAAGGTGAAAAATAACCCTCAACCTGGATTGGAGTTTCTGACAAGCTTTTATAGAGAAAATTCCATTAGAGAAATAAATTCTTTTACCTATTACAATCTCATACATTCTTTTAGGCTGTAAAAGTTTAAAAAAAGATAGTTCATCCCAGGCTTCCTTCAGTGTCATAAAATCTGAACAGACCGAGTTAAACAGAATCGTGATCCCATAAAGGAAACAGACCTAGTAAAACAGGATCTCTAGGTAAACTAAGGTTACGGATTAACCAGCCCTGTTTAGAGGGTTCGCAATGTGCTGATTGAGGGGAAAGGGAACGGAACCAAGACATCGGTGACAGTTGGGATCATTTCTCAGGTGAAGCAAGTCAGATTACTTTGCACAGCCTGGACTCCCTTTTTGGCCTCTTATCTGAGGAACGTGTGAGCCCTTACATAAATTTTTACATCCCATGGGACAGGTTTCAGTCAGCTCAGTAACCTTCTAACTAGGGAAAAGGCCCTCACTCCCCTCCCCCTAAGTAATAATAAAAATTAATAAAAGGGAATCAAAAATAAAAAAGATTCTTGTAATAATATTTAAAAAAGGCAATGCCTAGCCTGGAGGAAGACAAGGGAGTCAGGGGCGGGGCTAAGGGGACCCACTTTTCAGGGCATGATGAACAAGTCCAAAGGAGGGCAGCCCGTGTGGGAAATAAAAAGTGGCGTGCTCTGGGTACCTTCCTTCAGTGGAAGTTCTGGAAGGAGCTCTTCACCACCCTCACCCCCCAGTCAGGGCAGAGGGTGCTGAGTAGCCATGAGTTCCCTCCCAGGATGAAGGTATTCCTGGGACAGGATGGTGAAGTCCAGAGGGGGGCCGCTGGGTAGGAAATGAAGCCGTGTCTGCCATGTTTGGGGTGAAGCTGTCCAGTGGGAGTGTAATGAGCTTCTCCCATACAGAAGACGACTTATTGACTCCCTTGAAAGGTCATCAGCAGCTTCCTGATGACATCGAATGACCTTTTCTCAGTTGTTGTTGTTTGTTTTTGCAATGTGGCCCTTAGTTGGCGGCTCCTAACCATTCCCCTAAAAATAATTTCCCAAGGCTGACTTTACTATGCATGCTAAGATCTTACATGGGTCACTGTGATTTCTAGTGATGTACATTCTGCCTAAATTAAAAAATGAATTCTAAGTCTGTCGCTCTGTACATATAATAAAGAGTGGCCTAAAAGCTTAATAGCATTTAGGACTTTTGAGCCACCTTGTGTAGACTATAGAGTGTGTGTACACACCCCTCTCTGGCCACCTCTGTTTACGTTTACATAGACTCTGTACTGGCAGAGATGTATATATACTCATATATGTATAAAGATCTTTTGTAGTCTACATTTTAGCAAAGGTTAGCCATTGTCCGTTTGCTTGAGTCACGTAGAATAAGAGTTAAGTAGCACCGCCACATGGTCTCTGGGGAGTCAGTCAGTGCATCCCCTCGCTCTCGCGAGGGTAGTGAAGCCCGTAGGATAGGAAGGCTTGCGGGGCACCTTCTCGGCTTGCTGCGGATGCACCTGCTGCTGGGCCTTCTTCAATCTCCTGGTGAGTGGAGGCCCAGGGCCTCCTGGGAGTGAGGCTGAGGCTGAGGTCCTAGGCCCTAAGGAAACGGAGTTAAAAGCAGTAACCACCCCAAGGGAGCCGACAGGTTCCGTCCTTTCTTTTGTCTTCTTGTTCAGAACGACACTGAAGAAAACATGGCGGCCTCTACAGAACTTCTCTTAGGTCTCCTTGGCACTCAGGTCACTCAGGGGTGCCTGCCCTCTTCTGCCTGGAGGCTGGTTCCTCCAAAGTGGACAGTACGCCATTTATTTATCCTTCTCTGAGGCTCATTGCGTGGAGCTCTTTTATTAAAAGGCTAAAAGCTAATTATTAACTGAATTTTAAAAAGACTTCTTTTGTTTTTACCTTATAATCATTTTCCACCCTACACAAACACACGCTCCCTTCCTAATTAGCCCAGCTTTGTAGTTTCCAGTGATTCTTGTCTCCTCAAACCTTCCTTCTTAAGGGAGGATCATGTGTGTTTCTTCCCCATCTGAACCATTTTAAATAGTTTTGAATGGCACCTAGCGCTGTGCCTTGCACATAAATGAGATGGAATGTGCCAAGCCAAAGATTTTAAGCCCAGTTACAGATTTCCTTCTGTCTTCTTCTCTCTCCCCAACAACTCCCCACCCCTGGCTCTCTTCTTTTTCTGTCTTTTTCCTTCTTTTGTTTTCTGGTTTCCAGATCTTACAGAAAGGATGTGATTGGGGGTGGGGGGGGTGAGGCACATGAGACCAGAGATTTTTGTGAATGAGTTAATAAAATTGTGGGTATATCACAGAAGACCATTATTTGTTAGCAGCAATTCTGGGTCATTTACTTTCTTTTTGAAATGAATGTCTTTAAAAAAAAAAAAACTTAAAAAAAAGAGAACCTTTTCATTTTTGGTTCATTTGAGGTTGACAGTTTTTTGAGGCCTAACTTTGCATTTGTTTCTCAATTCAAACAAATTGTTAGGTGAAGGAACTGGGAGACGCTACCATAGATTGTCAGTGGAGACGCATGCCCTGAGTGTTATTAATGATTCTGTTTTTCTTGAGTTGTCCATGACAGCGTAAAGTCCTGTTTTCTTTATGGTGCCTTTCTTTTTTAGGGCACCTTTGATGATTACTTGGAGCTCTTCTTACAGTTTGGATATGTGAGCCTTTTCTCATGTGTCTATCCGTTAGCAGCTGCCTTTGCCGTTCTAAACAACTTGTCGGAAATTAATTCAGACGCCTTAAAAATGTGCAAGGTCTTCAAACGTCCATTTGCGGAGCCTTCATCGAGTATTGGTGTTTGGCAGGTAATCTGGTTTTTTTCTCTCGAATTTTCTGGTTTTTTTTGTTTTTTTTTAAAGAGCAAAGAGATAGGGGATCTGGGTTCTAGTCCTGGCTTTGCTCTCAGCTTGTTGTGTGGCCTTCATTACATTATTTCACTTGTCTGGGCCTCAGTTTTCCCATCTGTCAAATGAAGATATTGAAATAATTGACTTGTTAGGGCCCTCCACATTCTACAGTTCTGAGTCCTGGGATCACACTTAGTGTGTATTCAGCGTACTTATAATTCTGTCCAAGGCTTTTTCTTGGTCCTTAATGATCGGAATACCGTCTCTTAGGCCTGGGCCATGGGTGTAAGGCAGTATTTCCCTGACGACAACAGCAGTGTGTGTCCGTGTAGCCCTTTTCCCACAATGCCCTCCCAGCTATTGTGAGAGGAGCCATCTCCATTTTCAAGATGAAGAATTGCAAGCACGTGGAGGTGAGGGATGAGCCCAGGGCCACTGAGCTAAGAAATAGATGAAATTACAGGGACGTCCTGGAAGCGCTGATGCTGGACCCAAGAAGGGAGATTTGTAAAACCTTGCGTGTTATGTTCCAGACCAAGATGAGCCCAGATCTTTAGACTCCAAGTCCAGGCACACATTCCTCAGGAATGCAGAAGGAAGATCCCCACACTGTGCCATTTCAGAGAATGCCCATCCCTCTCTTTCTTTTTCTCTTCCTCTCCCTCTTTTCTTTCCTTGCTCTCTCCCTCCCCCCAATGCAGGGGCATTGTCTGTAACTGCTGTTTTCTGCCCTGCTGTCTACTTTGCAGCTTGGCTGCCCTGGTCTTCCTTAATATGGCAGAAACTGAGGCTTCTGACTTAAAGGAATTCCATGAAAGAGTCAGATTTTGTAAAGCGTTGATAAAGTTTAGAAAATGTCCAAAGCTGGCCAATGGGAGAAGACACTGAGTAATTGTTGAATTCAGTCATCTGTCGTTGGCCTTCTTTTAGTGGTTATATTTGACACTAGTGAGGATAGCAGACCTGGGTACTTTGCAGTGCTCTCCAGGGAGCACCTGCAGATGCTTGGAGGCCTTAGAATGTGATTGGTGCTCACAGCATCATTGTCCTTAGGTCTAACTACCCTTTTATGTGGAGAAGGAACTAAGCCAGATGCAGTAAGTGACCTGTGAAAGAGCTCATGATACATCAGTGATGGAGGGAAGGAGAGAAGACAGGTGGGCAAGCTTCGATTCTTGGGCCATCTTGCCCTCCTCTTATGCCCACACTTTTGTACTGTTAGGGACAAAGCCACCTTTTATCATGAGAGGATCCGTCCCAGTAAGTCTGATAGCGTGGTGAAGCGGTGATGGTGGGGACATTTATGAGCGCTCAGCATTTCAGCAGCGTGCTTATCTCCCCTCTTCAGTACTGTGTCCCCTCATTCTGACTCACAAGATGCCAGACCTGGAGCCCTGTTCCGTCGTGCCTTCTCCACCCCTGCCACAATGCCAAGTGCTCTCAGGGGAGGTTATAAAACTTCCTGTTTCATCCTTACTGAGAAGGTAGAAGCTATGGGAAGTGCCCTCTCTCACTTTCATCCCTCTACACCTCAGGATCTCTCCTTCACCCATTTTGCATTTTTCCTCTTCTATCTCAGAGGAAAAGGTGGCCCTCCTCCTCGCCAACACGGACTGCTTCACTGGGGACTACTTGCAAAAAATAAAGCTGTATTTGAAATCTCATCTGTCTCCAGCTGAATGAAAAATCTCCTATGTCATATCAAATGAGAAAACATGTGAAATGGTTCACCAACCTTAATTAGCTGTACTCATGCTGGCTCTCTCTGATGGCGCATTGGCCTTTGAGATGTCCATGGATTAATATTCCAGTAACAACACATTATGCTAAGACAAGGTTTTCTGTTCTGATTCTGACCTGTCTGGGCCACCATAGGCCTGTGTTCTAGACTCAGCTTTTCCTACCAACTTATTGTGTGACCTTGGACAAAGTCACTCAGCCTTCTCCTTTTCCAGTTCCCTATCTATGTGAGGCCAGATCTCCTTCATTTATCTCAATGGAAGGAAACGTCCCAACAGACCGACTGTAGAAGCAGTGGGAGGATCCAGATGTCTTCAAGTAATCTGGACACTGAACAGTTTTGCAAAATTGTGTGAAGCACTACTCTACTCACTATGTTTTTGGTTTTAGAAAATATAGTTATTTTTTGTAAAATATGTCCTGCATATCAATATGTGATGGGTTTGTTGTTATTTCGAAAGAAGTATTTAAAATATTTAAGATGAATATTTAAATAATTTTCAGTTTTTGTTTCTAATATAGTAAATATCAGTAGATAATAGCTCACATAAGCAATATGGAGTCCTCAGTAATTTTTAAAAGTGTAAGGGATCCTGAGTCTGAAAAGTTTGAGAAACACTGATATAGGAAAAAGCAGTTTAAAAAAATTTAGTCTTTGGAACTAAGGAAGGTGTTTGCTGTAACTCCCCTGTGTATCCTTCTGTCCCCATGTCCTAGCAAGAAAAAAGAGGGCCAGAGCAAACTGAGACATTTGTTACACACATGGCCTTTTTTTTTTTTTCTTTTCAGTTGGCTTTTGAGACCATGAGTGTTATATCAGTGGTTACCAACTGTGCACTGATTGGAATGTCTCCTCAATTAAATGCAGTTTTCCCAGATTCAAAAACAGACCTGATTTTGATTGTGGTAGCAGCAGAGGTAAGTGAAAATTCTAACTCTGTTAGTGATATTGATTATTTAAAACAGTGATGGTGATGGTGATGCTGCTGCTGCTGATAACAACGATGGACTCTACCTGTCTGTTACTGGTTGCCTGAATTCACTTTCTTGAGTTTACCTGTAAGAAGGCACAGGGACACAGTTAAGTAACTAAGGGAAGCAGGTGACTGGCCCTTTCCCAGTAACTTAAAAAATAATCTCCAAGTCAAAGAGAGAAGCAGAGATGGGCCTTGTTACTAGTGAAGAGATCAAAGCTGAAGGATGGGTGGGTGTGAAAATGTGTATGTTTGTGAGTCTCTGTGTGTATGAATATATGTTTAGGTGAGCGTGTGAGTCTGTGCTAAGGGAAAGTCATTTCTAATTTCAGAATAAAACATACTTAATGATCTGATTTGATAATTTTGCTTTCTTTTCTGCAGATAGGTACTGAATAAATACTTTTTGATAATTTATTTTTCAGCTCTCAGATTACAAATAGGAACTTTTTTATTTCTGTGCTTATGACTATAAATATCATGTATACCAGATGAAAGCAGTGTTATAATTTAATGCAAGTAGTATATTTAAACATTTATTTTTCCTCTGGGTCATAATCCTTCGAGCTGCCAGTCCTGAGCCTTGGTGACTTTTTTTAGCCTCATGTTAATATTCTAGCTTCATTTTGAAAAGGGTGTCTCATCAGATTTGACTTTTTTCCTTCTGTGTTGCCATCTGTATTACCGCACAGACTCCAGCGTTCACTTTGTCTGCTCTTTCGTGCCTGATCAGCATTAGGGCTTCCCCGCACGTCCATCTCTCCCTCGTGATTTTGGCCCCGTCGTTAAGGAGGTGTATATTAAAGTGCCCATTCAGTTCAAGCAGGGCTTAGCTTGACCGGGCCCGTAAGGTCTCAGCATGCACACCTGAGGCTTCGAAGCAAAGCGGACTGATGGGGTGGAAGAGTAAAGGAGTGAACTTAACACTAGACGTGCAGTGGTGGGCTCCTTGTTACTATCCCCTTCTGGTTTATTTCTCACCCCCGGGGACCTGAAGTTGTGGAGGGGCAGAAAAAAAAAACTGTGATGAGGGGACAAGGAGGGGCAGCCGTGAAGAGTAAGAAGTGCACCACTTGCCCTGTCTTCCAAATCCCTAGGAAATAGTGCAGTTATTATACCCATTTTACAGGTGGGGAGGTTCAGAGAATCCCCACAGAGCTGATAAGGACCTGAGGCAGGCTTCCAGGAGCATCCCTCTGCTCAGAGTGGTGTGTGCTGCCCTGAGGAGGCTGTCAGAACCACACTCCAGGCAAAAGTGGTGGGAGGGACCGTCCACAGGACAGACTGCCAGCTTCCAGAGGAGGAGGACGTTGACGGGTCATTTGTTAAGCACTTTACAAACCCTCTCTTATTTAGGAGAAAAGCTAGAGGATGCTCGCCTGTGAGGATGGCAGGGTCAGCTGAGAGGTTTTTAAGAGTTAAGGGGCCTGAGCATGTCATGGGCAGCAGAGAACGGGTCGCTGGAAAGGAAGGCATTGAGGATGATGGGGTCAACTCTCAGGGGACGCAGGATGGGATGAAGTTGAGGGTAAAGATAGAAGGGTCAGTCCTGGCAAGGAGGAGGCCCAGCTCTTCTTCAGTGTTTCAGAGACAGTGAGAATGGCTGAAGGTGGAGGGGATTCTGAAGTGAAGGCGAAGAGAGATGAGACCACATACTTCTTTCTAAAGTAGGACACAGGGTCATCTACAGAGAGAAAGGGGTTGGGCGGGGTCTTGGGGATTCACTGAAGGAGAAGGGTGCTAGGAGAAATGGGAGAGAGATTTGACAAGTGCAGAATCAGAGGAGTTCAGTACATGTCTGGGCCAAGCGTTGGGAGCCGACATCTTACTGTCCTCCTGGTAATGATTCCAGGGCTCTTTTCTTCCACCTTCCCCCAGCAACGGAGGCCTTCTCAGGAGCTTGGCTAGAATGACTTGTACCTGATTCTTTGTAGCTGATTTTATCTTACCTGGCCTTAATCACTGAATGGCTGTCGCCTCAGACAAACTGAGACTTGGAAAGACCTTAGCTTAAAAAGGGCAAGGTTTCCCACTACATCTGGGGCCATCTCCAGTCATCCTGATCTCTGTCTTGCCACTGGATCCAGATGGAGGCTGGGGACCTGACACGGCCCTTCCTCACTTATATCCAGTTCGCTTACAAGTCAAGACATCACTTTCCTGACGTCATAGGTCCTCTTTGAGAATGAAGATCCCACTGTGTTTTCAGCGGGTTATACTCACGGAAGCACTTTTGGCTTGGCCTTGGTAGGAGGCCCTTCTCTTCCTGCCTGTTCCGAAGTTTAATGAATCTGGTTCATATCTTAGTTCTGAGCGTCCCTAAGATAAGATGCTTAAGATAAGATAACTTGAATTAAAGAGTATTACCAAAGTATCAACAACAAAGAGTCTTTTATCCATGCCAGGGGATCACAATCTAGCCACCACTCAGGAGTGTCCCTGAGGGGTGGGGGTGGGGGGCAGGAGTCGTCTCTAGCATGGCACAGCCTCAGGCAAGCTGTTACCTGCAAGTCCACAGAGAAGGCTGAGGAGGAGTGGGAGCTTCTGTGGTTTCAGCAGACCTCTTTCCACAGGTTTCAGTCACCCTCAGGTAATTCATAGTTCTAAGAACTGCCAGGTCTGCGCCTAGTCAGCTGCATTCTACACTTGCCAAGCATGGAAAGGCTGTATGGATATAAAAGTGACCCTCAATTTCCAAGATTTAAGTAGCAGGGCTCCTGGAGATGGGGAACCTGGGCTCCGTGGTGGTTAGTGCCTCACCTGGATGTCCTGGAAGGAGTCACTTGAGCTCCTTGGCCTCAATTTCCTCTTCTGTACAGTGAGAAGTAACCAACTCTGTGGTCTCTGAAGTCCCTTCTGGCTTTAGCTCTGGGATCCTGCCATCCATAGAGGACCTTGGGCCTGGGTCAGCTGCCATCTCTCTCTCCTCCAGTACCCCCTACCCCCCCCCAAAAAAACCAACCCTACCACAAACCAACATAGGCTTTTCCCCTCTGCTCCTTCTGCACTTTAGTTCTTTTGTGCGGTGACACAGTGACCCCTGAGGCCGGAGGTGGAGGGGTGACCTTGTGAAGACAGCCTGCATTGGGGATAAGAAAGCTGGGGTTCAAGGTCCTTGGGCTGGTCCCTGATTCTAAGCCCTGATCACGGTCTGGGCAAATCACTTTCCTCTTTTGTAAAATGGAGTGGGTGGATTAGATGATGCCCTGATGTGCCTCCTGGTTTAAATGCCCAGTGAACAGCACAATAATAATAAGGCAATAAATTGAATTTGAATTCAGAGGAGCTGGTGATGTTGAGGGTTAAACTTGGGAAGGAAAAGTGGTGCTTTGTGAAGAGAGCTGGCCTAGGGTGCTCTCCTAGACATCCAGCCCCAGAACTTAACCCCTGAGAGACTCAGTTTACTGATGGATAAATGGGGCTAATAGTGCCTCTAGCACCTACCTCAGTGGGTCATTCTGAGGCTCAGGTGAGAGGAGGTGTCTCTATCTAATCCATATCTAGGTGTATATTTATCTATAAGATGTGTGTATTTGTGTATGTCTCTGCATATACGCACATGCATACATGCATTTTTGTGTGAGAGATTTGCAAACCTTAATGCCATATGTAAATATCACTAATTATGATTATGGTTTAAAATTCTCTTTCACAGTATTCTACTCATTGACAATGCCTGGCGCAAGTATTTCGGTTTGTCTTTTGGTTGAAATTAGCCCTGATATTCATACTGCTTCACGGTCATCCAGAACCACAGAGAGCCAACGTTTCTGATTGTTCTGTGGTACTGTGTTTCTGACGCTGTTGCCATGGAAGCGAGTGATTGATGGATCAATAGAAATGGGCCAAGTTATTTCAAATAATCAGTTTCAATGCTTAGAAAAGAATTATTGAAGATATACTTTCTTCACAAAATCTCCCGTTGCAATGGAGCGGGGCTCCTCCCCACTCTGGATGGCAGCCCCATCGTCACTTAGAGGAGAAGAGAAAAAAATGGTCCTCTGCCCACTGTCCTTGTACAGCATCTAATGTAAAACTGGGTGACTTGGAAGGATAAAAGAGCCACTACTGGCCAAGAAAAGTCACCTTTCAGGTGTTTGGGGCATCAGGGAAATGTTCTTTTTCTATAAAATATTGAGTCCCTTGGCATTTTTTGTCTTAACATGTGTGTACATACGTATGTATGTAAAAATGTCCCCACACCCCTGAGGCTCATTTCTGGGACTCCGCTTTTGTGCCTTTCCAAGGGCTCCTTCCCTCCCAGCCGGGAGGTCTGCACCGCCGTAAGATTTTGTGGTTTGATTCAGCCAGCGCTGCGCTCCTCACTTTCGCCTTCTGTGCAGGTAGCTTAGTGTGTCTAGACATGCATCCTGTTCAAGCTGCAGCTCGACGTCGGGATAGTTCTCAGGAAGACCTGAGTTCAAGGTCGGCTCCTGACACATCGGTGCACTGTGAACCCAATCACTTAACCACCAAGTTCTGAGACTTGCTGAGCTGGGCCGGGAGAAGGGGCTTTCCACACTAGAGAGCTCCCTCTACTGATGAAAGCCTAGGGCAAGACCAAACAATAAAATCTACATGCCCTAGCTAAAGACTTATCATAGCGGGAAGAGTTCAATTCAACATGTTTTCCCATAGTACTGATCTTCAATACAGGAGAGGAGAGGAGAGAAGCATCTATAGTGCACCTGCTGTATACAGGGCACCACGCTAGGCAAACGATCTTTGCTCCACTGTGGCTTGCCTTCTTGAAGGGCAGGCAGGACTTCTGGATGTCATGGTCCTCTTGGAAACTGTGGCTTCTCCTCAGAAGGATGATTTGTTGTCTTCTTTATTCATAATTGAAGGAAATGCTAAGTTTTAATTAGAGCTGAGAGTCTTAAACTATTTGGTGTCGTAGACCCTTTTGGTGGTTGGTCTGGTGATGCCTCTGGCTCCCTCCCCAGAATAATGTTTTTAAATGCATAAAAATCAAATTCGTGGGAAAAGTAAACCAATTATATTGAAATGCACTTATAAAAATAAAAAAAATGACAGAAAGCAATTTCAAGGTGGTTCTCCCCCCCCGCCCCAGTTATCTAGGGAGATATGTCATTCTGAACACAGCTAAGTTTAAGGTACGTTGAGGAAGAAGAAAGTACTAACTACTGAAGGGATCCATCCCCCCCCCAATTTGTGTCAGAAATGCCCTGTGTCACAACCTTTTGGAAGCTAGAGGCTATGTTTGTGTAAGGTTTTATCCTATACGTTTATTATTAATTCTTTAAACAAGATGTTCTGCTTTGATTGGGGCCGTTGTATTTTAACTTTGCAGTCTGATAATCCTTGTTGAAGATCTAGGCTTTGTGCCTAGCGGGAGATAAAGCTTTGCATAAAGTAGCACAATCAAGCCTGAGGAGAGAGTGAGCAGCACCATCACTCTTGGGCATAGGTGTCAGAGTAAGTTTCCCCTCCCCCTTCCCTGTGCCTTCTCTGTCTCCTTTGTGGTTCCTGTTCTTCCTTCTCCCCCATTTCTTGTCTCTCTCTGCACTTTCTCCACCAGCGGTACCATCTCTTCACCCTTTCAGTGATCGCCTCCTTGTGGGTCACCAACAAGTCTGCACCTCCAGCTGCATGTTACTCCTTCCACAAACCTGGGTCCTGCCTTTCTAAAGGAGAGTCAGAATCCTGCAGTAGACAGAGTGCTGAACTCGGAGTCAGGAAGACCTGGGTTCGAATCCCACTTCACAGACTTAGTAGCTGTATGAGCCTGGGCCTCAGTTTCTTCATCTGTAATATTAGGATAATAATATCCTGTAAGTGGCACCTCATTCGCCAGGTTGCTGTGGGGCTCAAAGGCAAACCTTCAAGCCCCATGTAAGTAGGTGCTATTACTGTTATTGCTTTAAAATTTAAATTCATCCTATGTGAACCTGAACTTCCCTTCAAACCTGCCTCTTAACTTTTGCATTCCTGCTGATGGCGTCACCATTTTCCCAGCCTCAAAACCTCTGAGTGTTCTCTGGCCTTTCCTCCTCCATCACTGTCTCCTCTATTTCATGAACCCCAGTGGCTCCTGATGCCAGTCTGATCAAGCAGAGACTCCTTCCTAAGCTGGCCCTTCCTTTGCCTGCGGCCTTCCTTCACACCATTAGCCCCGTCCGCTTTCTTTTCCAGCCAGGCTGTCCTGCTCCCTGCTCCGCCAGGATTCTCTGTCTCCGTCCCTGGCCTCTTTACGGGCTGTGCCCCTGTCTGGCAGGCCAGGGTACTACCCTTTCCCAGGGCCCACACCCTCCCTGCCCCTCTTCTAACGGCCTCAGATCTAGTCTGTCCATTCTTACATTTACATGCTAGGACGCAGGCTCCTTGAGAGCAAAGATTCTGTTCTTTTTTGTTGTTGTATCCCCAGTTCCCAGCACATGGCAGGTGGTTCTGGGTCAAGAATGGAGATGCAGGTGGGTAGGCTGAGATGGTCATCTTTGTGCTCTAGGAGCCTGTAGAATGCATTGCATAAAGGAGGTGCGTAATCCGTGCTTGTTGGATCTCACTGGTGTGGATACTCTGCTTTTAAAAACGTACCTTTAACCCTCAACAGAACCAAGAACTTGGATATCAAAGAAGGAAAAGCACGGAACTAAACAGGTCAGAAAATAGGACCTGTTTGACCAGGCTAAGGGCATTATATCATCTAGTCTGTGGAAGGGATGGATGACTTATGAAGAACCTTGAAGGGACCAAAGGTCCTCATGTGCCCTTATTGTGCTGGCTTCTGCCGAGTGGGCCTGGGTGGGGGGGGGTTCTGTTCAGGTGACAGGGAACCCCTGCTATCACGGCTGCTTCCTCTTCTCTGTAACATTAGAGGGAAAAGGAAGAATCCCTCAAGGCACCTGTGCGCTAAGAATAAAGTCTGAGAAGCTTTAGCTTCAATCCGAGGGAAAGGGACAAGCACCTGCCCTGGGAGTGGGGAAAGCAGTGGTCGTGGAAAGGGGGCCTTGGATGCTGGACAGACTGCCACAGGGGACCCACCAGGACTGGTCTACTGACTGGGTGTGGTAGGATGAAGAAGAGGCCTCCTGCTTATCTCTGTTCAGGAAATGGATTTCACCCCTTTCTCCAGCAATGATAGGTGGGTCTCATAAAGATGAGACATATTGTAATATTACACATATTGTAATAGAAATGAGACAGTGCCAGGTATATTTTTCTTTTAGTTAAAAAATTATTGATATATTCTGTTTTGACTGAATGCATACTTCCCATTCCACAGCCATGTGCATGTTTACCTGCAGAAAGGAAGGATGTCTCCCGATTTCCCTGTGCTGCCAGGTTCGGGGTTCGGCTGCCCCTTGTCATCCTCATGTACGAATAGCCTTCTTTTGGGGGCCACATGGTTATGTGTGCACCGACGTCCATCCACGTTCTTTTAAATGCTGCTTGGAAATAGCTTTAGTTCTCTTTGAATACATGGAATTAGAGCTCTGGTGCTTTTCCTTCTGTCGTCCTTCTGGTGAGAAAGTTCAATAAAAAATGAAATGCATTTAAAGTTCTCTTCATGGCTTGATATGCGTGCATGACTCCTGTTAGTATGAGGTGAAATTTAATAAAAATGTCAGGAAAAGAATAAGGCTGATTGTGGGTATTCTTGCCTTAAATTGCGCCTGTAGGCTGCAAGTATTCATCTTAGTTTGATTCGGGTAGGAAACAATTACAGAGTGATCAGATGTTCTCTTTTGAAACATTTGCTCCCCCTTCTGAACAACTTGTTCTCTGTCCCAGGAAGTCTTTTTTTTGGGCAACAGATTGTGGCCTTTTTTGAGGCTCAGGACAGGATCAGAAAGGAACTGGCCCATTGAACAATAGTGCCGTCCAGTCGGGGATGTGGATCTTCCACGTGGTGATGCCTTGATGGATCAAGCAAGGATTTATTATGTCATCTTGGACAAGTCATTTGACTTCTCTGGGGCTCAGTTTCCTTCTTTATAAAATGCAGGAGTTCACTTCACTTACCTTTAAGGGCCCTTCCAGCTCCAAGTCTACAACCCTGATACCTGACGAAGGCCATAGTGGGAGGCAAGATTTGGGTTAGATTTTCCTAGAATCCAAGGAATTCCTGCCCTTGAATTGCCCCTTACCCACAGAAATGAGGAAATATTTAACATATTACTACTTATTTGGGTGCTTTCTTTTAGCACCAACAGTGCTGAGGGCCTTGAAATCTAACATTTGTCATCCTTATCCTCCAGGAGAACTACCCATCCATCCACCCCTGTGGTTGATGAGATTTTCCTCTGCTGTCATACTTTGCCTTAAAATTTCTACTCTTGAAGCTGCACTCCGCCACCCAAGTCCTTCCAAAGAGCAACATGTTCCTCCTTTCTACTATGGTCACATGTTTAAATATGTGCCATTCAGCGTTTTGTTTCAAATAGGGTTTCAGTTAGTGAAATCAATTCCCGCCTCACCCTTTATTAGCTGTGTCTCAGAACAAGCTTTTCTTTTTTTAAACTTCTGAGTCAAAGTTTTCTCATCTGTAAAATGGGGATAATTATAATACCTATAGCACCTACCTCCCAGAGTTATGAGGATCAGGAGACAATGTTTGTAAAGTGTTTTGTACACCTTAAAGTATGCGTGTGTATCTGCTATAATTGTTCCCAGACTTGGAAGTTTTGGGGTCAGAATGAAGCTCACAGAAAGCATTAAACATGGTCTTCTTCCCCACCCCGACAGCAAAGAAATAACTCTTTTATTCTAATGTAGCAGATTCTCAAAGATAGGCATCATCTGTGTTTATAATTGTGACCCAAAATGGAATGTTTATTCAGTAAAGTAGAAAAATGCAGCTTATGTAAATAGTGCAATTATTGGGCTCAGCACCATGTAAGTATGTAAAGTCATTCTGCAGTTTTAGTCATTCAGAATGTTAAAGAAGGTTAATGAAAGCCCTGTGACTTAAATTACCATATTGTTTCTAATTATGAGACTCAGCTTCACATCCAAATAGGTTCTTTTCATAGGAAGAAGCTGACTCTTAATATTTTTAAATTAAAAATTATACTTTAACCCAATTTGTTTCTTATGTAAGAAATGTCGTGAATTTTTTAAAAAATGGATGTTCCCATAGCATACTATGTTTTTACATATTCAGTCATGGCCTGTAGAAATTAAAAACGTAAAGGTGTTGCTGTCAGTCTTCTGAGGCTGAATATTAAGGCAGAAATTTTCTTAGTTCCATAAATCCATATAAAATAATCCATAAATCCATATAAAAAAGTAAATTCTTGTGCTGGCGTTTGAGCATCTTAATGAGAAAAGCAATTTTAGTTTAAGCTTTGATTTTAAAACCTTTTTGTTTGATTTCTCTAGGCAGGTAAATGCATTTCTGTCTTTCGAATTTCTGTTAATACATAAAAGGATGCTTAAGGAGTTTAATCACAATGGGGGGAAGAAAGCTGTTGACTTTTTGTGTTTGTAAAATAATTGCAAACTTGGGAGAGATTTGATATCTGGAATAGTTAATTTGAAGACTTTGCTTAATAAAAGAGGGTTAGGTTTTGTTTTTTGGTTTTTTTTTAATGTACTCGACATTTCCTCCAACTCTTGTCCGTCATTCTGTCTTTCTGGACTCTTCGATAGGGTTGCCTCTCTTCGTTGCTTCCATTGTGTCCCTGCTCAGGCTCATCTCAATCCCTTTCGGTCTGATTTTGCAGCCCATCACTTCACCGTAACTGCTTTGTCCATTGTGGCCGGCCATCTCTTAACTGCCCGATACGACGAACCTCTTCTTGGGCTTCTTCTTTCTTGACCTCTGCTGCTTTTGTACTGTCTGCCCCGCCTACTCCTGGACACTTGGTTTTTTTCCTTTGACTTTTGGGAAATGGCTCTTTGGTTCTTCTTTGGCTTGTCTAACCCCCCTTTCAGCCGCCCTCTATTGTGTTCTGAGTAATCGCAGGCATTTCCCACTGTTCTGTGCTTGGTGATCTCAGCAGCTTGCATGGGTTCAAATGGTTATCTCTATGCAGGCACCTCCCAAATCTTATACGTACCCGGCTCTAACCTTTCTCCTGAATCTAGTGCTGTATTCCCAGATAATTCCTGGATATCTCTGCCTCGATGTGTCCTGTAGGCATCTGAAACTCAACCTGTCCAAAACGGTAGGATCAGTAGACCATAGACTTCGTTATAATTCCCCCACAACGCCCCCTCCTCTGTTCTCATCAGTCCAGAAACATTTCCATCCTTCCTAGGTATGCAACTTTGGGATCATCCTTCATTCTTCAGTTTGCCTCACTTTTCCATATCCAATTGCCAAATCTTATTGTTTCTCCCTCACTTTGTTGTTGTTCAGTCATTTCAGTTGTGTCCAACTCTTCATGACCCCATTTGGGGTTTTCTTGGCAAGGAGACTGGAGTGGTTTGCTGTTCTTTGTCCAGCTCATTTTGCAGATGAGGAAACTGAGGCAAACAGGGTTAAGTGACTTACCCAGGGTCACACCACTAGTAAGTGTCTGAGGCCAGATTTGAACTCAGTTCTTCCTGACTCCAGACCCAGCTTGTCCACTGTGCTACCTAGCTGCCCCCTCTACTCCTATGGTATCTCTTGAATTTTTAACACACAGCCTTTATCTTAGTTCAGGCCCTTATTGTCTCTTACTTGGTCTACCATAATAGCATTTCTTTAGTCCAGTGGTCCTGTATCTTGTCCTGTATCATAGACCCCCTTTTCAGAATAGTATTTTCAAATGCATAAAACAAAATACATGAGGTATAAAGGAAATAAATTCTACTGAAATAGTTATCAAAAAAATTTTTTTTTAAAGTCCAGGCTAATATCCTTTGCTTTAGTCTCTCTCCTTTCCATTCCTTCTTCTGCAGTATTGCCAAACTGATATTCCCATGGCTGATAAGTGGTAGAGTCAGAATTTGAACCCAGGTCCTCTGATTCTAAATTCAGTCTCCTTTTTTACTCTCCCTCTGGGGCTGTTCCCATGTTCCTTATGGCCACAAGTTCTCAGTGAATTCCTGGATAGATGACGCTCTTTGGATTGTGTGTCTGGGTACATTGAGTCATGTGAGTGTGTGCAAGAGAGTCTTAATCAAGACGAAAGTGACCATCCAATGGTAGGCCGAAGACCGGAGCATCACTTTTGTGTCTCTACTGCCATCTAGTGTTGTGTTGTAAAATTTCAGGGCGATTGAATGGGGTGCTCTGAATTTCTACCAATTGTTGTCTCATTTGTTTGGGTGGGTGAACAAAAATCATATTCCTGTAAGAGGAATGGGGTCCTTTAAGCAAGTCCCATTTTGCCATTATAGTCTTGGTTTGGAGAAATAGTTTGGTTTTTTTTCCCCTCTGATATATCTTCAGGTAGATCTAAATATGGAAAACTGACAAAAATCCCAATTTCAAAAATCATTTTATTTTATTTTAATTTGTTTTGTTAATATCGTCTTGTTTTTAAGATAGGCTACCTTCATTGCCCAATGTCTGCCTCACTTCCTCCAGAGAGCCAGCACTTTTAACAACAAATAAAAACCAGGGGAAACTCAAAAACACGTTTTGGCCAAACTAACGAACCCAGTAATGCAGTCTGCCCTTGTGTGCAGCATTTCGCATGCATCGTCACCCACCTCTGCAAAGAAGAGGGGGAGATGCTGTCTTCAATTCTTCCTCGGGGTCAAAGGGGGCGTCAAAGGGGGCGTTAGGACCTCACAGCATTCAGTTTGGGTTTTGTGGTTCTCCCCGTTAAGGTGGTGTTGGCGTGCATTCCTTGTAGTCATTGTGTGCATTGTTTTCCTGGTCCTGCTTACTTCACTTTGCATTAATCTGTATATCTTCCCATGCTCCTCTAGTGTTCTTCACTTCGTCATTCCTTAGAGCACGGTATTCTATTATTATATGCATGTGCCACAATTTGTTTAGCTATTCCCTAATTGATGGGCATTTACTTTTAAAAAAACACCTTATTATTAAAACAATTGCCTGAAGATCCTTCTTATGCTCAAATGCTGAAGATATTGCTCTGTGCTTAACATACCTCCTTCCCCTTTCCCTTCCTCCCCTTCTTTTCTTCCCTCCTCCCTTATTATTAGCACCTACTGTATGCAAAGCACTGTCCTAGACGTACAAAATATATGTCACGTATGCTCTGCTTTCAAAGAATTTATTCTAATGATGTTGGGAGAAATTTGGACACAAATGTTTCTGACCTAAGGGGAAATGAGATGAAAGCTAAGGAGAGTGATCCACTGCATCTCCTGAATCTGGGCTGTCCCCATGCCTGGAATGCTCTTTCTGGCTCCTTCTGCAGAAGCCCTTTCTTTCGTCCTCTGCCCCTCTCTCCTCCAGTGCCTTCTCTCTGGGATTGCCTTCCATCCGCCCTGGGTGTCTGACGCATACAGATAGTCACCTGCATGTTGGCCTCCGTTAGAATGGGAGCTCTTTGAGGGCAGGGATGATGTTCTTGCCTTCTTTGTATCTTCAGATACTGAGCACAGTGCCTGGCACACAGCTTGTGCTTAGTAAATGTTTGTTGACTGATCGACTGAAAATGACCTGAAATTCTAGAAAAGGAAGCTCTTGGCCCTGTCGTCTGGCTCAGTGTCAGAAATAAGCTGGGTTTTATCCATAGAAATGGCTCCAGAGAGGATGTGCTGTTCCCTGCCCCATCCTGTTCCCTAAGGCCCTTTGGGCCTTCCCATCTGGCCAGGGCCTGGATCTCCTTCCTTGTGTCTTTGTTGCCTCGGTTTTCCCCCTCTGGCCCCCACACATGCACAACCCTTAGTACATGGTGAGCATTTGCTACCTGGTCTTTCCATTCATTCATTCATTCATTCATGCTCTTTTCAGCTCTGACAGTCAATGACACGAAATCTGGCTTTTTCATTTACTGACAGCCCCTTGTCATCTTAAGGACTTACCTTGTTGATATCTTAGGTGGTTTTCTACAAAAAATTGCTACCTACTCAACTTTCATTGGCATCTGATCTTCATGTTTATTTTGCTTCCAGAGAAGACTTTTGAAAAATAAAGTTTTTAATTAACCATCTCCTGCCAGGAAGTGTGGGGGGCAGGCAAACCTGGAATTAGTACGAGAGAAAACAGTAAACCACAGGTAGGATGGAGTTGTTTGCAGAAAGCAGTGAAGCAAGAGGCCGAGGATAAGAAACCGGCTCCCCAGCCCTTCCTGAGTCCTGCCACCTCATCAGTTTGTTGGAAGTTAATTCCCAGAACGTCAAATACATCCATATTCAAAGGCACGGACAAAACGCACGCACTCTAAAACCAAACGGAGTGATTTTGGCAGGATCCTAGCCTGCTGCCCTTCTCTTTTAGGAGGCAGAACCAGAAGTAGACAGGGATTAGCATTGAATCAGATTAATGCCCCCCCTTCAGAGCCCCCATCCATTAACTGCCCCTAGCAGGTGGGCCCCCCTCCCCCTTGCTGCTCAGCTCTTCCAGCCCTTAGCTTTCTTGTTAGCAATTCTCCTCGTTTCTCCCTTGGGACTTATTCTCACTTTGTTATTATAAGATGTGAAATTCCTCCCTCCCCCCCCAACCCCTTCCCACCATGGCTCCAAAGACAGCTATGGTGCTGCGTCTGGATTTGGGTTCACATCCCAGCTGGGATCTTGGCTATTTACTACCTACGTCATTGTGGTGGCCAAGTCGCTTCAGGACTCTGAGCCCCCATTGCCTCATCTGTTCAGAGACGGGGTGACAATACAAACCTTACGGCCCTTGGCGTCTCTAAATCTCGTGGCTTCTCCTATAAATACAGGCTTTGATTATTAATACTTAGGATCACATAACAACTTAAGCAGACCTGCTCTCTCACCCGGCTTCCTGACTATGGAGAGGCGGCAGGCTCTTAGTGGGCAGAATACGGAGCTTGGGGTCTGGAGAGATGCAGAGAAAGCTCTCGAATCAGTCAAACACGGGCAAGCTGTTAACCTCTCTAAGCCCCAGGTTCCTTACATGGCAGGTGGGGAATTATTCCCCATACTGCCTCGGACTACACATCTCAGAGGGTTGTTGTGAGGAGAGCTCTTTGCCACTGTCCGTCACCATCTCAGAGTGTGAGCTGCTGTGACTTTCTGAAGGCAATGGTTCAGTTTGAAAGGCCTTTCATAAGGTTGAAAGTGAGATGTTCTCTAGGTGATCATCCACGTGGATATTAGAGGGGAGGGCATAAATCAGCAGTATTAGTTATTGCCAGTAGCCTGGCCAGGAGTGATTAGTGAGCAGGGAATAAGTGAGGAAGGGCTCTGTGGGGCAGCTGTTCCTTAGGGAAGAAGCAAGAAGGCTCAGAGGGCTGTGAGGATGGCTTCATTCATTCATTTGTTTATGGTGGGAATAGAATGTGAGCGTGTGAGATGGTTGATGAGGACAGTTTCTAAAATGGGACTTACGGCCATCTTGGACACAATAAGGAGTCTAAGTTGGATTGGAGTTTTAGGTTGGGACTGAATCTCTTTTAGTCATTCCAGGGTCTCTCCTGTGAGTATCAGTTGTGCTTTTTGGAGTAAACTTTACTCAGATGACCCAGTGGTGCTTGAGGTGTAATAGGTTGAAAACTGAGCAGGCCATCATCTCCCCTTCCTCTCTAGTTCTGCCAGCCCACCTTTCTAGCTTCACTGTAAATGTTACATCTAAAGTTCAAAAATCTTTTTCAGAAGTACAAAATGGTGGCCAGTAGCTCCTCTGAACAACATTTAGGGAGTTTTCTGGAGTGCCGGCTCAATGTGAGGCTGCGGCCTTAGATGGCAGTCCTAATTGAATGTAGTCTCAGACTACAATGAGAAAGGCACAGTGCACAGGACATAGGGAAATGATCATCCTATTTCTACCTGCCCTGGTCATACTCCTTCTTGGGTATTGGCCCCAAATCTGGATGCCACGTTTTAAGAAAGACTGGATCAACCAGAGTGTCCAGAAGAGGATAGCCAGGAGGGTGGAAAACTTGGAAATTATACTATAGAAGGATGCACTGAAGGAAAAGGAAGCTTGATTTAGCCTGGAGAAAAGAAGACCTAGAGGGGACAGACTAGCTTTCTTCAAGTGTGTGGACTTGTCTGCTTTGCCCCAGAGGTTGGCAAGGGCAGAAATTGCAGAGGAGGTAGATTTTAGTTTTATGTCAGAAAGAAACTTCCTAACAATTGGGGTTCACCCAAAATGGGATCAGAGAAAGTAGGGTCCCCCATTACTGGACGTCTTTGAGGAAAGGCTGGATGATGACTTATGGGTATGTTGTAGGGGGATTCTTTTTTAGGCATAGCTTAGTTGGTGGGCTTCTGAAGGCCTTTCCAACTTTGAGATTCTTCAGGTCAAACCCCTTCCTGAACAGCATCTCCTTGTACCTCATCCTTCAGCTTTGGCCGGTTCTTTCTCTGCTGCATTTCCCTGAGGTACATTTTTGCCATTTGGCCACCGTTTTAGACACTTTGGGCCAAGATCACGGCCATAGTCTCCTCTCTGTTTCTTCGTGCTTTAAACCGTCCTCTAGAGGTACAGGTGCCAGGAGAACAGGGAATGCCCGCCTGTGTCATGTTTCAGCTTTCCCTGCTCATGAGTCGCCGTCATGTCATAGCAAGCCCCCGTTTCTCCTCCCAGCCCCCAGAGCCCTTTGTGGCTTGGCCCCATATGCCCTCAGTCTCTTCTTGGCTCCTTTACTCTACCTAGCCAACTCAGGATGCTTGCAGTTCCACACAAGATGGCCTGGGGTCTTCACTTGTGTTCCTTCTTTCAACTAGACCGTCTCAAGCATTAATGTGTTGTGTAGGAAACTGAGGCCCAGAGAGATTACATGCGTGGCCCAGGATTACACAGCCAGCCGCTGATTGGAGCTTGGGTTTCCTGATACCATACCATGCTACCTTGTTACATTATCCTGACTATTTAGGAACTATATCACGAGCGAGGTTATTAAAGAAAACAACCCTAGAATAGCTTCTCTTTGGCTGCCCGAGGTAGATATTGTGTTGGTTATTGTAGTATATATTCAGTCTAAATCTAGAGGCTAAAACATATGAGAAAATCTATTGCTCACGGGCCAGAACACATCGGAAAAATGAAAGTCATTTGTCTTTCAAATTTGAATTAATCAAGGGTAAAATACCCACTTGATACGGTTGAATCAAAAATGTAATTAAATTCTGCATTTGACTTTAATATGAGGAATTTCAGCATTGGATATTTTCATGGCTTGTTTTGAGCTCCTGAAAATAAGGACTCATCAAAGGAATCTGTATTGCTGGAAGAGAAATGCTGGGCTCGATTTCCCTTTGTTTCTTGGGTACACTGCCCTCCTTCTGCATATGAGGGGAGCATCTGTCTGCAGTGAGTGTCCTGTCACAGATCAGAGGAAATTATGGAGGTGTTGTATAATTCTCAAAGACATCTCACAGTAGCTGGGAGTCAGAGAGGAGCCGAGCACGGAGCCCTTTTATGCTCTGATGCGGTTAATGCGGCATTTGAAGTCGTAGGAGATTTTTAATGTGCTTTCACAGAATTTGTTGAGTGACTGGTGCAAAGCAAACACAGTTTGATGCTTTTTGAGCCTTCTCAGGCTGTAATAAAGGAGATCGAGGTGCATTTCCATCAGGCGGTTCGTGCTAACCATAAATGTAAGGGTGTTTTGGGTTTTCTGAGCCTTGATCCCCCGCAGCAGGAAACCGTAGGTGGCCAGAGCATGCTGGAAGGAGCCCTGGGGCTAAAAGTTCAGAAGTCTTGTGTTCAAGTCCAGGTGGCTCACGGAATGGCCTTGGCAAATCCTATCACTCCTCTGTGCCTTAGTTTCTTTATCGGTAGGGTGAAGAAGTGAAACCAGGTGATCTCTTAGTTCTCTAGCTCTGACATTCGATGATTTTCATGAAATCATAGCTGACCAAGATGGGTTCTTAAGTCTGATTTTCTTAGGAATTTTTTTTAAGATCTTTAAAGCATGAGCCAAGCCACTCTTTGAACGAACAATGGCAGTAACCAAAAGATTGAGAAAGTGCGGCCATCTCTTGCCCAGCCTCCCAAAACACAATTGTAAACTTTCTCAGGGAGGGCTCTTTACACGTGAACAGTATTGTAAATGCTTTAAAAGGAAATTCACCAGCAACAGAGGTTTAGTGATATTGCATTCTTAGCGTCGTGAGTGTCTGTAGGTGAGATGACCTTGTTAGGGAAGAGCCTGTAGAGTTATCTGGTGGCCCACAACAGAGCCATCCACGTCAATCCATCACTGCTTAGTGATCACACACCTTGAATTTCTTGTGTCTTATGACAAGAGTGGCAGCAGCTCAGAACCAACGTTCTTGTACTCCTTCCCCATGAGGACAGAAGGAGTCTTTAAATGCCAGTTCAATTCAGCGAACATCTTTGAAGTGGCCACTGTGAGCGAGCCTGTTAGAGGATGATTTGGAGTAGAAACAGCGCTGGACCCGAAGTCAGGAGGAACCAAGGTTCTGATCCTTGGCCATCTTACCCCTCCATCCGTGACCTTTGTCACCTCTCCTCTGAGTCAGTGTCCTTAACCCTTCCACGAGGATAATAATGTTGGCAGGATGTGGTGCTAGTAGGATCATGAGTTAATATAATTAAGGCACATTTTAAAGCTCAGAGCATCATAAAAATACTTGTCATCTGTTATTACTGTGTCCCGTCACACTGGGCATCAAATGAATTTGAACCCAGGACAGAACCTTGGAGACATGCATGGTTAGGGGTAAACATGGATGATGATCCGGCAAAGAATCCTGAAAAGGCATGATCCCAGAGGCAGGAGGAGAACCAAGCCAGAGCAGGATCTGGGGAGAGGATCCCCAGGCGGGTGGCATGGGAGGGACCGCTGGAGACAAACTTCCCAATGTTGTGTAGGGTTGGCCTTTCTGGCCTTGACATTCCCGTGATCCTTCAAATTCTGAAACTTTTTTTTAAGGTTTGAAGCTGTAATCAAGAGCTTTAGCTGCTGGGAGAGTTCCACCTCACCTCTGCAACTTCTCTTTCTTCTGCTTGGTATCTAAGCCTTTGTGGATGAGGTCGATTCCACTGGCAGTAGTTCGGTGACTGTCAATTCAGTCGTTGGGACTGGAGGCAGGACACTTCAGTGACACTAGATGGGCCATGGTGTTAGGCATCAGAGTGCTGCAGAATCAACAAGGCCCTCGGATCAGCCTCTTAACCATGTTCTAATGGATAAACAGGAGCTCCTAGGAGCCTGTCCTGCTGGCTGCATACCTAGTGCTTGTGGGCCTTTTAAGGGCTTCAAATACAGCTGGTGTTTAACCAAGTCCTTCGGTTAAAAAAGGGGGGCATTTTAGGACCTTGATTTGGGAGGAGTCAGGAAAGACTTCAGGGAGAAGATGGTGCCTGAACTGCATCTTGGAATACAAAGTCATGGCCTTCTCAGAGAGCCAGCTCATAGAGCAAGCACTGGTTTTTTTTAAGGGAAAAATCAGCACAATTGATCAGGACGTGGAAAAAATCTGAAGAGGAGTGAAACGTGTCACTCTTGTGGGTGCTCTGTCCCCCTTACTGGGGGCTAGGAGCGGCTTCTCACAACGTTCCTTTTGAGCCAGGCTTGTTCTCTGAGACTGTGCAACATTTCCACTCTATGTTGTTTTGAGGTGGGGAAGTGTCTGTTCCCGTGGTCGTGGTCACCGCATCTGTCATCTTCTTGGCTCTGCGTCGCTTCATGTAGGTCTCTCCAGGCTTCTCCAAAGCCATTATGTTCATCAGTTCCTGGAGCACAGTAACACAGTCACATCACGTTCCTGTCCCACGGTGTGTTTGGCCGTTCCCCAATCAATGGGCATCACTTTGTGCCTGCCCTGCTCTTTGCTACCACAAAAGGGGCTGCGATGGATATTTGAGTGAATGGGGCCCAGAAATGGACTGAGCCACATCTGAAGGGGAGAGAAGGCCTCTCTGGGGCCTAAGGAAAAAGAGAGCGTATTCTTAGTGGGGGAAGTGACCTGTGCAAAGGCATGGAGACGAGAGACGGCGTCTTAAGAGTGAGGAACAGAGAGAAGGCCCATTTTGGTGGCTTGATCACAGGGCACAGTAGGGCCACTGGAAGGATAGCAGCAGCCAGGTTGTGTAGGACTTTAAGTGTGAAATCAAGGAAATCCTGTTTTATCCTAAGTATGGTTGGGAAGCCTAGAGATGACTGAATAGGGCAATCACAGGGTCAGATCTATGCTGAAGGAAACTGCTTGGGCATCAGGGGTTGGGCAGGTTGGAGTGGGCAGAGGCTGGAGGCAGGGAGACCAGTGAGGAAGCTGCTGCACTAATCACAATGATAAAAACAGTAATAATAACAGCCAGCATTTCTGCGGTGCCCGCTGTGTGCCAGGCACTGTGCTAAGTGATTTACAGGTGTTTTCTCATCTGATCCTCAAACAATCCCAGGAGGCAGGTGCTGTTATTAACCCCATTTTACAGATGAGGAAACTGAGGCAAGCAGAAGTTAAGGAACTTGCCCAGAGCCTAAGAGCTCAGTGATGTCAGAGGCCAGATCTGAACTCAGATATTCCTGACTCCAGGCCCGGCGCTCTATGCACTGCGCCACCAAGCCACCCCTTCGGCTGATGAGCCTGATTTTATAGGTTAGGCCTCAAGTGACTATCATGGGGGCCTGTGGTTTGAGCCTTTTTTTTTCCTGGTGGGACCTGTCAGAGTTTATGTCCCACTGTTGGCATTGCCCGCCAGAGCTCAGGGTTACCTTTGGATATTGGTAAAGCCTCAAGAAGAGATTTAGGGAATCAGTGTTTTTCAGGTTGACAAAGTAATTTTCTCCTGGCAGTGTCATGAGGTAGGGAATGCAGGTACAAGTGAGGAAACAGAGACATGAGAGTTCAAGTGATTAGTTTAGGGTCACACAACTAGTTATTATCTGGGCTGGAATCCTGAGCTTTGTCTTTGTGCTCTCCGATGGATGGATGGAGGGATGGAGGGATGGATGAATGGATGCACAGATGGATGGATGGAGGGATGGATGGAGGGAGGGATGGATGGAGGGAGGGACGAATGGACGGAAAGATGGATGGATGGAGGGAGGGATGGATGGAGGGAGGGATGGATGGATGGACGGACAGATGGATGGACAGACAGACGGATAGATGGATGGAGTGTGGACTCAATGCTCATTGCTGCAGATACAAGGAGGCTAGCCAGACCGCCCCTGCCCCTAAGGGCCCCAAGTGCTTCCTACTGTGTCCTGCCCACAGTGTGCAGAGATTAGGAAAATGTCTCTCCACAGCTGGACCTGGAATACAGTTTCCTGAGAATAGAGTTTATTTCATTTTGTTCCCCTGTAAGTTTGGCAAGGACACTTCTAGGACGGCCCGGGGACAGCCAAGCTTTCTGTCAGTCATGTCGTTCTGTTTTTACTTTTGGGGTGTGGGGGGAGAAATCATTAAGAAAACCTAATGCTGTTGGAATTTAAGCTTTATGGCCTGGTATTTATGGTATTTCTCCAACCAGGCCTGACCTTTTCAGGGGAAGAAAGATCTTCGAACCTTGGGTAAATGACAGACTAGGAGAAAGCAGTTGGTTTGCTCATGTTTTCATTTGGGGATCATTGTTACCTCGGAGAGTTAGCAAAAGCAGACTCCCAGTGAGTAATGACTATTTAGCAGATGGTCTCGCTTTTTGCTAAGTATGGTAATAATAATAGCTTTCACTGGGATAAGCGCACATCTCCCTATCCTAATAATAACTTACATTTATCACTGAGCCCTGTGGCTGGGTCAGGGAACGGAAACAAAAACCAAAGGCTGCTTCATTCATGGCTTTGTGAAGATTTTCTAAAAATAATGAATCGTTTCAGTGTTGTGATCCTCTTAAAGACAAACCAGTTTTAAGCTTAAGAACAGAAGTCTTAGAGGAGATCACAGATCACAGACAGAAAGGGCCTTGGAGACAGATGAGCGAACTGAGATCCACAGCCAAATAGCCAGTAAGTGTCAGAGCTGAGATTGGAATCCAGGTCTTCTGACTTCAAGTCAAGTATGCTGTTCAGTGTGCCACGCTGCTTCAGGGTCCCTCGATTCCTCTCTTGGCACCTAAGAGCTGCCTCAAGCCTCCACTCATTCCTTTACCATTGTTCCGTCTCTACTGTGGCCTTTTCTGCATTCCCGGGTTCCCCCTTCACCATGGGCCCTGCCTTCCTTCCCTGGGTTCATTATTCCCTTTCTCTCACTTCAGTCTTCAGTGTTTCCCACCTCAAAGGTTCCTTTCCTTGACCCCCTTTTCCATATGTATAGAAGGGTTTGTCCATGCTTGTGTCCCTACTTTCCCCACCGGCTTGCCCTCAGCCCCACCATGCTGCTGAGTGAAGCTGCCCCTTCCGAGAGGGCACCTGCCCCTTCCTCCCCATAAATCCCTGCTCCTTTTCTTAGTTCTGTTTTCCTGACCTGCATCCTATGATGCATTTGCTGCTGCTGACCTCGCCTTCTTGATAGAGTCTCTCCTTCCATGGCTGGCACAGAGAAAGTGCTTCGTATATGCTGTTAATTCACTCATTTTTTCCATGCCTCTCTGACCTCCTGATTCTCCATCTGCCTCATCTGATCTCTATGTCTCTTTCTTTCCTTCTGCGCCTCAATTTGGCTTTCATAAGGTTCCATGACCCCTTTCTTTATGTGCCCTGCTCTTTGGCATTCTCTTTCATTTCAATGAATTAACCTGCATTTTCATCTCTGTTGGGATTTCCAGATACCCATTTCCCATAGCCTGCTTGAAGTCTATGCCAGGACATCTCTTCAAAACCACTTCATCTCCCCCAAATCTTCTCTTCTTGCCAACTTCCTATTTCTCAGGGACCGTCCTCACCCTTCTTCTAGTCACCTAGTCTTGAAACTTTGTAGTTCTCTTTAGCACTGGTCTGTGTGGATTCTTGAAATATACTCCTAATTAGCCTCTTTACTTCCAGAACTTCCTCTCTTTAACCCATTGCATGTGCTGCTGGCAGAGTGACTTATCTCTCAATTTTAGAACACTGATCAAATTATATCTCCTTTAAAAAACTCTCAGTGGTCCCCCAATGAACTCTAGATACGCGAGAGCCTGGACATTCACGTTCTCCCAAATCCTGGCTCTGATTTCCCTTCCAACCTTCTCTTACACCATGCCCCTTCTTCCCAAACTGTAGGCTTGTAGAATCACAGAAGGCAGAGTGCACATCCTCCCTCGTGGTTTTGGGGAAAAAGGGTAGATGACCCCTATTGGCTGTATTGTAGAGAGAATCCTTGTTTAGGTATGAATTGGAGCAGGTAGCTCCCGAGGCCCTGTCCAGCCCGATTTTCTGTCATTCTGTGGGTTTCTTTTTTTTGCGGGGGGGGGGACGTGACTCTTCTTATCCATTTTTGTCTCTCCCTGGGCACTGGACATGTGTGTTGCTCATTAGTAGGAAGAACCTGATAAATGGTTGTTGAATTGAATCCCATTCAATAGAAATCTTTTCACCTGGAGAAAAGGCATCCAGGAACCAGGGGAGCCCACAAAGGTGCACCTGGAGACAGGCATCATGGCGTCCGTCTGGTGTGTGCTGAGGGTGGGCAGGGGAGCGGGAATGAAGACAGTTCCCCACAAGCACCAGGAGTATACGCGGAACAGTGCTCTAAGGCCAGTTTGGATAGATGAGAATTGCAGAAATCGCTGGATGGTGGCACACACGTGTGTGGAGGTTCATGTGGAGAGACATAGGAGAAGGAACCTTTACACACATTAGCTGAGAGTCGAGACTTCTGCATTTGTCTGTATTCCTCTTGTCATGCTACCTTTAGCCCCAATATTAGGCCGAAGGACAAGACTATAGCATAGCAACGTCTCACACACACAATTTGCCCCAAAGCTAACGGTAGTAACCTTTAAATTAAGTCAATTCTTATGAAATGTCTGTTAGCTCAATTTTCTTCTTGTAAGCCCCGTTTTTCTTGGGAACTGCAGCCACCTGAATGCAGATGAATCTATAAGTTGAATACTTACTGGTTTGTATGTGTGCTCCTTTCTTTTCAGACTGAAAGAAATTACTGGAGCACATGGAGTATATTAAATGAATAAGGATATTTGACTCTCTAAGGCAGTAATTCCCTGCTTTCTTGCTATTGTGACATGATTTAAAAAAAAATATTATGTCACAGATGCTTTTCTCCTCCCCATCCCAAAAGAATGGTATTAAAAACAGTAATGGGAATTAAGTTTGATCTTTCTTTGAAAATAAATGTTATTGATATTGTTTGTTTTTATGACATCAACATTTCCCAATGTATTTGGGGTTTTATCATATACTGTATTATTTGGTCACTTCTGATTCTTCTTTGTCTACTCTGTTCCATTGATCTACTTTTCTATCAGTACCAGAGTTTTGATGATTACTGTTTAATAATATAGTTTTGGGCTCAAAAGTGCTTTTTCTCCTCTTTATTCCTACTTTTTTTCATCCCTTGATATTGTGATATTTTGTTTTTCCAAATAAATTTTCTCATTATTTTGCCTAGCTCTATAAAATATCCCCTTAGTAATTTGACATACCCCTAAACCTGCAAATTCAAGAGCTCTTGTCATTTTGGTTATATTGAAATGACCCAACCATGAACACTGAATATCCCTCTGATTATTTAAATTGCTCTTTTTTTCTTTAAGGAAGATATTTTAATTATAATCTGTCCAGATTTCAAATTGACTTTGGTAGATTAGCTCCCCAGATATTTTTGTGTTTTGTCAGTATTCTGAATGGGACTTCCCTTCCTATTACTCAATTCTGGATTTTACTGTTTATATTTATGAAATGTTGTTGTTTTGCGGGCTTATTTTATATCTTGATACTTGAAGCTTTAATCTTGCATTTCTAGATTGGAAAACTGCTTGAGAGATTTGCTGACACACCCAGGGTCAAAAACCTGGGCAGTTTCTACACTATGAGGAATAGCTTAGTAGTTAGACAGCAGGCTAAGAACAGTAAATCACTCATTTATCCCCTTTAAGGCAATCTCTGAGAATTTTCTACAAACAATAATACCATCCTGCCTCCCATGATAAGATTGGGATGTTCAATGAGCCAGGCCGGCTCTCTTCAGAGCTATTTGTAATGTAGCCCATTTTCATTTTTCTAAGCTAATTTAACATCGATTATAAACTATTCGAAAGGGACACAGCGTAAGGATAATGGTTGTCATAGTTGTTTTGAGCCCTAGAAAGGGATTTGGGATAATTAAATCTATGTAGTTTAAATAAAGAGGAGATAGCTTCAGTATCGATCACTGGGAATGTTTTCACTCTTACTTAGAGAATCCGAGTACTATTCTCTTTGCTGGCAAGAAGAACTATCTGAAAGGCCCCTTTTACGTGCTTGAAATTGCCCTGGCTCTGCGGCTTCTCATTTTGCTTTTCTTTGTGGGCATCATGCTATTGATGTCAGCCATGTGACTGGCAGATGAACAGAGGGGTCACTGGGTTGAGAAGGGTACCCTGACTATGAAAGGAGAGGATTTGTGATGACTGTCCCTCGGTTCTGGTTTGTTTTCTTTAAATTGATTTGTAAACAAGGCTCTAGTCAGCTCCCTACTCTGTGGGATTAGTTCTGAGCCTGCTGTGTATGTAAATTCCTGTAGCTACTCACAAAGGATAGGGAGAATAAATGAGATTTTCTTTCTTCTTTGCAGCCAGTCTTAATTTGAAAAGAAAGATAATAATGTATTAATTTGCAAGAAAAATGATGCCATTCATCCTAGAGGAACGAAATTGGTCTAATTTTATTTAATTTGCTTAATAAAAAAATAGCTTTGAATATCTTAGATTTGACCAAGAATTCTGAGACGGAAATAATGTAGTTCTTTGTTGAAGTCATTTGGTAAAGGAGGCTCTAAGAAGCATGCACTGCCAGAGACGTTGAGAGAGGCAGCGTGCCCTAGGGGAGAGATTGCTGGCCACCATTCGGAGAGGGCTCAGAACGGTCTGGATTCAGGATCTGCCTCCGCTTCTCTCCTGTGCTGTCTGGGTGACGGCTGGGGTGTGGGGGCAGCTGGGCCTCTCAGGGCTTTCCACAACCCTTCAAGATCACGAGTTGCGCATTGTGCGATGGCCAACTTTGGTAGACTTAGCTCTGCTCAGTAATACAAGGATCTAAGACAATTCCAAACGACTCATGGAAAATGCTGTCCACATCTAGAGAAAGAACTATGGAGTCCAAATGCAGATTGAAGCAGATTATTTTCACTTTGTTTCTTCTTTCTCCGGGTTTTTTCCCTCTGGTTCTAATTCTTCTTTACAACATGACTAATGTGGAAATATGTTTAATGTGATCGTACATGTATAGCCTATATCATCTTGCACCCCGTCTTGGGGAGTGAGGAGCAGTGAGAGGGGGAGAACATTTAGAACTCCAAATCTTATAGAAGTGAATTTTGAAAACTAAAAACAAATAAATAAAATTTGAGAAAAAAAAGATCATGAATTGCAGAGGAGGGGGCTGACCTGCATTGGTAGGGGTATTTCCTTATGAGAAATTCCCTCTACTAGTGAGATTGCAGGCTTGGTTAAAAAAAAAAAAAGTATTTTTCTTCCTACAGTGAAAATAGTTTATCGAGAAACCTAAGGCAACAAAGACGATTTTGGTGTCAGGAATTTCCAGGTTGTACTTGGGGATATCTGGCATTTTCTTTGTCTTTAAAACATAGTTGAAATTAGTTTATTTGGACTGTGGGTTCCACCACAGATTAAATGCGGTTGCTCAGATTTTTAATATGGGAACTATAATTTCATTTTTGTCCTGAATTGAATCAATAAGTCATACAAATTTAGTTAAAAACTAAGCCGTAAATTTTTTGCCTTTGATCAATAAATGTCAAGAGAGGTTGAGAGTCGTGTTTGGAAATAGCTGGCGTGGGTGTTCTCGTTAGCTCCTGATGCTGGCTCCTGGGAGCCCTTTTCTGGGGGCCTTGGTGGTCTGTTTCTATGAAGTAAATTGCCTCAGAGTGAGGTTACTGTGCCACCAGAGGGCACAGGAGTATTAGCTGCTCATTCGCGGCATTGTCTTTCTCCTAGTGTGTATTGGGGGAGTGCATCTGTAAAGCCTTATGCCAGAAAATGCCCATAAGACTAGAAGATTCACAGAGGAAAAGTGAGGATAATGAACAGAGAACTACATCACATTAAAAACTGGATAAATCCAGGAAAAGGAAGCTGGTTTTGTCACCAGAGAAGGACAGGGTACAAGATGGTGGGCATGATGGATGGAGTCGCCTTGAGGACATTGTGGAGGAAAGGATCAGTAAAGTCTTGGAATTGAAACACGGAGCCTCCACTGCTTCGTTAGACCCTCCTTCTGGCTCTGGGTCTGGTCTGTGGTATAAGCCACACCCCAGATCCCATCACATTATTAAGACCCTATCCTGTTTTTAAAGACCACCAAAGAAGGCCATCTCCCAGTCTCCCTGAGTAGCCCATTGCAGAGTCTTCACCCTCAGGAAATGCTTTCTCACATTTCCCAAAGTCTGCACAATGACCCTGGCCAAAATGGTGATGTCCACACATATATGAAAGCCTTTCCTATGCATTGAGTTGCCCTTTGCCTCCTCCCTAGGCTGTTTTTTAATCCTTTAACATTTTTTTTAGGCAATTGGGATTAAGTGACTTGCCCAGGGTCACACAGCTAATAAGTGTCAAGTGTTTGGTCTGAGGCCGCATTTGAACTCGGGTCCTCCTGACTTCAGGGCTGGTGCTCTATCCGCTGTGCCACCTAGCTGCCCCTCCTTTTTTTAAAGTTCTTTAACTTTTTTAATCACATCCCTAACTGCACTTAGTGTGTCTGTATCCTGTGTGGGGCCGAGAGCTAGGACTGTGCTCAGCACTTGGGTCTGGGAGGTGCCCACGCCGCCCTCCTCCAAACTCTAGCGACCCCCTGCTGCCCCAGAGGCCTTCCTGGCAGTGCCGCTCCTTCGGTGGTCTGGCCGTTTGTCTATGAGCTCTTACTTTTCATCATCGAGTTTCTGCCTTTTGCCTCTAACCAGCTTGGTGCCTTTAACTCAGTGCAGTCAGTGTGAATTCTGACCTTTTGTTTGTCTGCGATGATCAAGCTGACCTCAGCCGGGAGGACTGAAGGCCTGCAGAACCTGCTTCTCTCTTCTGTCATCCAGGCCATGGTGAGGAGCAAAGGCAGCCCTGCACACAGGCCGGCACCCCAGGAGCACCACCCCTTTGTCCCCTGCAGCTGACGCCTGTTTGTAACTACTCTCTGAGGAGGAATTTAAGCCACTTGTGCCTTCACCTGATAGGTTGTTGTGTAAACTGCTTTTGGAGTTTCTTTACTATTTGTTATATAGTCTGTTTCTAAAGGCCTGGTCCATTAGACCCTGAGCTCCTCAAGGGTAAGGCCTGTCTTTGGCTTTTCTTTGTGTCCTCCCCGTGTAACACAGTGCCTGGCACTCAATAGATGTTAATTAACCTGTTGGCCATCGAAAAAGGTTCTATTTTTTGATTCCATTTGATGTCAAATTTGACTCTCCTTAAGGAAGAAATTAGGTTAATCCAATTTGTTACTGTGAAATCCAGATGTGGAGTGTTCCAGCAGTTGGGTCCCCCAGTTGCTTAACATTGTCTGTATCCCTGACAACTGGCCAGGTACCGGAATGTTAACAGGTGTCTTCACCCCTGCCCTGGGAATGTGTTCTGGTTGTAAGTGGCTCTAGAGCTGAACCAGGAGCACCTGGCTGTCCAGAGCACGAGCTGCATAACCCTTACTGATCTAGAACTGTCTATGTCCACTCCAAGTGTAGGCCAGCCCCAGATCTCAGGGGCCTCTTATTGAGTTGGTTCTGCTTTCTTCCATTCCCTTATCCTGCTGACCGCCACCTTCTCCAGCTATGATCTACCGGAACGGGCTCATCATGGCACAGAGTACTGCATTTGGAGTCAGAAAACCTAGGTTTAACTCCCAGCTCTGCTGTGCACTATCTGTGACTTTGGGCAAGTCATTTACACTCTCCGGGCCTCGGTTTTGTTATCTGAAAAACGAAGAGGCTAGGCTACGTGATTTCTAGGACCTGGCCATCTCTAAAGTCCTAGGATCCTGCAGCTTTTCAGAGCAGTGGCGGGCCCAGAGCAGGCCCTGTTGTGCATCTGGCGGGCTCTGTTAGGACTGGAAGTGCAGAACCTGTTACGTCAGAGCGTGTGTGCCTACGTACGGGCTGGCGGCGACAGCCTTCCTTACTCCCATTCCCCACAGCGGATTATGGTCTTCGGGGAAATTGATTTTATGGAGGTTTGTTTTTGTTCTTTTGCTATCTTTTGGCTGTATCTGATCTTGTTTATTTTTTAAACCAATGGTACTGCTTACTCTTGTTCTTCTACGCAATGAAGTATCCCAGAATTCATTTCAAATCTTATGTTTAGCCATAAATGGGCAGTTAAGATGCAGGATACAGCAGGCACACGTCTTCCAGAGTACCATCGCATCAGGGTAATTACCGCACTGAAGTGTGAAATCCAGAGACTACTAGGAAAGGAAAGGCAAACGCTAATGATGTTGGCGAGATAATGCTGAAGTTGGCATTTTTGTGGGTTGATAAAAAATGTCAAGAGGTGCCCTTTCATTTGACAAGAAATGAGAATGTTTTTCTAAATGAATTCTGTGGTTAGAAATTGATTGTCATTTATAAAACTAAACTTATACAAAGCAGTAATAAAAATTGTCTCCTAAACATATCCACAGGTATTTGCAAATATAATAACAGCCTTTTGCAACTAATCTTACATGGGATTAGGATAATACCTGTATTTTAGGATTTTCATATTATCATGAGAGATACACTGTCCCTTACTATGTATCTGAGAGATATAAATTAACCTTAAACTTATCAGATAACTGACCATTTTTAATGCCTATACTTGAAAGGACCCAACCATGTTTCTCTTTACATTTTTTCAGTTTTTATTTTTTCTCCTAGCTTAAAAAAAATAACCTACCTAGATCCTTCTCCATTACTATAATATCCAGTTGACCCTCTCCCCTACCAGCTTTGCCAGTTCTTATACAAATGTATTATAACATATCCAAGACGTGCCTGGTTTTCTAACAAAATAACCCAAATTAAAAGATTTTATGGTTGCTCCTCACTTTAAATTCTCCCCACACCGGATGCCTTTTCCCTCCAAAGGCTGAATTACTACCTGTAAGCATAGTACAAAGAACTGCTTCATACTTGCTTGTGCACATAACTCGTAGGGGTAATTGATATGAAGTGTTTAATCTGATTAAGAAGTAAATGTGTGGCACCTTGATCTTAATGTGGCCTGGCCATTTCCATGGAGGTATTTACTTTTCCCTATTTCAAAAAAAAGGAAACCTCTAAAATGATGACAACATATGGTTATAGGTTTTTAGACTTATTACGGTTGAAAGTGACATTACATTGATTTTTTTTCAACCTCAAAAGCCTGTTATTTTCTCTGTATGTGTATTCTTACCAGTACAGACCACAGGTCCCTTTGTGACTTTAAGAGAGGGCCTTCTGGAGCTGCCATGTTCAAAAGTTCCTTATCCTGTGACCACCCTAGGGCTGAACCTTCCTGGGCTTAAGCTAGACAGATCCCTGGATGCTGCACATCTGAATCAAGGCCAGTACCTGCAATTGTTTCAGCTCCCTGGGCTTGGTTGGTACAGCTGTCTAGAACTCATAGTTGTTTCCATATCAGGACAGGGGACTTTAACTGAGGCAAGTCTGGAATATCATCTTTGTGTCAGATGGACAACACAGCCTGGTGATAGGGAAAACTGTCAGGAAATGGAGTAGGGAGCAAGGAAGGATAAATTCTAGATGCTTATTCACAAATTACCACCAACCTCCAATAACAATGGATATAAACTGTACAGAGGAGATTTCAATTAAATATTTAAGTAAACATGTGTGATTGGCATGTCATTGAAATGCAGGAAATCATATTCCTTAGCTGCTTTTAATTACTGAATTATTCCAAGTGATTGATTATGCCAATTTTAGGCCAAGGGTAGAGACTTCATCTACCATGGCATTGGGAACTCCCAGATGAGTAAATATCCTTTACCAATGCAATCTGGCACCTTCTCTATAACCTCCAGTCTTGGCAAAGGGCCTGGGATCACGCAGCCAGCGGCAGGCCTTGAATCCAGGACTTCCTGACCCTGAGGCTGGCTCTTTCCACTCTGCCACATTCCTCTCAATTTTACCATTGCAAAAACTGCTTGCAAAAATTAAGTGATCTGTGCTAATGTTTTGGGCAAAACAGGGATGCCTCTTTGAGTTGGATAGCTACAGAATGAAAACGTCCAACTTAGCTGGATTTGAGGTTCTATATCTGGCTTCTTGGCAGACTCCATCGCTGGTCATTGTGGCAGATGTCTGAAAGCTCAAAGGATATAAAATCAAATCAGATTGCTTGGGAAATGCTTTGCTACTCATTTGTGGATTTCTCTTTATTTTTGTCTCTGAAGAGTATATTCTCCCTTACCCAATTAAGGAAAATATTCTGGATTTAGGCTTACTTCCTTTAAATGAGAAGAAATGGTATTTTCTCAAACTTCTGTTGGGATGAGCTGTTGTCAAACTGTCCATCAGTTTTCTTCGCTTCCTTATATGTAGAGAAGACTTTGAGAAGCTGGCCTTCTACATCGCAATAAGCACGTCTCTGAGAAGAGTGTCTCTTCATTGCTCTCCACAAATGTGTGATGCCATTAATGGTGTTTGACGACTAGGCCTGTTTGGGTTTTTTTTTTTTTTCCTCACAGCCCTGCAAGCATGTCCACTTGGGAGCCTTTTTGCTTGTGAAGTGTGAAGTGCATTGAGAGCCAAGTTTGGGTCCTGCTCCAACATGTTAGCCCCTTCTGGGCATAGCGCAGGTTAGGTGGTCATACTAGATTCTCTGCATAATTTCCCAAGTATCTAAATTAAATCAGAAATGGCCCCAATTTGCCTCCTAAAAGCCCCTCTTTCTATCATCATGACACCAAGGTAGGCACTTCAGAATGTCATTTTGGCTTTTTTCTAAGGTGGGCCTCCTTTGCTTCTGGTCCAGCCATCACGGTGGCCTTCCTACACCTCCCTTCCTTGACATCCCATGGAAAGGCAGATCTACAAGGTGGCCTTATCAGTTAGCACTTAGTGTGAGAATTAGGGATTTTTTTTTGACAACTGTGTGGAATCTCCCCAGGATGGCAGGGCCAAGGCTGAGTGCTGGGTAGGGTCTGATTGCTACGGCTGGTGACCATGCTATGGATAACAAGGACCGTGTTGGTGAGGGATTTCAGTCTGCATCAGGCGATCGGGGCGCACCGTGCACAGACCGGTCAATAACATTAGTCTTGCTGTGTTTGTTGGAGTGGAGGGTGGTAGCAGCATGCGGCTGCCAGAAGCCCCGCGCCCTCTCCAAGGAGGAAGGGGCTTGTCGCTCATGGCTAGTGAAGCCAGGCCCCCAGCTGGCAGCCAGTGAGTCAGGTTTGTGAAGCCTCAGCTCTAAAAAAGGATTCATGTCTTAGGTAATGTCTCAGGTAAGCTTCCTCCGTTTCACTGACATGTCAATCAGACGTGTTTTTTTAAATATTTAATCTTGAAACCTCATCCCTCCTAGTTCATGCCGGTCATTCCTTTTTGGTAGTAATGGCTGAATACGTATCTAGAATTTCTCCTGCTTTCCTTCCTACTCCTTTCCTGAGAAAGTTTCCCATCCTCATGCTGGGTTGTCCTTCTTAGACAAAGATGGGATTCCTGATTTGCTTTGGTTTTGAACTCTGACAGCTGGACAACAGCTGGATGGATGTCTGCAAGTTTGCAATTAGACTTGGAGGCTATCCTTTAAAACCTCATAGTTTGAGGAGTTTTGTTTGTGTGTTTGTTTTGCTTCAGATTCCGTTATATTGTCTCCAAGGTGTTCAAGTTATTATATTTGATTGAGAAAATGATAGTGTATTGCTCTTTTTATTGAGGAAAGTAAAATTGATTTTGGGCTAAATAGTTATGTTCTTTTAAAGTGAGCCTAAAAAGTGCTTAAAGTGCTTTAGAACATAAGCAAAAGTAGTAAGAATGCATCCTGGGAATTTAGGTAGCGTCCTGAGAAGGCACTATCCTACCCATCAGTCAACAAGCAATTATCAAGTGCCAGCTGTATACCAGGCCCTGTGCTAGGTGGTGGGTGTACAGACAGAAAAGAAGCAGTTCTCCCCCTCATAGAGTTCCCATGCCATGGTGAGAAACAGTACTGTCATCAGTCTACCAACAGCTTTTCATTCCGCACCAAACACTGCACATTAATTAGTAAATATAAAATATGTACATAGCAGGTGTCAGGTAATGGGGGGGGTGAGTGAGGCACCAGCCGCTGGAATGCCTCATGTAGGAGGCCATGCGTGGACTGAGCTCTGAAGAAAACCAGGGATTACAAAAGGCAGACGTGAGGACGGGATGGTGGACATCCTGGATCCGGCTGGTGTTGCAGGAGATGAAATGTCGTGTACGAGTAGGGAGAGCCAGTTTGGGTGGATGATACAGTGAGTGAAGAGACATAACGTATGCGAGGACAGGAGGCTTCTGTGCCCTCGTGTGAAGGTAGCAGCCAACAGAGGAGCTTATGTTTGATTTTAGAGGCAACAGGGAGCAGGGAAGGGCCTCGGTCCAAGACTGTCACTTTGGCAGCAGTGCTGGAGGCAGGGAGATGAGTGCAATAGCTGTTACAGCCGGCTAAGTCAGAGGGATGAAGGCCTGAAGTCGAGGGGTCACTGACCTAGTCAGAACACCAGCTAATAAACAAAAACAAAAATCCAGCACCTAACTCAGCAGGGCAAGAACTGTTCATTGCCGTACTGAACCGCACTGCACCAAATACCCCTAATCTCCACGCTCTGTCAAATGAGAAGCTTTTGACATAAACGAGAGCAGGGAAGGAGGGCTCCAAATCCTGGGGCAGAGGATGAGCCACATGGCCCCCCTGTTGTGCCAAGTCACCTTCCGTCCTAATCCTTTTATTCAGCCACAAAAAGCAGTGGTTTTATCCTCTGGTGCAGTTGTTTGTGGACTATTCAATACAAAAGAGTGATAGCAGGATAGTGACTGATCCCAGGACCATTTCCACCTGAATGCCAAAGACAAATCTGAGAGGAATGTGGGGGATGTGATGGGTGGAGTTCCTACTGTGTAGAGGAGGATTTTGGGGCTTCTTAGTCCCTTCCAACCCTCAAGTTCTGAAATAATAGTGATAGTAATTCGATTACACCCATGTCGTACCATACACGACCTCATTTGATCCTCACAACAACTCTGTAAGGTGATATCATCCCTATTTTATGATGAGGAAACAGCTCTCAGGTTCCAGTGTTGGGTGTTGGGGAAGCTGTGAATTGGTCCAGCTATTCTGGAAACTAATTTGGAATCATGAGGGAAAGTGACTGAGCCGTGCGTGCCACCTGACCCAGAAATCCTGCTCGTAGGCACATCCACGCGTGCAAGGTCGGAGACAAAAAGGAAGGCCCTGTATGTACAGACTCAGGGCATTCTCTGTTTAAACCTTAGCGGGGGACCTTGGAGAGCATTCCATTTAACCTCCTCGCTGAGCTCCAAGATGGGGAGAGACTTGTCCACGGTCACGCGTGATGAGCAGGTTCGGCCTGACTCCACGTCCCGGCCTCTTCCCATCACACCACACGCTCTCGCGGCAGCACTTCAGGACTGGATAGATCGGGTGTCCATCAGATAACAAATGATAGAACAGACTACGGCTTAGGAACGTATTGACGTGTTGTGTAGTGAGAAATGACCAGTATGAGGAACTCAGAGAAACGTGGAGAGGTTTGTATGAACTGATGCAAAGTGAAGATGAGCAGAACCGAAAGAATGACCTACACAGTGACTGCCATAATGAAAATAAAAAGACTTAAGAGGAATTGTAATAGCCGGTCTTGGCCTGGAGACCAAATAAAAGAATATATTTCCCTCCCACATCTGCAAGGGAAGCTGAGCCCATAGGGACAGAAAGTGGCACCTGTTGTCTACACAGCTGGTGCCTCAGTTCTTATTGCTTTGCTACTGTTCTCTGTTTCAAGAGATGGCTCAGTTCTGGTGTGTGGGGATTTATGCCCCCAGATGACTAAGATGTCCAGACTAAAATGATCAGGAAACCTTTTTTTAAAGCAAAGAATGTGAATACTTTAATGATGATACAAAGAAGAGCACCAAGAACCAGAAATCCGTTTTAATGAGTTCTGCTACAAGAAAATGTGACCAGAGAGAATTAACTCCTAGGGGTGAGGCAGCTGTTTTATACAGACTGCTTTTTAATCCAAAGGGGTAGGGGAGAGGGTGTGAATGGACCTGACAGGGGAAGAAGCAGATGCCTCTTGAGGTTGGTTTAGTCAGTCGTTAAGTCTTGTTTCCAGAGCAGGACCTCCAGGCAGCCTAGGGCCTGCCATGCTTTGGGTCACATCCCTTTTCATCACTTTCCCAGAAAGTGCAGATCAGTCTTAGGAATTTTTCACTTCTTGATCCTTTGACTGAGCTTTCCAGAGGTCACTGCTTGGAGCCTGTGGCTTTATTCTTTTTTTTTTTTTTTGTGGGACATTTTCAGAGATGATTGACATCTAAGCAGCTGTCAAATATTAATGGCTCAAATTGGAATGAGTGATCAAGAGGTGAAAGGTTTTGTTTTCCATCACCACTCCCCTAGGCCACCCATCTGGAAGCATTTTAGAGCCAAGAGTGATGTGATAGCTTTCTTTTATTTCTAATCAATTTTTGGTGTCAGTGTTCCAATTTGAGGCGGTGGGATTTGGCTCTTTCCCCTATCTCGGGTCCTTCCTGACAGGTTCCCCCTTTGGAACGTCCTTTGTTGGAGGAGCGCTGATTCTGACGGAATGACTCCCTCTCCCCTCTTCTGTGTGCTTCCCCCCAACTCACCCTCTAACATTGTTTCTTTTCAATATCTTCCTCTACTCTTGCTTCTCTCTTGTTATCCCATGTAGAGTCTCTATTGGAAGAACATAGCTTTTATGAAGCATTTGCTGTGTGCAAAGCCCTGTGCTAAGTGCGGAGATGCAAAGAGGAAAGGTTCATAGTCCGGGGGATGGTAAAGTCCCAGAGTCCTTGGGGTGCCGCCGCAAAGCTCGTGGTCAGGCATCTCGACTGTTATCTCCACCGAGGACTTTGGGGTCAAGAAGTAGGAGTTCCCTTGGGGTTTCCCAGCTCTCTTCTCTGAGTCACCACTGATTCTTGGACTTGTTATCTTGTTTCCCCACAACCCACCCTCTAGGGAAGAAACTTAGAAAAGGTCAATACCGTCTAATCCCGCTGCTTCCTTCTTTCTGGCCACATTGTATGGCGATGGTCAGCAGAGAAGGGAGCTTCTTTGTGATCGCCCTTCTTATCTCCACGTCCCTTTTTTGGAGTCATAACGTGGTTATCTAGTGCTTTAAGAGGCAGCCTCAAGAAGCCAAGGGGGGCTGCATTCTGACTTTTCACTCCGTGACTCTCCTTGTTATCCCATGAGTTCCTCAGTCGTAATAGTCACAGGAATCTTTAGAACAGTTGGCTGGATCTGTGATGAAGATGCACACATCTTCTAATAAAACCCACTGCCACCCAGCCTCACTTTCTCCTCCTGAACGACTTTGTCCATGCCCTCCCAGCTAGGTATCCTTTTGATACCCCTTGTGGACATAAGCCAGGGCAGCCTGGAGTCTGTCCATTGGCTCTCCCCCGCCCTGTGTGCGTGGCTGAGAGCCTGCCTCCCGTGGTGGGCTTCAGCCTTTTTGCGGGTGTGTTGGAGTCAGATTTTGGAGAGACTTAAATGCCAGTTGAGGAGGGTGCATCGGTGACTGTTCTTGGCCCCTCCTTAGCTCTGCCTTCCAACCAGCTGGACTTCTCTGCCCTCCAGAGGTACTGTGGGCTTTCACTCCTCCAGGGCTTTGTTTCTGCTGGGCCTCTATCCTGATGTCCTTCCTTCCTTCTTCTCCTCACTTACTGAATTCCTTCCATTTTTCATGGGAAACAGAATAGGAAGAGTAGAAAAATGCTTGACTCAAGGGTCTGAGGACCAGGGTTCAAACCCGGATTAGAATACTGCCTGCATGACCTGGACAAGGCACTTCATTTCCATGGGCCTCAATTTCCTTTGTAAAATGAGGGCCTTGGCCTAGGTGGCCTGAGGTCCTTCCAGTTCTGGAGTTATGAGACCGTTCTCCCTGAACCCTCTTTAAATCCCTCTCAGTCCCTACTGGCCTTCTCACCTTTGCACCTCCTGTAGAACCTCTCTAATGCCCTTACCAGTAGAAGGTAAGCTCTTTGAGAGGAGCCATTTGTTTTTGTCTTTGTATCTCCAGGCTTTCTCAAAGTGCCCAGCACGTGGAGGAGGGTAATAAAGGCTCACTGAATTGAATTGTCATCTGGTATTTCGTACTCAAGTTCCCTGGCTGTGTCCTTTGGCTAGAGCGTGAGCCCCGAATAAGAGGGCTTCTGGCTTCACTCAACTTCAGATTCCCCCCCAGTACCCAGACCAGGTAATATATCTTCAGCCACATTTGCTGTAGTGGATTATTGGGCCCTTTTACTGCCTCCTAGGCCCTGGTGGTATAAGGAGGATATTCTGTAGAAATTAGAGGATGAAGGGCTGGACAATTGTGGTTTCATTGATACAGGGAACTCCCTGAAGAGGAAATTCTGCCTACTGGTACATGGCAACCTCTTCTCTGCAACTCACAATTACAAGTTAAAAAGGGAAAGAAAAAAAAAAGAACACCACGAGCTTGCTTTGCACCTAAGGTGGATGTGAGGACCTCACAGAAAAGCTACTGGGGAATCAAGAAACCTTGAAACTTGTTTATCAGATTGCTTATCCTGTAGTTCCTGTTTCAAAGATGATAAGGCATTGAAAGGGAGCACAAAGAGTTGCTAATCTGTGTTAGAAACATTTTAAAGAAATATCTCCCCCCAATCAGGCACAGGCCCATGGGCCCATACCTACTCCTTGGCATGCTCCATTTGAAACAAAGATCAGTATGGAGATTTCTCAGTACAGCTTATTGAAATGAGCAAGTTAAGTAAACCAAGGAGGAAAGTGGAGCTAGGAAAGGCTTGGATGGCTTCTCTGGTTCCTGCTTGTCTTCTCAATGGCCAGAGAAGGCGGCGCTCTCTGGAATCAGTGGAACAAGGGTCTGTCCACAGGGGACTCAGTTCTGAGCCCTCAACTCCTGGTTGCCTACAGTTATTATTACAAACACATCATTTACTCAGGAGTTACCAGGAACAACTAGAATTTATCACATCAATTAATATGCAGTACTTATTATCTCTTTGAACTAAGAGAATTTAATGGTTAGCCAAAATCATGATGAGAATAATAAATGCCATTGGGAATATCTCTCTTTACTAGTGCATTTGAATCACAAGATACTGCGAAGTTAGTTCTTGAAAAAAGTGTTCATAGAAAAACAAATCTTAAAAACAAAAGACTCCTCTCCTTCTCCTAAAGGCTGCTACGTGTTAAGTGTCTCCTGTGTGCAAGACGCTGGGAGTATGAAATGAAAAACAATAACATTAGAACATAATGGGGGAAAGCACATGTCTGAAAGAAAAAGAAGTAGACTACAAGGCAGGATGTGCTAAGTGCAAAGGAGTAGTGTGGACATTCCTGGCTAGTGATGATGAACAAGGATCTTTGGAGAAGATGGTCAAGGCAGTGGAAGTAAGTGCAGGACAAAAAAATGTAGGACGATAGCTTAAGGGTTAGGATCAAGGAAGGGGTTGTAGTGTCTGTTTTCGAGGCTAGGGGAGGCCTGAGCAGTCATGTAGGCAAAAGGGAAGGAGCCAGTGGAGAGGAAGAGATTGAAGAAAGAGCAAGATTAACTAAGCATCTACCCCAAGGAGCCCATTGGTTAGAAAAAAAAAAACCTCCTATATAATAGACACCCAAACATTTGTAGCCACACTTTTTGTGGCAGCAAAGAATTGGAAACAAAGTAGATGCCATCGATTGAGTGATAACTAAGCAAATGGTGGTATATGAATGTGATGGGATGTTACTGTGCTATATTAGAAGAAATGTGTTATGTTATAAGAAACAACAAATAGGAAGATTACAGAGAAGCACGGAAACACTTACGTGAACTGATCCAGAGTGAAGTAAGCAGAACCGGGAAAACAGTCTACACAGTGACTACAACAGTGTAAATGGAAAGAGCAATAACCAGCAAACAGTCAAGCATGAATGGTGCAAAATTACAAAGGATGTGAGTGTCCCCAAAGAAGAGATAGGAGAAGACAGAGGGTATAAAAGACCGAGTATATTTTCATGTGTTTTTTATGTGTTGATTGGTCTTGCTGATTTTGTTCTCTTTGTTTTTTTCTTTAAAAAATAAGATTTAATATATGGCTTGACTCTTGGGCGAAGGAGACCAGAAAAAATTCTGGTGATGTAAAAACAAAAGATATAAATAAAAACGTATTTAAAAAGAGCAAGGTGGATCGAGGTTCTAGAGGAGATGGGAGGAGATGTGTTTGAGGGCAGAAAGAGAGCTCTCCTTTTATAATCTCCAAATGTTGACAGTTGGAACCATAAAAGGATCATTAAACATTTTCATGACATTTACTATAACTATAGTTATTATGGGGCCTTTTTTTCCTGTAGGGAGGGGGGAATGTTTAAGACTAGTAGTTCTCAACATCTTGCAGTTAAGTAGTTGGAAAGAGCCTTCTTTTCTGTGTCTGCTTTTTATTTTTATCTCTGTTCATTGAGCCAGTTCCAAGAGGAAGCTTGAAGCCATCCTGGTTGAATGTTGATCTATTTTTATCTAATGATTGGTTTTCTCCCTTCTGTGATTCACACGTTGTAAACCAAGATGCTGATTACCTTGTCACTGGGTGATGTTTTTGTTTCCTGGTGAGTTGCCATGTTGTAGGGTGATGTGGCTTGTTGTGGAATATTAGTAGCAAACTTGTTAGAGTTACTGAAGGGAAAGCTCGGAGGAAAAAAAAAAAGAAACTTAGGATAATGATGACACAATACTACTTACTATTTACAGAACATCTTTCCCATAAATAAACTCAACACTAATATCTTTTCAATTCCACAAGAATAGAAAAAGCAATGTTTGTTTAGAAGTGATTATGAAGGTCAAGGGTAGAGAGGAGACTGATGTCTTTAACTGAGGTTTGTAGAAGGCCTAAGCTAGAGAAGGGGTCTCCACTTCAAGAAGACCTCCCTTATCCTGCCAATCTGATCCTCTGAATCTGGCCCTCTATTTTTCTTAATCACTTGATGAGTTGAGAAATAATATTTTTGGTAGGGAAAAAAGGAAGAGGGACAATTGGAATTTGACCAAAATATTAGCCAAAATAGATCAGTATTAAAATATGGTATTTCCTTTATGTTTCAGAAGGCTTCTCCCTCAAGTCTCTCCCTACATCCATACTAGGCTTTGCTGCCAGGTTAATCTCTCTCTAATGCATGGATTTAATCTTCTCCAATTTGCACAAACCTTCACTCGCTTCTCCTCCGTGAACGTAGCACAGTCTCTGACTTCTGTAGATGTCTGATTATCCTCCTTGAAGATGGTAACTATGGACTCATTTTTGTGTCTCTCTCTACAAAGGTTCTTGGAATCTTAGACCCACAACTTGGAAGGAGGGTATATAATGTTAGGAATGCCACCATTGTTCTTATTTCACATTTAATAAAAAGCAATGTTGTCTAATAGAAAATGCATTGGATGAAGAGTTGAGGTTCAGTCTTCCCTGTTCTATTACCCAGTGATTGAGTATGTATAAATGAATATACCTGCTCCTATTTGCTTTTTCCTAAGATATTATAAGGAATAATGAAATGTCAGAATATATATATATATATATCCTAAGAGCATATGACATAGGTTATATTAGATTGATTTAGAGTTCTCTAGGTCAAAACTGCTTGAAAGATGTTGATTTCATTTTTTTATATTTAAAAGGGTAAAAGTGAAATTTATTGAAATGACATTGGTTCATTTTTAAGAGAACCACTAAAAGAAAACATCTCAGTTTTTGTAAGAAAGAAAAAATACCATGGGATTTAAAACTGTGATTCTCTGAGAAGATATTTAAAACTGCAAACACAAACATCATGAAATGTCATCCTAGCTGATATATTTTTCAAGTTAGTCATCTGTCATGTTAGTAAATTTTCTTTAAAGTCTCCTCTACTAGCAAAGTAAATGGAAATATAATTTAAAATAATTAAGATACCCAGTGGATGACGTCTTGTTTGTTCTTGTGTTTCCACTGGGGCTGTAATCAGGTTATAGGGTCCCTTTGAAAATCTCCCTTTTGAAGAGTGTGATTTACAAACTATTGGAGTACATTTCTGTCTTGCCAGATGATTTCTCAACCTGTTATGTTTTGCTGAGGATATAGTCATAATCTCTATCTGTTGTTTAGTTTACATTGTATTTAATTTGTATTAATTTCCTTACCATTGAATTTACTCCCCTTCCCCCCCAATTTGCTACAAAATCTATTCTTACTAATCTGGGGGTGGGTGACATGGTTAGACTTTGGTTTAGGAAACTCCCTTTAGTGGCCAAATGGAGGGTGGATGGGAGTGGGGAGAGCCTTGAGGCAGGCAGACCTACCTGCAGCTATTGCTGTACTCCAGGCGTGAGGTGATGAGGGGGGTCTGCACCAGAGGAAAGAAGGGGGCATATTCGAGAGATGCTGCAGAGGTGAAATCTATAGGCCCAGCAGCTTGGACATGGGCAGTGAGAGGTCGTAAGACGTCCAGGATGACTTCTAGATTATGAGCCTGAAGGACTGGGAAGATACAATACCCTCTATAGTAATAGGGAAGGTAGGAGGTAGGAAGGGTTTTGGAAGAAAAATAGTGAGTCCAATTTTGGACATGTTGAGTTTAAGATGTCTGCTGGACAGCTAGTGTGAGATATCTGGAAGGCAGTTGGAAAGTCAAGATTGGAGGTCATCAGAGAGTTAGGAGCAGGAAAGGTACATTTGAGAAGCCTCAGCATAGGGGGCAGAATGGATGGTGGAGTAAAAACGGTGACTTGCTTGAGCTCTCCCCCAAACCTCTCCAAATACCTGTAAAAATGGCTCTAAACAAATTTTAGAGCAGCAGAACCCACAGAAAGACAGAGTGAAACAAATTTCCAACCTAAGACAACCTGAATAGTTGATTGGAAAGGTCTATTGCCCCTGGCTGAGAGAGCACCACAGCTCAGCGTAGGCCCCACTGGCAAAGACCGGGCCTCAGGGGACTGAATCACAAGCAGCTGTGACAGTTTCCAGACTTCTTAACCCATAAACACCAAAGACAACTTAGAAGGTCAGTAAGAAAGGTCTGTGACTGTGGTAAGAGAGAAGCTTGGTCTCACTCCAGTGCAGCGCCAGGGCAGTGGCTGCTTCCAGAGCTCTCGGCCCACAGACTGAGGTGGAATCAAGGGGCTGATCAGAGCGGGGATTGCAGGGATCTCTTTGTTGGCGCTGAGGCAGGATTCTCTTGCTTTGCCTGTGCTTGGATCTGGGCCACATTGCTGGATGGCAGTCCTGGGATGAGGAGGAGCACTGGCATGGTGGAGCTTGTAGTGGCGGTAGAGAGGGAATTCTCCTCACAATTCCAAAGTAGAAAAGAGTGCCTGTGGTCACTCATAGACCAGAGCACAGGCCAGGAGAGGAATAAACAACTCACCTTTGATCATACCACCTTGGAAGAACTGAAAACTTACAAGTCCCTAGAAATATCTCTGAAAACAGCTGCACAAAACCCCCGAAGCTTGGGACGGTACATTCTTCACACTAGAAGCAGACCCCTACCTTAACAAAGAGTATAAAACTCAAGTAATTGGCTGGAAACATGAGCAAACAGCATAAAAAAAAGTCAGACCATAGAATCTTTCTTTGGTGACAAAGAAGATCAAAAAATACAACCAGAAGATGACAAAGTCAAAGCTCCTACTTCCAAAGCCTCCATGAAAAGTATGAATCAGTCCCAGGTCTTGAAAGAGCTCCAGAAGGATTTTGAGAAGCAAGTAAGAGAAGTAGAGGAAAAACTGGGAAGAGAAATGAGAGTGATGCAAGAAAATCGTGAAAAACAAGTCGACAGCTTGCTAAAGGAGACCCAAAAATATACTGAAGAAAATAACACCTTAAAAAATAGCCCAACCCAAATGGCAAAAGAGGTCCAAAAAGCCAATGAGGAGAATAATGCCCTAAAAAGCAAAATTGGCCAAATGGAAAAGGAAGTCCAAAAGCTCACTGAAGAAAATACTTCCTTAAAAATTAGAATGGAACAAATGGAAGCCAATGACTTTATGAGAAATCAAGAAATTGTAAAACAAAACCAAAAGAGAAGCCTTAGCAATGGTAATTAAATCCACGGGAGCTGATGAGATCTCCAAGTGAAGTAATGTAGAGGGAGAAGAGAAGAGGCCCCAGGGTAGAACCCTGAGAGACACGCATGGTAAGAAGATGTGATCTGAAGGAGGTTCTAACAAAGGAGACAGAGAAGGAACGGTCAGAGAGGTATAAGGAGAACCAGGATGGAGTGTGTCCCACAAGCCTAGAGAAAATGGAGTATCAGGGAAGAGAGGGTGATCCACAGTGTTGAAGGATGCAGAGAAGTCGGGGAGAAGAGGATTGAGAAAAGGTCATTGGATTTGGCAGCTAAGAGATCATCGGTACCTTTGTAGAGAGCAGTTTGATAGACTGATGCGATTGGAAGCCAGATTGCAAGGGGCTAAGAAGAGAGTGAAAAGGAAGAAAGTGGAGGTACCTATTGTAGATGGCTTTTTGAGGAGGTTAGCTGCAAAGGACAAAAGATATATAGGACCTAGTTAGCAGGGAAGGAAAGATCAAGTGAGGGGTTTTTTAGGAGAGAGGAGATATGAGCATGTTTGTAGGCAGTAGAAATGAACCATAGACAGGGAGAAATTGAGAATAATTGACAGATTGGGGATCACAGATAGGGCAATCTGTTGGAGGAGACAGGATGGAATGGGATCACTTGAGCAGGTATGGGGGTTAGCTTTGATAAGGAGTAAGGCCCCCTCATCATATGAGACAAGATTTAAGAAGTAGATTGTGACAGAAAGCATATGAGTGATAGGAGATGAGGAAGAGGGGAGAAGAAGGAGCCTACAGCAAACAGCCTCAATTTTCTTCTGTGAAATATGAGGCAGGGTTCTCAACTGAGTGGGTGGGGGAGGATGGGAGGAGCTGCTATGGAAAGTGGGAGAGCGATGAGAGACGTAGAGTAGGATTGCCATGCAGCAGTGAGGGCCCAGATGAGGTTGTATGACATAAATTTGAAGTGTACCCAATCACAATGACTTTATCTCCATCCTTGTCCAGCATCTCATATTGGAATGAAAGCAACAGATGGCGGCAGTGATCCAAGGCTGAGGCTTGGAGGGCGCACCTGGTGATGCGAGGATGACATGACAGGGGCCAAGGGACTCAAGAGGAGGACAGTGTAGGGTCACATTTGTTCACCAGGGGTTGAGATGGAGAAGAGAGGAGAGAGTGGCTAGTGCAGGGGAGATGGCCAGGGGCTAGGGGATTGGAGGTTGTGGGGTATGGATGGCTCAGATGGAAGTCATCAGTTTGGGGCAGATGAAGAGACCTGGCCCCACACCTGCAGCCTTCTCTCATGGGGCATGCTGTGCCCAGCAGGAGATGGAAGGCACAGGGCACATGATCCCAGGAAGGTCTGGCCCTTCTTTTCACCCGAAGAGGCTAGAATTGAGGTGGCGGAGGCAGTGAAGGGTAGACTCCTGGCCGGTGCAGGGGAGAGACACTTTGGGGTGGAGGGAGATGCCCTGTGGTGCTGAGCCCTTGGTCACCATCTCTCAGGGGCTGCCTCACCCCACCCCAAGCAGTACAGGCAGGACCTTGGTAGTCCTCTGGGCTTCTGGTGTTGCCTTCTGCCCTGGGGAGCTCCGGTGGAGAATGCCTCTCTTCCTTGTTGCAGGAGCAGGGCTGGGTGGGGCCCAGCTGGGAGGCATCCGGCTGGAGGGGAGGACCATGGGCTCTGCCCGTTCCTGGCTGTGTGACTGGTCTCCCACCCTCTTGGAGTATCCGAGGGCTTCAGTGAGATCACCTTCAGCTCTGACTCAATGACCTTAGGATTCCCCCACAGTGTAGCCCAATTTCTTGCTGTTACCCAGCTCTGGGGCTGTGTGGCTCTGCTTTCCAGAAGGCTGGATTGAAGGACTGGAGCCAAAGCCTCCTCTCCTCAGTCAGAAGCTCTGGCCACTTTCTCACTACCCTGGCTGCTGCTACATCTCAGGCTGAGAGGATCTGCCACTTCTGGGGCCTGGAAGTTCTTTGGGGAACCAAGTGAATGGACAGGCTCCTCCTTTCCCTCTCCAGTCGGATCCTGTACTCTGTGTGTATATGGACTCAGCTCTCCTCTGGTCCTCTGATCTTTTCCTACCAGATCTGAGTCCAAACATGGGTCCCAGATCTACAGTAACCCTGATCCAATCAGTTACCCCCAAATCAGTCACGCTCTCGCGGCCCTTCACCAGCTAGGCGATGTCCTCAACTATGTGTCGTTGTGGTGTGAAGGGGGACGCCCACGCCTTGAGGTCATGTGGATCAAGGAATGGACTTGGGGTCAGAAGGCCTGGGTTTGAACCCTTCCTTAGGCCCTTATGAGCTGTTACATTGGGTAAATCACAATGGGACATCATTGTTGGTCTTACGGGCAGCATCCACATTTTGCAGAGAGAGTTGTCTTTGAGATCCCTTTACATGAAAGTTTGGACAAAACCTGATTACCTTCCCTAGAGATCCATTAAGTATGCATGAATGTGCACATCTGTGCATCTGAATATATTGTAATAGTTGTGAAAAATGTTGAAGATTAACTACTTAGTCAATGTTTATGGCATTGCATCCCTTAGACTTTGGAGGCCCCTTCTAGCTCAGCATCCATGAATATGTATATTGCTCTTGCATAAATTTCGTAATCATGAACTGTTTTCAGCTGCTTTCAGTCAACAGTGAGTTAAAAATGATCTCAAACCTTGTTAATGAGTAGCAGGACGGAAGATCTTGTTAGGAATTCCTCTAGTCCAGTGTCTCCCAGCCATCAATCCACCAGCACTAATTGGCAACAAGTAAAAGTCCCATGTCTTTGGACTTAGAAACTTACAAAACCTCTTCTTTACTCTCCCTGCATTTCCCTTTCTCCATCTCTACCTTTCTCCCTTCCCTCTTGGCCTCTGCCTCTGCCCCTGCCCCCCGAGCTACCCAGAGGTGCCACAAGAGAAGACCATTGAGATATCTCAGCCGTCGACATTATGGTTCAGGTTGAGAGATGCTGATGGAGTCTGTCCCATTGCCTTCAAAGAAGACTGCGCTTAAGATGTCCCAGAGTTTAGTAGGGTTGGAAGATAATAGTGAATATGTCTTAAATTTTCACGTAGATTGAAAATATTAAAGAAAAATCAGGATGGTCCCCAAATTGTCTTCCAACTGTAGCATAGAAGATCCCCCTTCCAATCTGCTAATTCATCTTTTAAGGCTGCCCTGCCTAATGCAGCCTTGGCTTTAGGAGGCTACAGCATTGCGCTGAGACTGACTGGGCCTGGTATCATTCAGATCATCGCAAACAAGATGGCTGTGAGGCCAGAGCAGGTCTGGAGACGCCACTGGCCAATTAGCAAGGTTAGTAACATGTGAATGTTGGGTGCTGAAAGCCGTGGTCGCCCAACTGACGTGTGCCTTGTGGGACTAAGGCCCTTTTGTGGTAGGGAGCTAATTAGGAAAATGGAACCTAAAATGGGAAAGAGAATTTTACAGCCCATATGTTAGTCACATCCCTGGTGGAGAGATGCTGGCAGACTTCATAAAGCTGTATCGTTGAATTAGTTTGATTTCTCCAAGTTTGCTGATTCCATTTACTGGTTTTTACTTAATACTTTCTAAGTATATTATAAAAGCACCCCACAGTATAGTGAATGTTGTCATTTTAAGATGGAAGTCATTACTATGTTATAAAACATGTTAAATAAATTTGAGGCAAAAAAAGTTCATTCACAATGATAATATCTTAGACTAGATTTTGGCAATTACAATAATAATAATAATAATAATAATAACAGCTGACATTTATGTAGTGCTTTAAGGTTTGCAAGTCGCTGTTCATCCATTTTCTCATTTGATCTTTTTCACTACGCTTTGAAGTAAGTGGTACAGGTAAGATTGTTCCCACATTATGGATGGTGAAACTGAGCCTCACAGAGGTGAAGCATCTTGCCTAGAGTCACCTAGCTAGTAAATGTCGCAGGCAGGATTTGAACCCAGGCCCTGAATATGTATGTACATATGCATATATGCACTGTATGTATATGTTATATGTGCGTGCATGTTTAGATATAATGACAGAGGGAAGGCACTTGCTTTGGGGGAACCAGGAAAGGCTTCTTGTAGAAGGTGGGGTTTTAGTTGTGACCTAAAGGAAGCCTGGGAAGCCAGAAGGCAGAGATGAGAAGGGAGAACATTCTAGGCGTGAGGGGGGCAGCCAGAGGAAATCTCGGAGGCATCTAGAGATGGAGTGTCTTTCTTGAACAGCCCGGAGGCCGGTGTCAGAGGATCGCAGGATATGCGGAGGGGAGGATGGTGTAAGGAGCCTGGAGCGGTCGAGCCCCTGCATTTTACAGATTAGGTCCCTGAGGTCCAGAGAAGTTTAAGGAGCTTCCACAGACCACAGAAAGTAGGCGGCTTCACTGGAACGAAAGCCCGGGTCGTCTGATGCCAAAGCCAGCTGATTGACCCCACTCTGCCTTCTATGCCTAAGAATGAAAAGGTGCCAGTTGGGAGAATGAAAGACCGAAAGTGCAGAAATAGAATGGCGACAAGACACGCCTGTCCTCCTCCCTTCCTCCTCCTCCTCGTAGTTGCCAACAATTTATGTAATGCTCTGTAATTGCTAACAATTTATAGAACATTGCTAACATTTATATGACGCCTACTATGTGCCAGACTGAGCTGTGCTAAGCGCCTTACAAACATCATCTCATTTGATTCTCACAACCACCCTGGGGAATAGATACTGCTATGGTCCCCATTTTTTATTCTTCCTCGCAGAGGAGGAAACCATTGTTGTTGTTTGGTCATTTTAATCATGTCTGACTCTGTCACCCCATTTGGGGTTTTCTTGGCAAAAATACTGGAGTGGTTTGCTATTTCTTTCTCTAGCTCATTTTACAGATGAAGAAACTGAGGCAAACAGGGTGAAGTGACTGACCCAGAAATCTGAGGTCAAGTGTCTGAGGTCAAATTTGAACTCAGGTCTTCCTGACTCCAGGCCTGGCACTCTATCCACTGCCCCCATATATAGAATGTAGAACTTGAACTCTCAGTTTATAGCATTTCCTGCAAGTTGACTATCTCTCCTTTGTAGGTAACATCAAGCTAAGCCAGGAGATGTTTGTTAATTATCTGTTATGTGCCTCGGGCTGGGTTACATGTGGAGGGAGCCTCAGAAGGGCTGGGAGATTCCTTTTCTCAAGGAATTTACTGTGCAGCAGAGGAGACGGGCCGAGGCAGCTGTGTGTGCAAACCACGCAGAGGAAACAGCAGACTGAGCAGCCTTCTCCACTGGTCTTTATGTAACCCTAGGGGATCTTCTAGGAAATTATCCTTCTGGCAATATTTTTCTGTCTAAAGATGTTAAATGTAGTAATAACAGTGAACAATTATATAGCACTGGAAGGTTTGCAAAGTTATCAGTACATTTGTATCTGTATCTACATCTCTATCTGAATCATTTCATTGTGTCCTCAAAACTCTCCTGGCAAGTAGATGAGGAAACTGAGTCAGATAGTAATTAAGTGACTTGGGTAGCCACACAGCCCAGGACACATTTTGGAGCCAGATTAAATCTCTCGCAGTGGTTTAAAGGACTAGTATAGCCCGAGGCTAATAGAGCTGTGTCATGTAACCCTCAAAGGAGGATGCAGTCCACCCACCATCTGTTCCATGAGTCAGGGTGGTGTCGGCTGAGTGGCGGCTGGCTGTGGAAGAGGGGCGGTGGGGGAGCTGAGGAGCTTGTTAAACCAGGATAGGTACAGAAGTCTCAAGAAGCAGGAGGGATGGATTTTGGTCAGGAAAAAATATTCAGAAACCCAAACAAAATTAACAGAGCATAATATCTCACATGTATATGCTGCTGGCAGATGAGCAAAGTGCCTGCCTTTCCCAGGAAGACCTTTCGCGGTCCCTCAAAGCTAGTGTGTCTTGCTCTTAGATGACCTTCCATTTACTCTGTGTGTGTGTGTGTGTGTGTGTGTGTGTGTGTGTGTGTGTAAGTGTAATTACACAGTTGTTTGCCTGTTGTCTCCCCCATTCGAATGTAAGCTCCATGAAGTCAGGGACCGTATTTTTGGCCTGAACTAGAGCATGCACTCAATAAATGCTTGCTCTGAGGTAAGGGGCGTATTATTGCCATTTGTCCAGTCTGTCCGACCGCCTCTGATGGGATCACTTATTGATACCTCTGAGTCATCATTAGATTGAGGCAAATTGACATTTGTTCCTCTTTTTGATTTTCCTTAAAGCTGTTTTTTTTTTCTCTTAGAACAAACAAAATCCACCACAAAACTAATCGAGTTTAAACTTTGAAGGCCGCGTTAGCTTCTCAGCCAATTCAGAATTAAAACAGACGTTAGAGCATTGCACAAGAAATCGTTTTCCCCACCATCAGTCTAGCTCACGCCCAGATATCTGGATGTTGGAGCTGCAGAATAGCCAGTTTGGGCCAGTCTGTCTCTAGACATCCTCCTAGTGTGTGTCTCCTGTACTTAGCAAGCAGCCTCATCTTAATTTGGCTTCCCAAGTAAACTGCTTTGCTGGAAACGGAGATTTCCTGTTATAAACTGCTCATGTAACTTTGTGATCCCAGTCATTGTGTGAACCTGGATGGCGTGGTTCGGTTTTCCCAAGGCCTAAGTCATTCCAGCGAGTTGGACTAAGGACGTACCATGCTGGTGAAGCAGGGAGATCCAGCCTTGGGGTTCTGAGAAGCCTGGGAGACCTTGAGGCTTTTCTGGAGAGATCAGTCTTGAGGTCTTTTTCCTATAAACCCCCTCCCCCTGGTATTTTATCAGATCATTTCCCTATTCAGATACTGTGGTGACTTCTCACTAACCCTTGCATCGAGTCCAAGCTTCTTAGTCTGGCCGACCAGCCTCCCGTGTACAAGATCCTCCACTGTTTAGTTAGACCTTATCACCTGTGACTCCCCAATGTGAGCCCCCGACCCTGCTCCAGGCAGCCCATTTTATTTGTCGTGTTCTTTATACAAGTCGCACTCATTCCCATCATTGCCTCTTTGCTTTTACTACTTCCCTTACGTGGAAGAATCTTCCTCCACCCCCCCCCCCACTCCCCCCTGCTTTTCAAAGTCCAGTTTCTGTGCTTTCTACGAGAAACAGGTCAGGTCCAGAAATGCTTCACTCATTAATCCCAGCCTCATCTTTCCTAAAGTCCTTGAACTCCTAAAGCTGTAATATATCAGACCTCCAGTCACACCATTGCTTTGGGAAAAGGCTACCGCCAAACTTGTAAACAGAGCCTTTTGTCTTCCAGCCGGTAGAGTTTGTCCAGTTTCCATTGCTGCAGATCTCCCTCCGTGAGTTATGTGAAAAGACACATACCTTATTAGTTCACTCTTTTTTGGGGGTCCAGACCTAGAACTCCACAGTGGAGGAAGCACCCCGATGACGAATCTTCCTCTGCCGGTACAGATAGTGACCTCCTCTGCCAGTGAATCGTTCAGGAGATTCCTGGAGCGTTGAGATGTTACATGATTTGCCTGACCTCACACAGCATCCTCCCTTCATCTCCTGGACCCAGCATGGGCCACTGCACTGATTGGAGCTCGTCCACTTTTTAGTGTTGTTTTGATTTATATTATTTCAGTTTTGATTTATATTATTTTTATATATTATATTATATTGTATTATATTATATTATATTATTATTTTTCTCTTGATTCTGCTTCCTTTACTCTGAGTCAATGTAAGTCTATGAATTCCTTACAGTCTTCATTTCCGATGGCACAATAACATTTTAATACAATTACATATGTAGTCTGAGCAGTCATTTCTCAAGCAACGGCTGTCTACTTTGTTTCCAGTTGGTTTGGATATGACAAAAAGAGCAGTTGGAATGATTTTGGTAGAGATGGAACCTTTGTTTCTGGTTTGGTCCATCTTGGGGTATATCTCTAGTAGTAGGATTGATGGTGAAAAGGTGTCAGATGTACAGATATATTTGACTATCCAAAAGTGTTCTTTCCTCTGAAACCCTGTAGCAGGAATTGTCAGGCGCTTATTTACTGAATGCAATTGTTTTGTTTTCTTTTATCCTGTGCATATTTTTCTTATTGCTTAACTGAATTATAAGCTCCTCAAGGGCAAAGAGCAGGCTTTATACTTTTTTTTTTAAAATCCATATGAAAATCCATTTCCCAGTCTACAGAGCAGGAGCTCAGCTTTCTTCTTTTCTTACCTCATTGTAATAGTCTTTCATGTGTGAAAATGACTCTTGTGATCTCCCATCAATTGAGCATGTCCTTTGAATTCTTTTCCTACCAGTAGAAATGGATGAGCTGACCTGCCCAAAATAATTATGGCCAATTTCACACATTTGCAAATCACTTGTCAAGAGTTCAGGCTCTGGTCTTGCAAAGCTAAGAGAAATCGAACCCCATACCTTGAACTTGTTGGCATCACATCCAAACAGACCTTCCCCCTCTGCTCCCTTGAGTTTTGTACCCAGGAAGGGTCATGGGCTTTACAGATTCATAATCTTGGTATTTTGAGTAAGCAGTAGACTAGTTGATCTGTAGAAGCCTGGTTAATCTTGCAGAAAAATCACCCATGTTACATGACCACAAAGGAATAAGTAAAATGTTCTCCTTTTCCCCCTGTATGATGAGCCAAAGGACATCTGACCAAAAAGCAGCCTGATGTCCAAGGACTTTTCATGGAATCAGGTTGCCGGTGTCTCACCCATGGCCAATACCCATTCATCATTTCAGTGTCTTATGCCATTGCCATATGTCTGTAGAACTATATCCACAGTACAGTAAAATAACTGGGATTCCTAATAATGACCCCCAGTCATTAGGAAAAGGCTAAAGTATGTCCGTAGATCATTTACTAAGATGAAGAAGTGCATACTGTATTTCAGATCGAGCTCCGTGAAAAACTCAAGATTTCAAAGGGTCATTGTTTACAGGAATAAACTTCATTTAGTTGGCAAATTCACCTGTGTGAAACGTCTCATTCCTTGTGCTGATAAATGAGGTGTTGGCTATAATTTGAATGTTCCTTTGCCTAGTGTTTCATCCTTGCAAAAACTCTCTTATCTTCCTATTCTCCTCAGCTTTCCATCCTGGGTTTTACATGTTTTTTTTAATCCCTTTCTAGCCTTTTTTTTTTTTCTTCTCACATGTTCCCCCTGAGACTTCCGTTGAAAGACATTCATTACCTGACTGCTGTCATCATTTCTTTTCCCTAAAGAAACAACATATATATTTATGTCAAATGAAAGCTCATCACTCGGCATGATCACTGCAGTACATGAAAGATGACTGAATCCCAAAGAAGATTAAACATTGTTTCCTTTGCCCTGTCCGTCCATCCCTTTTAAACAATTTTTAGATAAATGTAATGTAAAATGGTTCAAATAGTCAGAATTCATAATATTTTAAAGTAAGTTGGTGCTTAAATATACAAGTAAGTCAGAAAGGACGAGTTAGCACTCCCCAGCTTTCTGTAAGCACCCATAAGCAGGCCAAGCCTTCTGAGGCACAGTTCTCTTTTTCTATGTGTTATGCACTTTCTCTGTGTCTTCTGTTCTTCTCATCCTTTGTCTCTGTAGATTTGTACTCATTTTATCATTCATTCTTCTTTTATATCATCTTCACTTTCATCTCCCATCGTCTTCTGACAACGAGGTAGATCAGGAGTCTTTGGTCATTGGAGAAGTGGAGGCCAGGCTGCTGGATCAGAGACAGGAGACATGTTTCTAAAAGGAGCAAGGCTGAAACTTTTAAGGTCGTGTGTGAGTAAGAGGGCTGAACCTAAGTATGGAGAGAGTGGGAACAATAAATCAATCAACACGCCCATATCAAGAGCCTACTGTGTGCAAGAAATGGTGCAGGGCAGTGGGGCCACAAATACAAAGAATGACACCACGGCTGCTCTCAGAGAGCTTGTATCCTAGCCAGAGGCAGGAAATACTTACATAGGTAGATAGAAAATAAATGTAGATGGAGTAAAGGCCAGTAAGCATGAAGTGGTTCAAGAGGGAGGACCTTAGTATTTGCAGGAGCACAGGAGGGGTTTCCTGGGGAAGGCTGTACCTGAGCTGCATCTTGGAGGAAGAAATTCTTTAAGCAAGAGGGGAGAGGATCATGATGAAGAAATTGCACACGGCCTGTGTTCCTGGAATGTACGTGATAGAGTCTAAGGGAAAGAGCTCTGAAAACGAAAGTGGGGGCTTTAGGTTATGAAGGGCTGCAAATGCCACATAAGGAAGTGTTTCTGTTTGACCCTGGAGGTCCAGCGAGGCCCTGGGTCTCATTGAGTGTATGGGGAGGGGTGGGCTGGACAAACCTGTGCTTTAGAAAAACCACCTTCGGAGCTGAGTGGAGAGCAGATTGGGGTGGAGAGAGACTTGACTAGGGTGACCAGTTAGAAGGGCATTGGCCTGACCGAGGGCTGGCATTGCCGGAGGCAGAATTTGAGATCTTCAGGTCTTCTTGACTCCGATGCCAGCATGCAGTCCGTCATCACTTTATCAATGGGAGTAGAGCAGACTTGAGGTCCTTGGGTAGGCTCATGAGGTCCTGGATGTGGAGGGATAGAGGCCATAATGCTAAGAGCTGGGAGACAGGGAGGGCTCACTTCTCGCCATTGGAGTCATCACCGTGCCGCAGTAACTTCTCAAACTTTATTTAAATATTTGCTCTACTCTTTTAGAACAATCAGAACGTCTTTTGAAAGCTATTCCTATTGTCAGCCTGTTCAACCACTTGAGATTAATGAATTCCATAAATTTACTACCTGCTGTGTAAAATTGTACTTTGTCAAATGTGCTCTTTCAAGATTTATGGGGAATCCCTCCATCCTAGTAGTATAGGACTTGGTGGACGAGTCATCTTGTCTAGACCCTTCTCACTCGAAAGTCTTTAACCATATTTCCTTCCTGCCTGCATTTTTCTACATAGAAAAATATCTCTTGTATAGTCTTTTTTCGTACAGCAGCTCCTCCATTCTTGTACCACTCTTTGGGCTTCTTGGGAGGCCAGAAACCGGCTAGAACTGTAGGCAAAAGTCTTAGGGGCAGACGTGTCACAGGAGGGGAAAGGGAAGTGAAGCCGTCCATCCCTTTCCCAGTGCCTCTCCTCATGATTGCAAATATTCTGTCAGCCTTCTTGCCCCAGCCAGAATGTTGGCCGGATGTCTTTGGGAAACAATTTGTGTTCTAAGCAAGTCTTAGGATTTGTTGAAATTGTAATGGTGTCTATGTTGGAGATTTATTTCCTGGTCCTTATTATTTCATGCAGTTCCTGGATTCATGCAGTTTTTCATTGATGTAATTATGCTCCAGTTTTTTGTTCCTTGGTTAGCCCAGGTGCAGGCAAGCACATGAAATAAGGCTGCATTTATTTATTAAATACACCTGCAGTATACGTGCTACATTTGTTTGTACAATGTTCCGATTTATGACACATACACACGTTTAATCTGGTCATTGTTCGGCAGCATCTCTCTGTTTTCTACATCATCATTAGCTTCAATTTTCACCTTAGGCCCTGCAATTCAGAATCATATTCATTATTCATTTGATAATTATTTTTTAAGCTCTTTCTATGTGGCCCACACTGGGCTCAGTGATAGAGGAATCACATTGGTAAATCATTCATTCATTCATTCATTCATTCATTCATTCAGCTACAAGCAGGAAGCTCCAGGTATAGGGAATGCTCCCCGCCAAGATCTGGAGGGGTGTGCTACCCCTGCTCTCAGTGAGCGAGGTTCTGGACAAGTACCCTCTTCTGCTTTGTAAAGCTCCTTTTGCCCAGAAGTCCTTCGGATGCATTGTCAATGGGTTCACTCGGTCAGATTTAATTATGTGCCCTCTGTGGGCTAGGCTGTCCAATCTTGATGCTAAAAGACGGGGCTGTATTGATCCTGTTGGGTGAAGCAGGGAGCTGCGCAGGCCAGCAGGGTGGAAGTCTGAGGCTGGAGCCAGAATAGGCTGAGTCAGTGACCACTGGGGCCAGCAGAGTCATCAGCCCAGCCCACTTGTTTTGTGGATGGATGCCCTTCCCAGGGTGCCCCACTGCCCTGCCAATGTGGGGAGGTCAGTATTGGAATCAGTTAGCGAGCATTTCCTCTGCAGGAGAGCCTGTGCTGGGTGCCGGGGACTCAGACGCAAAAGCGAGGCAGTGCCTACCCTCAAGGGGCTTATGTTCTTCTATACAGACATAACATGTCAACAGATCAGCGTGCATAGAAATCTCAAGGCTTTGGCTGAACGAGGCAGGAAGAGGCCCAGGTGAGAGACGGCATGAGCTGTTTGCCTGGCAAGCGAACTGCCCCTTCACACTTCTGGTATTCACTAGGCTCCAGGAAAAACAGCCTTGTGTGGGCAAGAGTGAAGGGTCATGGTCTCCTGAAATCTTCAGTGTCAGCGGGCAGCGGGCTGTCCTCTGATCAGCAGAGCCGAGCCCTGAATTTGGTGCTGGGGTGCGGTCCCCACTTCTGCTGGCCCTCTGGGTGTTTTCTTCTTTCTCGCCCTGACAGATAGGCCCCGCTAGCACACTTTCCTTGCCCTCTCGTCTTCCAGTAACATCTCTTTATACTGTTAGTTTTGGGGCCTGGGCTTAACTCACAGGTCTTAAACAGCAAAAACTGCAGGAAGCAACTGGGGTCATATGAAAACTCAACTTTACGGAGTTCTCACTTTGACTTTACTAAGTCAGAACGTGAGGCAGATCCTTCATCAATCTCTGTTTTCCTTTTTTCCCCTTCTCTAGGCCATTGCTCTTGAATCACTTTATATAATGTTTATCTCATTTCTCTTGGGTCTAGTCTGATGTTCAGGGAGTCTGTTGCTTGGGCAGTTTTGTTTTGTTTCTTAAACCTATTGTGCCAAGCTATTGATTCACTTTCCAGTTCTTTCTTCTGTAGCTCTCATTCCTTTTACATTCTTTTTCCTCTAGTGATTTCATTTTATTTATAGAAACATTTGTAAATTCTCTTTAAAACTCTTGCTTTATCTTCTCCAGGAACACTAGCTAAATTTGCCCCAAAGATGTTTTTCTCTGAGTCTTTGCTTGTAAATGTTTTGGAGTTGTTCTCTTCTTTTGGCTTTGTGTTTTGAGCATCCCCGTCACTGCCAGTGTTAGGGCTGGGCTGCACACACTTCTAGAGGGAGATTCTGGGCGTACCCTGTTGCTGCTTTCCTGGGTGTTGAGTCCTGTGCTGTCCCAGGCCCCCCAGGACAGCTGAGATCTGCAAGCTTTGACTGCTCCCACAATGAGCTGATGTAGGGCAAGCCTGACCGTTGCCTCCCTGGTCTGAGTGGCAGGCCCATGGGCTCCCCTTCTTTGAAGTTTCATTAGAAAGCTTCCAAACTCAGCCCCCCTAGCCAGCTAAAAGCTCTGCTGTTCAGAAGGACAGAACTCTGGGTTTCCCTTTGGTCTGGGATCCCTGCCCTGCTTCGTCCTCTGCTGGAGGCTGGAACTGAGACCCTGCTCAGTTGCCTCTCAGTCTTTTTTTTTTTTTTTTTTTTTGATATTGATTCAGAATCTTTATTTGTTTGTTTTTTTTTCCAGGCATATTGAATCTCTCCTTTCTCTTTTAAAATTAATGAAACTTTCTTAGATTCTGTCTTTTGCCTTTGCTAGACTGTGTTTCACCAATAAATACCTCCCAGCGGGCTGCCACACTCTGTTTGTTGGAAGTACCCACATCTTATTTAAATATCTTACCGTTTTAAAATATAATAAGCACAGACATCGTAAACATAGACATATCAGCATATATCCTTCCAGGTGTGCCGCTTAAAAAGCAACTCCTTCTGAACAACTTTTAGTATTTCTAAACAGTGTACAATAGAAATTTGTTTTAAGCAAATGAGGCTGACTAACTCATTATGTTCTCAAAGATGTGTCATAAACCTCCCCAGACTCCAAGATTTCCATGTTCCCCGGTCTACTCACACCCAAAGCTGCAAGCCTGCTGCCTGCTCTCCCAGGTTTGGGCTTGGGGAGATTATGATAGTTTCAGACATGGAGATGTAAGCCTGGAGAAATAAAGGGGAAGGGGAAGAATGGGGGGACCCCAACACCTCAGAGGGAGGCCCTGCTATGGGGGAGACCTCCTTTACGGTCTTTGCTGGCTTCTGAACTTGCTCCTAGCCAAGTACGCAGCCTAGGGCCCTTCGCTGCTGCTCTTGCTGGAACGCCAGTCCTCTCCAGTCAGGGTCAGCCCTGGATCCGTGATCCAGAAGTGGGTCGTGATTGACAGAGCTGCCAATTGGCTCTTCAAGGGGCCCTGTGTGGGTCTGGGACCTCGTGCTGTCCTGCTGCACAGTCTTGGTCCCCATTCAGTCCCAGGGTGCTCAAACGTTCTTTCATCCCCAGTGTCCACAAATTTCCCTGTCTATTGCCCTGTGCTGACCTAACTGGAAAAATGACTCACTGGGACCTTTGCATGGATTTCCCCATCGGAATTTTGTCTGATCTGTTCCGTTTGAGTTGGGGAGAAAGTGGGTTTACGGTGCTTCTTCCTGCTTCTCCATCATCTTGGTGTCAGCCCTGACAAGCTAAGAGTTAACTAACACAGGCGGCTGTGAGCCGTGACTCACTGAGTGGTCTAACCAGTAACCCTGTGATCCAGGAGGAGCCAGGGCGATGATGAGCAGAAGGATTAGGGGAGATGTCAAAGACGAGTGACTTGAGATGTGTCCCTCAGAGTATGTTAGATGAGGAGGGTGGAAGGAATTCCCTGGAATGGGAGGGTCGTATGATGAGCCTAGACACAGAGCCATGAACGTCGATCATTTAGTTGCTGCTCCCGGTCATTTTACAGATGAGGAAATTGAGGCTCAGATAGTGACGTGTCAGATAGTTAAGTCTAAGGTTATATAGCATCAGAGCCATGATTTGAACCCAGGTCCTTGAACCTGCAATCCAGTATTCCTGTCACTATACCAGGGAGAATAGAGGGAAAGAGAAGCAGAAAGGGAAGTTAGGGTACAACTGGGATGGGCCTCACAAGCGAGGCTACAATGTCAAGATAAGCCCCTTCCAACTTGAAGTTTTGAATTATCAAATAACATTTTTTCTTGTGCTTTTTTTTCTTTTGGGAGGCAGTCAGAGTTAAATGACTTGCCCAGGGTCACACAGCTAGTAAGTGTCAACTGTCTGAGATCACATTTGAACTCAGATCGTCTTGACTCCAAGGCCAGAGCTCTATCCACCATGCCACCTAGCTGTCCCTATGAAATAACATTTAAAAAATAATTTTCTACCGTTTTCTTATTATTTAACATTTTAAATAGTGCGTGTTTTTTTTCTCCCATCATCTCCCCTCATAGAAAGATGAAAACAAAAAGCATCTCCAGAAACACAAATGAAGTTAGTCTTGGCAAAGCAAATGCATGGGGAAAATGAGAATAAATAAGCATATTGTAACTTCTTATTTATCTAGTAACATTTCATGACAAAAGTTTCGCTATCTGACTGTGCCTGGGGATATTGGGTGGTAGCCAGGGCCTTTTATGTGTCAACCCTAGAAACGATCAGATAAAAATAGTGGCTACATTCGGGGAACCTATTACAATAATATTTATATATTTTTTTTATCCTAGGCCTCTGTTAGTTGAATAAACCGATTGTGTATTAACACAAGTAGAGAAGTGCCATTAAGGTTGCCATGGTGATCACTGTAAGGCCTAGATGACTCTTGTGCGTCAGATCTCAGCAGGGACACTACACCTAATCACTGAGGACTTTTCAGGCCCAGTCTCCTCTGGTACATTTGGGGAGGAAGGGAAGGTAAAGGAGACGTATTTTTAAATGGCTGGCTCTGTGGTAAAGGGTGAGATTGTCAGAGCGCACGTTGCCAGTGGTGGGGAATGTTTCTGTACATCAGAGCAAAGCTGTGAGCTCACATTCGCTTCTTTGTCTGGTCCATGCTCAAGGGCTCAATAAAATTGAATTTCTGCTCCCTGCCAAGCGCTGCTCTAGGCACTGTGGGCTACGTAAGGAATTTTAACAGTTCATGCCTATAAGGAACTTTGGGGAGACAACGCACATACACACATGAAGCAGTCTGGACGAGGCAGAATTTTATATAACCACATCCTGTCTTGATTTAATAAAGAGTGGGATAGCCCAAGCCTTTCCCTGGAAAAGAGCAAGAGGGATTCGTAGGTGTCAGCATGGGAGCCAGCCTCCCCTCCGCACAGAGCGAGTAGAGCCCAAGGGCCCCAGGATTTATTTGTCCACTGGACAGTTTCAGCCAGGGGCTGGTGTTTGTATGATCAGCTCTCCCGTTTTCATGCTTGCTACCGAGAGACAGCCTTTGTGATGGGGCATTTAATTGAGAGCTGTTGACGAGGCAGGCCTCCTGTAAGGATAATCAGCAAAGACTTTGTGGGGTTTTTCAGGATTCAGGATGACATTTTTGTTTTTCTCCAGCTAGATGACAAATCACTTTTTTCCCTGTATCCAAGAACAGCTCTGGTTTCGGAGTCAGTGAAGGCCACTCAGCCTTGAGCCTCAAAGTGAGGTGCTGAGACAGGAGCTCTCAGAAATGGAGGGTGATGACATTGAAATCTGTGAATATAAACACAGAAACAAAATGACGTTTCTCCCCTTTCCTGGCGTTCCTCTCCCTCTTTGCCTCAGAGTATACGTGTGTGCGGCAAGAGTGGATGGGTTTTTCTCTCTCAGGTTTCTACGATCCCTTCCAGACAGAAATCTGAGCTGTATTTTAAAGAGGCACAAATTGAATATGGATCAATACAGATGGACTCCAGGCTCTGGCTTAACAGAGCTGGCACTGTCACCCCAGAGCTGGGGACTGCTCAGACCTTTTTTTGAAGTATTGCAGACTCTGTCAAATTAATGACTAAATGGATTCATGGGTTTTTCTGTTTAGTTTGTTTTACCAAAACATCACAAGAGGGCCAAATGATCATAATGGGAAATTAAATTTTATTCAGGGCATAAAATGATCCTTGTTTCTTGCTATTATTATATTATGTTATAGACATGGCATCCTTAGGTTTAACTGTCTCAAATCATTTAAACAAGCAGGATTCCTTTAAAACAATTGCAGTGATCATAAATCTTTGGATAGTGCTCATGCATTTGTCCGATTGAACTTAACCAAACGACATTGTGATTACTTACAAGGTTGTAATTAAAATATAAAATAGGTTTAGCATCAGAGCACTAGTTAATACCCTCTACAAACTGGTTATATTAACAAAGTGTGATTGCGTTCTCCTTTAAGAAGATTATTTTCTTTCTTTTTAATGCTGTATCTTCTGCCTTAGTTGAAGCTATGAATAGTGTCAGACTTGTGAACATGGAGTATGAGAACTTGTTGGGAGTTTTTGTGCAAGTTTGATTGTTTTTAACTAAGGAATCAGTTGAACCCAGTGCATTTTCTGACCTGTGAGCTTGCTGCCTTCTCATACTGGTCATTTGCTAAGAGATCACAGTGCATTAGGGGACGGTGACTAATCTGCCCGTGACAAGGTCTTCATGAATTTTTAATGACTGGATCTGTTTTAGAAAACAGGCGGGCGAGACCTATTTGTTGTCCTTAGGAGACATGAAGAGCCTCTTCTTTTCAGGTGCCACCTCTCTCTTTTTGCCCCAGTTCCTTCTCTTTTACTAATTCCTGCTTTTAGGAAGATGAGTTTTCATCCTGGTTGTGACCAGTCGTGTCAGCCTTTCAAAAGCCGATTGATTTCCTGCACCTTCTTCTTCTCTGGCGGCTCTGTGCATTCCTGTCAGAAGGCTTGAAAATGGCCTTCGGATTTGCCAGCGTCATCTGCCAGCTCTTCACAATGGTCATCTTTGCTCTTTGTCATGTATGTGCTGACTCTGGACTCTACCCTTTCTTCCTAAAGCCAGATCTACGGGCAGATGGCAGTTTATTTTTAACATAGCTCATGGTGTCGTAGAGAGAGAGATTCATTAGGGCACATTTTAAGAAATTTTTATTTTCATCGGTAAGTATGTAGCATAATATTTTTAAACAAACTGAGTAGTAAAAGAATATTGTATTCTTGGGGCATCTAGGTGGCACAGTGGATAGAGTACTGGCCTTGGAGTCAGGAGGACCTGAGTTCAAATCTGGTCTCAGACCAGAGACTTGATACTTAGTAGCTGTGTGACCCTGGGCAAGTCACTTAACCCCAGTTGCCTTGCCCCACCCCCCCAAAAAGAATATCACATTCTTTTTTTATTTTTTATTAATTTATTTTGATTTATCAACAATCACTTCCATATGCTTTTGAGTTTAAAATTTTTCTCCCCTTTCCTCTCCATCACCCTCCCTAAGACAGTGCACAATCTGATATAGGCTATACATATACATTCCTATTAAACATATTTTCACATTAGTGATGTTGTAAGTAAAAATTAGAACCAATAGGAGGAACCACCAGAAAGAGGAAATGAAACTCAACAGAAGAGAAAAAAAATAGCAATTCAAATTCCATAGTTCTTTCTTTGGATGTAGATAGCATTTTCCATCATGAGGTCTTTGGGAGATGTCCTAGATCCTTGTATTGCTGAGAAGGGTTAAGTCTATCAACATTAGTCATCGCACAACATGGCTGTTATTGTGTACAACGTTCTCTTGGTTCTGCTCACTTCACTCAGCATCAGTCCATACAAGTCTTTCCAGGTTTTTCTGAAGTCAGCCTGTTCATCATTTCTTATAGCACAATAGTATTCCATCATATTCATATACCACAACTTGCTCAGCCATTCCCCAGTTGATGGGCAGCCTCTCAATTTCCAATTCTTTGCCAGCACAAAAAGAGCTGCTATGAATATTTTTGTACATGTGGGTCCTTTTCCCATTTGTATGATCTCTCTGGGATATAGCCCTAGAAGTGCTATTGCTGGGTCAAAGGGTATGCACATTTTGATAGCCCTCTGGGCATAATTCCAAATTGTTCTCCAAAATGGTTGGATCATTTCACAACTCCACCAACAATGCATTAGTGTTACAATTTTCCCACATCTTCTCCAACATTTATCATTTTCCTATTTTGTCATGTTGGCCAATCTGATGGGTGTGATGTGGTACCTCAGAGTTGTTTTGATTTGCATTTCTCTAATCAATAGTGATTTAGAGCGTTTTTTCATATGACTATAGATGGCTTTAATTTCTTCATCTGAGAACTGCTTGTTTATATCCTTTGACCATTTATCAATTGGGAAATGACTTGTGTTCTTGTAAATTTGACTTAATTCTCTATATATTTTAGAAATAAGGCCCTTATCAGAGAGACTGATTGTAAAAATTCTTTCCCAATTTTCTACCTTCCTTCTAACCTTAGTTGCATTGGCTTTGTTTGTGCAAAACTTTTTCAATTTAATGTAATCAAAGTTACCCGTTTTGCTTTTCGTAATGTTCTCTATCTTCTGTTTGGTCATGAATTCTTCTGTTCTCCATAGATCTGATAGGTAAACTATTCCTTACTCTCCCAGTTTGCTTATAGTATCAGTCTTTATATCTAAATCATGGACCCATTTTGACTTTATTTTGGTATATGGTGTGAGATTTTGGTCTATGCCTAATTTTTGCCATACTCTTTTCCAGTTTTCCCAGCAGTTTTTTTCAAAGAGTAGGTTCTTATCCCAGAAGCTGGGGTCTTTGGGTTTATCAAATAATAGATTACTGTAGTCATTGACTACTTTGTCTTGCATATTTAACCTATTCCACTGATCCACCACTCTATTTCTTAGCCAGTACCAAGCAGTTTTGATGATTGCTGCTTTATAATACAATTTAAGATCTGGAATGGCTAGACCACCTTCCCCTGCATTTCTTTTCATTAGTTCCCTTGAAGAATATCACATTCTTAACATAAAAATCCCACCCTCTAGTACATATTTGGGACTCTACAAAAGTTGCACAATGGTAATAGTAACCCCCCTTGACAAAGTAGTGAGACAGCACACAGAAGTCTATTATGTAACCTTGACCCCCACCCCCAACACGTTCAGCTCCATAGTCCTTGCATAGGGCAAGCCATCTGTTGGTAAACATTTCATTTCTAGAGTATCAAGGTTTTAGAGATTATTGCAACGTGGTATCATGCAGAAGATAGAATTTTCAGAAAGAATTGGTGCCTTTTTTTTTTTGGTTTGTTTTGTGTTTTTTATTTTTAGGCAGTTGGGGTTAAGTGACTTGCGCAAGGTCACACAGCTAGTAAGTGTCAAGTGTTTGGTCAGAGGCCAGATTTGAACTCAGGTCTTCCTGACTTCGGGGCCAGTGCTTTATCCACTGTGCCACGAATTGGTGCCTTTAGCATGAGAAGATGACCAAAACAGTGTTTGGATTCTGTGAAGCAGCCCCAGTGCCCGCATACCTTATTGCAGACAGAACTTCCATTGGGTGGCCGTGTCACATAAATGATCTGAGGAAGGGGGAGCTGCGGTGGAAAGAGAAAAGCCTCTGGAGTCAGAAGCCCCAGGTTCAGATCCCACCTGTGCAGTCAGGCCCTGGGAGACCTTGAGCAATGACTTCAGGGCACCTGGAGAGTAGTTAACAGCCTCTGAGATTCCTTCTGCCTCCAGATCCATGGTCCATGAACCCATGACTCTTCTAGAAAACTGACATCTACCCTTTAAGAAAAGTGGGAACTTTAAAACTTTTCATAGGAGTTTAACTAAAATATAATATATTCCTCTGCTTTCTTTAACCTAGCACACGGAGACATCTTATTGACTGAGGACAGTCATTGTGAACATTACTTATTGTTCCATGTTATAATACACTACTCTTCTCAAGGACTATTGAGGAATGTAACAGTTTGCCCCTAAACCAAATGGGTCCAGATTGCTCTACTTTTGGAGCTCTCTCTCACTTACGACAAGTGTGACTGAAAAAGGAAATGGGTCAGTCATGTAGCAAGAGTTGGGGATAACAGATGGCCAGCCTGAGCACTGCACTGGTAGCCACATGATATCAGAGAACCCAGAGGAAGGCTTGCAGGGTTGATTCTTAGTAGAGGCTTTATGGAAGAATAAGGATAAGAATTCTACAGGATAGGCAGGCATGGAAGGATTGCTTTCTATGGAAGAGGAAGGAGTCCTCACGCTGAGGAGATGACACATCCATTGAAGTATAGTCTTATAAAGCTGTGAAAATCAGTTGAAGGGAAAATGAGGCTTCAGAGAGCTTCATGTGAGATCTACCTTGAGCGCATTTGTAAATTAAACTAAAGGGGAGAAACAAACAGATATAAAATGGGACAGATCAGCTAGTGTTTCTATGGTGTTCTGTTCTCACCTTGACAGCAGTGGAACCACCACATTTAGATTCTGCCACTTTGGTACTGAATATATTATGTGGAAAAGCAGAAGCAACACATAAGAAGGAGGGGGTGGTATTTGGACTCGGCCATCAACCTACAAAAGAATTCTGTGTTGGAAGTGACACAATTTTAAAGTTACTCAGATCAATCTCAAGGTATTTCAAAGAGGGGAAGATAAGAAAAGAATAAGAAAGATCAAAGATAGTTTTTTTTTCAAGGCACCAAAAAAGACAACAGTGATTATTAACCTATCTATTTTCTTTGTAAAATCATAACAAACAAAATAAATAATAAAATAAGTGAAAATAAATAAATAATAAAACTGCATTGAGTGTATTGAATGTAAACTATGAGAAGTAACCAGGCAGGCTTTCTTTTCTTCCTTTTTAAAAAAAACTATTTTTAACATTCTTTTTCTTAGATTTTGAGTTCCAAATTTTCTCCTTTCTAGCCCCTTCCCCACTCACTGAGAAGGTAAGCAATATGCTGTCAGTTAAAGCGATCAGTGTTTATAAGTTGTCTCGATGCAAGTAGATGGCATTTTGCATCACGTGTCCTTTAGAATTGTCTTGGCTCATGGTATTGATTAGAGTAGCCAAGTGTTTCATAGTTGGTCATCATTACAATATTGTTATTACTGTGTGCAGTGCTTTCTTGGTTCTGCTCACTTCGCTTGTCATCAGTTCATTTATATCTTCCTAAGTTTTTCTGAAGCCATCTCCCTCATCATTTCTTATAGCACCATAGTATTCCATCACAATCAGATACTCCAGCTTGTTCATCTATTCCCCAAATAGTGGGCATTCCCTCAATTTCTAGTTCTTTGCTGTCACAAAAAGAGCAGATGTAAATATTGTTGTACAGATGAGTCCTTTTCCTTTTTCTTTGATCTCCTTGGAATACAGTTTTAGTAGTGGTATTAGTAGGTCAAAGGGTATGCACAGTCCTATAGCCCTTTGGGCATAGTTTCAAATTGCTCTCCAGAATGGTTGGACCCACTCCAGCAACAGTGCATTAATGTCCCAGTTTTTTTCACATCCCTCCATTCTCCTTTTCTGACATACGTGTTAGCCAGTCTGATGGGTGTGAGCTGGTACCTGAGACTTGTTTTAATTTGCATTTCTCTAATCAGTAGTGATTTAGAGCATTTTTTTCATGTGACTTTGATAGCTTCCTCTTCTGAAAACTGCCTGTTCATAGCCTTTGACCATTTATCAATTGAGGAATAGCTCTTATTTTTATGAATTTGGCTCAACTCCCTATGTATTTAAAAATGAGGCCTTTATCAGGGAAACTTGCTGTAAAAATTCTTTCCCTGTTTTCTGCTTTCCTTTTAATTTTGACAATATTGCTTTTGTTTTTGCAGAACCATTTTAATTTCATATAATCAAAATTTTTCATTTTACTTCCTGTGATCCTGTCTGTCTCTCGTTTGGTCATAAACTCTTCCATTATCCATCGTTCTGACAGGTAAATTTTTCCATCCTCTCCTAATTTGATTATATTATTCTTTATGTCTCAATCATGTACTCATTTTGACTATATCTTGGTATATGCCATGACATGTTGGTTTATGCCTAGTTTCTGCCAAACTGCTTTCCAGTTTCCCCAATAATTTTTGACAGTTAGTGAGTTCTTGCCCTGAAGCTTGGATCTCTGAGTTTATCAAACATTAAATTCAGGCAGGCTTTCACAGACATGTTTTCCACAACAGACTACATCTTTATAGTCTCACAGTTGACTAAGAGGTGCAAAAAAGAAGTGAGAAGCCATTTCATTTGGGTGTGTCTCCTGAGTTCAAGAAAGCATTTGACTTAGTTGAGCAAAATAACAGGTTTCCTATGCATAAAATTAGATGTGATTTTTGATAGATATGATTACAGGAATTACTTATCAACAGTCTATTGAGCAACAGGAAGATATATATTAATCTAAGGACTTTTCCAGTGTCAGGGAAGGTGTACTTACTATCTGTCCAGATAGGAGAGGGATTGCTGAATCACAGAATCTCAGAGCAGAAAGGTTCTTACTTCCAGTCCATCCCATACCTGATGAAGAATCTTCTCTAAAACCTCTTGACAACTGGCTTTTCAGCCTGTGCTTCTCCATTGATGGAATGCCTAGTCCTCTTCCAGATAGCTTTGATAGGATATTTTTCTTACTATTGAACTGAAATCTTTAACTTCCATACATTGTTCCTTGTTCTGCCCTCCAGGGCCAAGCAGAACAAGCCCAGTCCTCCTTCTACATGACAGTCCTTCAGACATTTCAAAACTGCCATCATGTTCCCCTTAAATCTTCTCTCTAAGCTGAATATACTCAGTTCCCTTATCTATCAGGTGAATATGACAAGTCAAAAAACCTGACCATTGTAGTACAAGAAAACTGCCTAGAACTTCTGCATGCAGAAAACAAAGCCCCTGTTGAAAGACTCTTTAGATCACTTCTGCTGGGAAACCCTATGCTTTAAACTCCAAGGCAGTCAGGTAGTACGGCAGATAGAGAACTGCACTTCAAGTCAGGGAAATCTGAATTCCAGTCTGGCTGCAGATATGTACTAGCATCACATAGTGTGACCCTGGACAAGTCATTTCACTGCTGTCTGCCTCAGTTTCCTCAGCCGGAAAATGGGGATAATAATAGCACCTACCTCTCAGGGTTATTGTGAGGATCCAATGAGATAATATCTGTAAAGCACTTTGCAAACCTTAAAATATTATATAAATGCTAGCTATCATCATCGTCATCATCATCATTATAGTGGATAAATTGAATAATTCCAACGACAAATTCTGTAAGTGATGAGGAGAAAGACCTTCATGTACAAAGGAGAGGAAACAATTTGAACAAAACAAATTCTGTACCCACCAGAAATCACAGAAGAGAATTGAACAATATATTCCCAAAAGCAAAGGAATCATTATATGGACAGGGAGCCTGTTGAATTGGTTGATATATCTGTAGCTGCATCCTTAGATATCGATATTATCTTGGGTATGCATTGCAAATGAATAGTGTAGCTGGACCCAGAACTGAATAAGAAGAGAAGGCTAGATTGCTTTCCCAAACCATACAGTGCTTTTTAAAATTGACTTAGCTTTTGTTTTTGTATTGCCTACATTCTCCCCTTCTGTCCTCTCAGAGAGCCATGCCAAATAACAAAGAAGTATTTTAAAGAGAAAGAAAAAAAAAGAAATTTAACAAAATCAGTCAACACATTGAAAAAATCTAACATTATATGCAGTGTTCTACAGCTGTGATCCCCCATTTCTATGAAGGAGTGGAGTCAAGTCAAGACAACAAGCATTTATTAAGCGTCTACTATGTGCTAAAGCACTGGAGATACAAAGAAGGTCAAACAAACAAAAAAACAACAACAAAAATTCCTGCTCTCAAGGAGCTCACAGTCTAATGGGGGAGACAACATACAAACAACTAGGTACATATAAGATCTATACATAATAAACTGGAGATAATCTCAGAGGGAAGATACTAAGATTAGGGAGGATTGGGAAAGGCTTCTTATAGAAGATGGGACTTTAGCTGGGGCTTGAAGGAAGCTAGGAAACCAGGTAGGATGAGATGGGAGGGAGGCATAGGAGACAGGTAAAATGCCCAAAGTTGGGAGATGGAGTGTTCTTTTGGAGAAAAGCGGCGTCAGTGTCAATGGATTGCAGAGTTTGTGGGGATGAGTAAAATGTAAGAATACTGGAAAGGTAGAAAGGATCCAGCTTAGAGGATTTTGCATTTGATCCTGGAGGCATTAAGGAATCGCTGGAGTTTATTGAATAGGGGTGACATGGTCAGTCCTGCACTTAAGGGAGATCATTTTGACAGCTGAGCGGAGAATGGACTGCAGTAGGGAGTCATTTGAGACGGGAGATCAACCAGCAGATACTCCTCTAGTCTAGGAAAGAGGTTATGAACCATAGTTATGGCAGTGTCTGGGAAGACAAGAGGGCCTATTCAGGTAATATTACAAAGGTAGAATTGATAGAGCTTGGCAACCGACAAGGCTTTGTGGAAGTTGTGTTCTCCTATCTCTCCTTTGGGGCTAAGCTTGTTGTTTATCATTTCAGAACATTTAGATTTGTTTACTTTGTGGTGATCTTTCTTTCCATTTACCCCATAGTCTTTGTGAGCATTGCTTTTCTGAATTTACTTATTTCACTGTGCATCAGTTAATAGAAGTCTTTTCTGTGCTTCTCTGTATTCATTACATTCATCGTTTCTGAGAGTGCTATAATAATTCCATTACATCTATGCATCAGAACTTGTTTGGCCATTCCTTTACATATCATTTATTCCATGGTGTTTGCTCCCACAAAAGGTCGCCATTTTAATGGTAGTATTCTACAGGATCAACCTATCAAGCATTTATTATGTTCCATCCACTGGGTCAAGCATTAGGGATAAAGGGGAAAAAATAGTCCTTGCCCTCAAGGAACTTATATTCTAGTGGGGAAGACAATATGTAAATAAAGAGGTACGCACAAGAGACATGTGGAGAAGATAAGTAGTTGGAGGTACAAGGAAAGTCTTCATCTGGAAGGTAGCATTTCAATTGAGTCTTGAAGGTGAGGGGGTAGATCATTTTAGGCCTAGGGGATAGCCAAGACAAAGGCACAGAGACAGAGTCTAATGTTTGCATGGCTACAGGCCATGAAGCACCATAACCTTAAAAGAAATAAAATCACATTTTGATTACATTAAATTGAAAAGTTTTTGCACAAACAAAGCCAATGCAACTAAGATTAGGAGGGAAGCAGAAAACTGGGAAAGAATTTTTACAACCAGTCTCTCTGAGAAGGGCCTCATTTCTAAAATATATGGAGAATTAAGTCAAATTTATAAGAATATAAGTCATTCTCCAGTTGATAAATGATCAAAGGATATGAACAGGTAGTTAGTTCTCAGATGAAGAAATTAAAGCCATCTACAGTCATATGAAAAAATGCTGTAAATCACTATTGATTAGAGAAATGCAAATCCAAACAACTCTGAGGTACCATATCACACCTATCAGAGCGGCCAACATGACAAAACAGGTAAATGATAAATGTTGGAGAAGATGTGGGAAAATTGGAATACTAATGCATTGTTGGTGGAGTTGTGGAACGATCCAACCATTTTGGAGAGCAATTTGGAAATATGCCCAAAGGGCTATCAAAATGTGCATACCCTTTGACCCAGCAATAGCACTTCTAGGGCTGTATCCCAAAGAGATCACACAAATGGGAGAAGGACCCACATGTACAAAAACATTTATAGTATCTCTTTTTGTGGTGGCCAAGAATTGGAAATTGAGGGGATGCCCATCAACTGGGAAATGGCTGAACAAGTTGTGGTATATGAATGTAATGGAATACTATTATCCTATAAGAAATGATGAGCAGGTGGACTTCAGAAAAAACCTGGAAAGACTTGTATGGACTGATGCTGAGTGAAGTGAGCAGAACCAGGAGAATGTTGTGCACAGTAACAATGACGTTGTGCAATGACTGACTTTGATAGACTTAGCCCTCCTCAGCAACGCAAGGATCTAAGACATCTCCAAAAGTCTCATGATGGAAAATGCTGTCCACATCCAAAGAAAGACCTATAGAATTTGATTGCAGATCAAAGCATACTATTTGCCATTTTTTTCTTCTGTTTGGTTTTGTTTCCTCTTTCTTGTGGTTCATCCTATTGGTTCTAATTTTTCCTTACAACATGACTAATGTGAAAACCAAAAAAAAAAATTTTTTTTTAAATTAAAAAAAATAAAATTGCAGGTGATAAAAGGTGCAGTAGAAAAACACATTTATGGGTGTACTCAGGCTACAGGATGTTACTGACAGTGACCTCCATGAGAGAAATGACGTCAAAGGCAACATCAGTGACAAAAATGGCAACCACGGTGCCTTATACATTGTAGGTACTTCACGAATGTTTGTTGAATTCAGTGGAATATATGGCTCCAAAAAAGAGGATGCATCCAGCTCCAGGTTAGACTGCCAGAGGTGCAAAATACTGAAAGCCTCAGAAGAAGCCCTCCAAGTGTTGGGTGGATCCCACTCTATGGAGTGTTTATGGCAAGACATGAACAGGAATCTTGTAGGATGAGAATCATACAGGATGAGTTTTACAGATTAAAAGTCTGTAATGGTGGAAAGGATACCCACACCCATGCAGTTTTGATTCATTGATAAAGAAAAGTATGTTGAGTTTTTAAATATTTTAATAGACTTTCTCTATAGAAGTCAAACTGTGGGCCAACTCCATGGGATATTTTGTGATTAATGTATATACCATACTTTGATACTTCAAAGGATATGTGATCTCATTGGGTTACTTCTTCCATTGATGCAAATCCCAACCACATTGGAAAATATGCCTGCCCATCCAATATGGCTCCCTTCTGGTTTCTGATGAACCCTCCATAGGGGGTCCACCCAGCCCACTGAGCATCTTTCTCATCTTCATAGGATTGTAGGATCCTAGGATGGAGTAAAAGAGGCCTCTCCTTTTACAAATAGGGAAACTAAGGCCCATAGAAGTACAATGACTTGCCTCAAGTCCCAAAGCTAGTAAGCATCAAAGATGAGATTTGAACCCAGGTCCTGACTTTCAGAGCCAGTATTCTTTCCACTGTATAGTCTCTTGACATTACATGGACACCAGGGAAGCAGGCAAGGTTTTTGGGTTTTTTATACCTTGCTTGATGTTAATAACTGGATAGTCATAAAAGTTCTCTCTGTTGTTCTAGCTCTCAAAGAGTCGTAGGATTTTTACATAGTCATGGGAAATACTTTGTTAGAGGAGAGCCTACCAAAGCTAATAGTTAATAAACAAGTACAGTAAGAGCTTGTTTTTTACATACCTTTAGTCAGTTGTGCATCTGGAAACATGGGGTCTGCTACAGAATATATTTGTAAAAGCCCACCTGTTCTCTTATTAGATGTTTATCAAGGATATCTGTCATAAAGGTATAGATACAGGGGTGGGGAACCAGCGGCCTCGAGGCCACACATGGCCCTCTGGATCCTCAAGTGTGGTCCTTTGACTGAATCCAAACTTCACAGAACAAATGCCCTTAATAAAAAGATTTGTTCTATAGCGCTAGAACTGGGTCAAAAGGCCACACTCAAGGACCTAGAGGCCACAGGTTCCCCACCCTTGATGTAGAATATCCATCCTCATATGCTTTTTACAGAGATGGAAATTTAAGCATATGCTTTGGTAGTTTAGCTCCCTTGATCACTCTTTTTCTTCTTTGGCAATCATAAGGTACAGTATTTCCCCTCCTGTTTTCAGAATCTTCCCCTTTTTCACATACCTTGAGAATCCCTTAATGTCCTCAAAACTGATGGATCACTGCATGTTCCTCCTCAGTGTCCAGATGCTTTGCTAACTCTGTTTGCTTTAGTGCCATTTCCACTTTCTCATAAAGCCAATCTAGGACTGTAATGTTAGAGTCTAAATGTGTTAGTTCCACTATTTTGATGGTAAAAAGAGTTTTGTTACAAAAATCTCGATAGCTCACCATTTTGTTTGGTTTATTTGTGGTCTTCCTTCCAGTTTCATCCTTAAGTACCCTCGGGATGACTTTGCTTAGTTGGGTCTCCTGCCAATCTTTTTGTTAACTTATTTTTCCCACCTCTGTTTCTTACTGTTTTATGAGATCATACTTTTCATCATCTGCCACCATTCTCTTTTATAAGATTTTTGAAAAACGAGTTTATATTCTAAAATGATGTTTTTCTTAGCTACCAAGTCTTTCTTCGGTGAAGAAATCAAGTGTTCCTTTATCAAATTGGTTTCTAGGTTCTTACCTCCTTGTTATGGTGACTGATTTACATCAATTAAATTAATTTCCCTAGGAGAACATATTAGTCCACATCAATGACCGTTCTTTTATCCGTTTTTCTTTTTTTTGTGTCAAAAGTTTATTTGAATATGTCGTGTTGATGTCTCAATTGCACACCATGTTTTCTACATTTTCATTCTTCTAGGTTGGTAGTGATTTTGATCTTTGCTCTGACAATTTGTGTCCTGACTATACACATGCAGCCAATTCAGAAATGATTGCCACATCTATTAAAATGTGCCAGTCACACAGCCACTATACGTCAGAGGCAGGACTTGAATACCGACCCCGATGCTAGCCCTCTTTCCACTGTCTCGTGCTATCTCTCATAGTAATATCATGATAATACACTATAGTAGTAGCTATACTACCCTATCAGTAATATCACACCATGTAGGAGCTATATATAATAGTATATAATATTATATATGCAGTAATAACAAAATGCAACATGATAGGTGTCTAAGAAAATGTAAACAAAGTGAAGTTTGAAGGAGGAAGGATCAGTTCTGATTTAGTTGGCCTGGCGGGAGGTGGTGCTAGAGGCCTAAGTAAACAGAGTTTCAGTTAATGAAAAACTTTGGATATAAGGAATTGTTCCTGAAGAAATCCATCTCTATATTGCGACTCTGTTCAGCAACCTAGTTCAGTTCAATAAATATTACGTCTGTACACTGTGCTAGGCACATTGATTCAGAAATAAAAAACTATGTAACTGCTGTCCTCACGGACCTTGGAGTTTAATGGGCAGGGAAATGAGATGCCAGTAAAGGAGTGTAATAAAAACGTTCTAGGAAAATTTGAGAAGAAAGAGATCCCATTAGCTGGGGATTGGAGGTGGGGTAGATTTGCCTTTGTGGAGGAGGTAGAGCCTTGAAGGAAGAGAAGGATCAGAGGTGAAGATGAGGAAGGAGTACATTGGGTAGATTTGCCTTTGTGGAGGAGGTAGAGCCTTGAAGGAAGAGAAGGATCAGAGGTGAAGATGAGGAAGGAGTACATTGGGTACAGCCTTCGAGTGGATATGACAGAATGGGACAAGATGGTGGAAGAGCAATGACATTTGACTTGGATTAAAGTCCATGAAGGGAGGGTAGCATGAAATAAGGACAGAGATTCGGGCTGGAGCCACACTTTGGGGGCCTTAAATGCCAGACCCAGGCGTTTGTTGGGTTGTGTGACTTGACCTTTGACGCAGTAGAGAGGCAGTGAAGAATTTGGGGGGAGAGGACTGATAGCATTAGGTCTGTGCCCAAGGAAGATCATTGTGGATTGGGGAGGAGAGTGACCAGTTAGAAGACCCTTATGATAGCTTAGGTGAGAGAGGATGAGTGGCTATGTGAGCATAGGGAAGGGAAGAGTCCTTGTGAAGGCACAATAATAAGACTTGGCCACCGACTGGATGTGGATGAAGGTACAGAAGAGGCACCCCAGCTTTTCTAGATGAGTGACTAGGGACAGGCCCTGAGGGGTGAGGTCAGCAGGGACACAAGGACTGAAAACGCACATCTGATAAATGAGCAGTTGGACACCTCTGCCTGTTTTGTGGTTGTTCAGTCGTTTCAATCTGTCCAATTCTTCATGACCCCTTTTGGGGGGTTTCTTGGCAAAGAGACTGGAGTAGTTTGCATTTCCTTCTCCAGCTCATTTCACAGATGAGGAAACTGAGGCAAACAGGGTGAACTGACTTGCCTAGGGTCCTACATCTAGGAAGGGTCTGAGGTCACATTTGAACTCAGATCTTCCTGACTCCAGACCTGGTACTCTATCCACCGTACCGCCTAGCTGCCGATTTTAATGCAAGTCATAGGTAGGACTTATTCTTATTTTCTTCACTATTTTTTTCCTTTCTTTCTTTTGTAGGATTATTTTTGCAAGAGAAAGATATCAAAAATTCAGAGAGAGATCGAACTAAGACATTATTTACCAATAATATTTCATGTCCCTTGGTTAGTGATCAGTTATTTCTCATGGAAAATCCTTATTTACTTAAAAATATGATTACTATGAAAAAGCAAAAAGAAAATTAATGAAAACTATGGAATGGTTCTTATGAATCTAGATGTCTTAATATGACTTTGAAGTGTATCAGAATAATTAAGAAGAATTCTTCCGTGATTTGAGAGCTAAGAGACCGGTTTCTAACTCTGTTTACTTGCCATATTACTTGAAAATAATTTCAGTGCCTCTGTTTTCTCATTTGGGAAATGGCACAAATAAATGAGGCATTATCCTATACTACTTAGATTTCCTTAGAAGAAAGGGACTACATATATTTTTAAAATAAAGACAATAATACTTCTTTTTCATTTAATGTGAATAGAATTTAAAGATATCATTTTAGCCAGCAGAGGGAGCCCATATTTTTTCATTTAATTTTTAACAGGAACATTGATTAAGGATTATTGTACAAGTAAATGGATGTAAACATGAGTATTTCAGATGTAGGTTTGGGGTACTTCCAGCCAGTGATTTATATATGCATAATTTTATAAGAATCATATCTGGTGAAATGGTTTTATTTTGTATATTCATAAGAAAAAAATTAAGCACAAGTGCATTAGTATTCTTACACTTTCCTCTGAATTCATAACTTTCTAAACCAAAAAATCCCTCCCTGGCCATCATTCCCCAGTCTAGTGCATAAAATGTAAGCACCTCCAAGGCAGAAACTGTCTTTGCTTTTTGTATTTATGTCAACAATGCTTAGGGCAGCATTTGACCTGTAAATGCCTTTTTGGTGGTGCTTCTGTAGTGCTTTAAAATCTCCAAAAACCTTTTTATACATTGTCTTGATGATCTTCACAATTTTCCTGAAATAGATGCTTGAGGTCTTATTATTCCCACTTTGCAGATGAGGAAACTGAGGCTCAGAGTGGTTCAATGATTTTCCCATATTTGCACATGTCAGTAAGTGCCCGAGAGACTTGGTCAAGCCTTGGTCTCTCTTAATTCCAAGGCTGTTGTTCTTTCCAGTACCTCTCCTGCTTCCTTTATATAACCCAGTTAAGTGACCAACCTTTGCCGGCCTTACATAAGGACATATGCTTTGACTAACCAAATAATAAGCAGTACAGCGTAATTAAAGGTATGTTTGCTTTTCCTGAAAATGGGACTTGTCCTGGAAAATTTGAGAATCTGAGCCACACGATTGTACAATGGTATTATAGCAATCGTGACAACTTCCTTCTGAAATGATGGTTGAGTTGAGACCAGTTTCCTATGTTTCCTTTCTCCCAGGCTTCCTGTCTCCCTCTCAGGACTGTGGAGGATATGAAAGGCTGTGGGGTGCAGAGGTACAAGATACCTCTTTTAGATGTCCCTTAAACAACTGCATCTTCTTTAGAGGGTCCCTAGCTTTGTCTCTTGTGTGCGGAAGCAGTATCTGGTGGGATTCTCATAATGCAATTTGAGAATGCCTCTTGCCTACCTGGAATCTCAAGAAAGCCTTCAAAGAACAGGGACCCCTTTTATGCACACACACACACACACACACCCCAAAAACTAATACCCAATTCACAAAGTATTTTGATAAATGAGTAAACACGTTTTATAATGTCTGAGTTCACAGACTTGACTTAGAATATGGTACTTAACAGTGTTGTTTGGTTTTTTTTTTTGACATGTAAATAGAAAATTTCATGCTATTTTAAGATGCATTAAAAGAATTACAGAAGTCATTTGTGACTTGACATATTAAAAGAGAATATACTTTGATAGGCTCAAGACGTGTAATCATCCTTAAGAAGTGAATCATGTCACAAAAATATGATTATAGTAAGACAGCCATGAGTCTCACTGTGGGGTTCTTTAAATTCATTTTTAGGTTTGCTAAAGTTACACTCAAGCCTTTTAGACTATATGAGAAGAAGTAAATCCTTCTCCTCAATATCAAATGCACCACTGGATGAAACGTTGTTCCTGGGTGCAGGCACTTTGTAAATCCCATCTATGTGGTCTCCTCTCTGCAATGAGGCTCAGAAGAGGACGGACTTTGCAGAGTCTTTATTAATAAATCTGGGGCTCTGGAAAGGGCGTGCGTTCCCTCGCTCCCTCCTCACTCAGGTGGTTCGGTTGAGGAGCAATCTCCTGTCTTCGCGAGGCCTTCCTCGGGAGTCAGAAAGAGTCAGGGGTTTGACCTTGACTGCATCTCTCTGCCTTGTGAGTAGCGATCCGCAAGCCAGAAATGTCATCTTCTTTTTCCAGCAGGTGCTTGAGGTGTGGTCCATGCAACAGTAATGGGGACCATTCCCCTCCCCTCCCCAGTCCAAAGCGGTGAGCTCTAAAGGCCCTCCCCAAAGTAGAGTGTGGAGGCAGGGACTCAGGCTGGGGAGGGCGCGTTGTCGCGATGTGTAAGAAGGGCAACAGAAGTTCAGTCAACAGAGGGACATGACGGCAGAGACAGGCGAAGGAGAATTGGGCACACGGGTTTAGAGAACTCAGATTCTTGTATTGATCTGTGTAACCAGACAGGCTGATGTGGCTTCACCCTGGGAAGAACGTGTCAGTGTGGCGTCACTCAGAATCGGGAGGGTGGTGGAGGGGAAGAAATCTAAGGAAGGCCTCCCTCGAGGAGACCACCGCTCCTTCTGTGTGATCACCTCTACAGGGAGCTGTGGGCTGAGACGAGAGTGTGTGAGGGAGTTCAGGATGTGAGGGAGTTCAGGATGGCATATTTTAAGAGCCACTCATCTAGCAGGAATTTGAAGAGAGTTTGAAGATCTGCCCCAGTCGCCCACTTTGTCTCCTTGGGGCCTTTCTCAGGTTCTTTCCTCATCTATAAAATACCTGTACTCATCCTGGCCTCCTTCCAGCACCACTAAGGCTGGGGATCCACCCTGAAGGCCTGAGCCTCGCCCATCATTCTCCCGGGTAATTGATGGTCTGTTCAATATGCGACATCGACATCGGGAAAACACTACCTTGCATTTGAGTATAGTGATGCGTTCATCAGCCACTGAGCTTGGAATAAGCTGATGAAATTGTCCTCCTGAATGACCTGCCCAAGGTTACACATAAGACTAGAGGAAGGCAAGTCACCCAGCCCTGGCCACGGGGACCGAGGCCTGTCGACTCTTCTTAAAGGTGCAGATTGTTGGTTGTGCTCAGTGCATCTCTCTGCCTTCCCGTTGTGTTCCTGCTCCACTGTCCAACTCTCTTGTGGTAGCACGAAGGGAAAGGCTGGACTCTGGAATTCTCTGGAGCTTCAGTGTGCTACGTTGTCTTTAATGGTGCCTTTGTTGAACTTCGTAACTAGGGTGAGAAAGACATTATTGTGGCCACCTTCTCAGATCTCATTCTTTATGTGCTGGAAATGTGTAGACGGCCCAGGTTCATGACGGAGGAAAAGGCTTGTTCCTTTAATGTGAGCTTGGGAGCCAGATCTCTGTGCTGAGCAAACGTTGCCAGCTGAATGATAAACTTTTTAAAAAGCAAGAGCTTCAGTTTAAATTCAGACAGTGTTTTTTTCTTTAACGGTAGCTCTGAACTTATCTTCAACTGTGCCTGATCTGTGATTGTATCCCGATTGAAACATAAAGGGCCCTTCTTAGACCAAATTATGTTTCTTTGTATTTACATGATAGTAACAGTGATTGAGTAGGGGCTTACTTCAGAAGGAAAAAAGGCTGACACCAAATCTTTATCAAATGAAAAAAGACAAGAGGCCAAGGTGCCTTTTTAATGTGTGCATCGTGCAATGCTGTGCAACCCAACAAGCACTTATTAAATGCCTACTGCATACAAGGCGCTGGAGACCAAAGACCTAAATAAGAAGTAGCCCTTTTCCCTCAGGGAATTTTCATTCTGGTGATCAGTGAAGAGAGATTTCACGTGTAAACAGGTTCGCATGTCTGTAATTTGAAGAGGAAGAGAGTACCAAGCTGGAGGGGCAGTAAAGGCTTCTTACGGAAGCTGGCATATTAACGGAGCCTAGAAGAGAGACTTAGAGTTTCTAGAAGACGAGCGTGAGGCGGGAACGAGTCCTGTCCAACGGTGTGGCGATGGCAAGTGGGCCAGCTTGGCCCACGTGGAGGATGGTTGGAGGGACAGAATGTGCAGTAAGCCTGGAAAGGTAGACTGGACCCACATTGGGAAGGTCTTCAGCTGCCGAGCTCTGGAGGCTGTGTCTTGTCCTCTGAGCAGTAGGGAGCTCTTGCCGGGGGGTACCTGATCAGATGTGTGCTTTCAGAAGGTCTCTGTGGCAGCTCTGTGGTGGATGGATTTCAGCCTTCCACATCTGAGGCGACGTGTGCCCGAACTACTGTAGAGGCTGTGTGAATGGAGAATAAGGGACAGCTGTGGGATAGGCTGTGAGGGCTGGTCTGAAAACATCTGGCAGCTGATTAGATGCGAGGCAGAGAGAGTGAGAAGAATTGAGGTGATTGGGTAATTGGAAGGATGGTGGTCACCTAAACTGAATTAGGAACATTTGGAGGAAAAGCCAGTCTGTTCCATTTTGGACATGTTGAGTTTAAGATGGCATCAGGAAATCCAGGGGCAGATCTGTGACACTTTAAGGCAGTTGGAGCAGAAGAGAGAGACTAGGACATAAAACTGGAGTCATTGGCATAAAGAGGGCGGTCGGACCCTCGGGAGCTGATATCACCAACAGAAAGGGGGCCGGCCCATCAGTGCAAGCTCTCCTCTACTTTTTGCCTCTCCTCCGTACAGCATACACTGAGAGTCGTTACCGATTGTGTCACCACATGAGAACGTTGACGTGCGTTTGTGTGTGTATGCTGGTTGTTGTCCTTCATTCTCAGACCACAACGACATCACCGTGCTAGAGTCCAGTTTCGGTACGTGCTCAAAGTGGAATAGTCACTGCAGGTAGTACCCTGCATTCCTACAACTTTGAATGGCCGCCTAGATAATCGGTACTCGTAATATCCTTTATAATTGTTCGGGCCCCAGATACACTAAGTCCTTAATCTTTGGGCTACCACTTAAACAACATTGATATTATTTTGTGAAAGGTTTTTCTGGTTTAGAAATTGCTGTGCTTAAGGAAAAACTGTCTAGTTCTCCCAAGTGTGGTGTTTAGACTCCTGTCTGCAGAAATCGGTTGGCTCTCACCGCTGGTGTGTCCCCATGCACATCTCTTGCTATATCATCATCGTCATCGTCGTCGTCATCCTCTCTCTCAGTTGTCATTGGGGGCGGCAGAGCAGCCTTGGGAAAGCACTAGATACTTCACTGCTAAGAGTGGCTCAAGGTCAGGTTGGCATCCCCCGAGGCTGCATTTTCACCCCTGTCAACCTGAAAGAGTAAAATGATTCTGACTTCTTTAAAAGATACCACAAGGTCTGCCCTCTCCCTTGCTGCAGATGACTTTGGGCACACCTTAGTTTCTGTCTTTTTTGTTCTCGATGGGCTTCATGTTTCGATGCTCCCAGTTCTTACCTAGTTGATTTTATAATTTCGTCTTCTTGATCTCTTTCTCTTTCTGTCTTGACGTTGAATAGGCACGTTTTATAGAGATTTCTCCTTGGACATCGACACGCCTTTTAGGCTGAATAAGTCAGAATGACACCTTTTCAATATAAAAAGCAGTGGTACAAGCATTTGGGGCAGCTAGGTGGTACAATAGGTAGTACAGGAGGGAGCATCAGGCCTGGAGTCAGCAAGACCTGAGTTCAAATCTGGCCTCAGACACTTCCTAGCTGTGGGACCCTGGGCAAGTCACTTAAGCCCGTTTGCCTCAGTTTCCTCATCTGTAAAATGAGCTAGAGAAGGAAGTGGCAAATCACTTCATTATCTCTGCCAAGAAAGCCCCGAATGGGGTCACGGAGAGTTAAACACGACTGAAATGACCTAACAACAACATAGTCATTTGGGGCCCAGGTGTGGGAGGAGATATATATAAACATATAAAAACAGCCCCTGAATTCCAGACGACAGAGAGAATAAACAGTCCTTGGACACAATGCTTTCTGATTTTTTTCCGAAGCTCATTTCATGGATTTTGGAAGGTAACATAGACTCCCAAGGACTTGTAGTGTGAGCTTAGAAGAGCAGCATCTGGGAGGTGAAGGGTGCTTCAGAAGCCTCCAATCCACCCCACACCTGCCTGAGAATCACAGGTGCTTGCTCCGGTGACGGAGAGCCCGCCGCCCCTCAGCCGGCTCCGCCACGTTCCAAAGGCCCCATTTTCGGCAGCTGTACTTCATGTTGAGTTTCCTCTTACCGTGTAGATTGCACCGCTAGGACTGAAGCCTGGTGTTCAGACTCCCAAACTGATGCCCATTCCATCTCCCCCGCCCCCTGCCCCGCCTCCCAGCACGCTATTGGGATTCTTTCCTGGGCTAGTCAGATTTCCTTCTTGCTTCTAAACAAACTGTTTCACATGAAGCCACCGAAAGACGGTCCCAGAGTTGTCTAGTGTGCCCAACCTGTTTCAATGAAGTCACGTTCCTCGGTAGTCTCTCGGTGTCATCTGGTCATTTTTCAGTCGTATCTGACTCTCCGTGACCCCATTTTGGGGTTTTCTTGGCAAAGATCATGGAGTGGTTTGCCATTTTCCTCTCCAGTTCATTTTACAGCTGAAGAAGCTGAGACAAAGAGGATGAAGTGACTTGTCCAGGGTCACACGGCTAGTAAGTGTCTGAGGCCAGGTTTGAACTCAAAATCAGGCTTCCCAACTCCAGGCCTGGCGCTCTGTGCACCATGGCGCCACCTAGTGGCCCATCATTTTCTCTTACCTCCTTGCTAGTCACTAAAAATAGCTACCTTGTTCTATATTAAACAAAACAAAAGACAGATCTCAACCCAGTTCATAGAGTTGGAACCAGAAGGGACATTGTAGGCCATCTAATCCATGTCCGTCATTTTGTAGTTGAGGAGACTGAGGCCCAAGGAACTTGAGTGACTTGCCCAAGGTCATACAGAAAAGAAGTCTCACGGGCAGGATCTGAACCCAGGTCCTCTGAGTCCAGGGTCAGTGCTCTTTTTTCCTCTATACCACAGATAATTCTTATGGTCATCACTGCTGTCTGGGTCTGAGGGTCGCCTGGGACTTGTTCCTCTTTGTCTGATTCAGGCTTCTCCTAATTGTTTCCCAAACCCCTGTCAGGGCCAGGATTTGGGTTCTAATGAGAAGCCTGGCTCTGAGGATGAAGCTGAGCCCAGATCACACTTGGCCAAGGCCAGAGCCAGGCACCACAGCCTCTGAGACTCAACCAAGTCTCTATGACGGTTTAACTGCACCTATGTGGAAAGTCCTTCCAATGGCTCGGATTGTAGCCTATCCTCCGAAATTCTTGTCCGTGTCTTTGCCTTTCTCTAATCAACAGGTGAAGCATTTTTTATGTGACTATGGATAGCTTTGATTTCTTCTTCTGAAAACTGCCCGTCCATGTCCTTTGACCATTTATCAATTGGAGATTGGCTCCTATTTTCACAAATTTGGCTAAGTTCTCTACTCAGTATATATTTGAGAAATGTGGCCTTTATCAGAGAAACTTGCTGTAAAAATTTTTAATATCACTTCATTGTCTGTAATTCCTTTAAGCAAAATGTCGTTTCCCTTCTAATCTCTTTTAATTGTCTGTTTTTGCTTTTGCTTTGTCTGAGATCATGGTTGCTGCCCCTGCTTTTTTTTTTTGTTTGTTTAGTTGAAGCATATTAGATTCTGCTCCAGCCCTTTATGTTAACTCTGTACGTCTTTCTGTTTCAGGTTTGTCTCTTGTAAACAACATGTTGATTTCTGATTTCTAATCTATTCTATCTGCTTCCATTTTATATATAAATTCATCCCGTTCACATTCACAGTTATGATTACTGTGTATTTCCCTCCATTCCATTTTCTTCTGTTTCTTCTTCTCTCTCTTTTTATCCTGCCCTTCCTCCAAAGTCTATTTTGCTTCTAACCACTGCCTCCTGTTATCTGCCCTCCCTTCTGTCATCTCTTCCTTTCTGTTATCCTGTTTGGGTAAGTTACATTTCCAGATACAACTAAGTGTGTTTATATAGTTTTCCCTCTTTAAACCAATTCCAAAGAGAGTGAGGTGCAAGCATTGCCTGCCACCCCACCCTACCCCCATTTTCCCAGCTACTATAAAAGCTCTTTCTGGCATGCCTCTTTTATATGAGAAATTTTTGCCAATTCTACCACTTGCTTTCCCCTTCGTCCAGTACATCCCTCTTTCTCACCCTTTCATTTTTTTTGGAGATTATTTCAACATAATTGACTCACACCCATGTTATCTATCTATATAAACTCCTTTTAACTGCCCTAATAGTGATAAAGTTCTTAGGATTTATATGTATCATCTTCCCATATAAGAATGTAAATAGTTTAACTTTTTGAGACCCTTCTGGATTACTTTTCCATGTTTACCTTGTTATGCTTCTCTTGAGTCATGTGTTTGAATGTCAATTTTTTAGTCAGCTCTGATCTATTTCATGAAATATCCATTGTTTCCCCTGAAGAACTATACTCAGTTTTGCTAGGTAGCTTATTCTATGTTATAATCCTAGCTCCTTTGCCTTTTAGAACATCATATTTCAAACCTTCTACTCCTTTAACATGGAAGTTGCTAAATCTTGTGTGATCCTGACTGTGGTTCCACAGTATCTGAATGATTCTAGATATTTGAAGTATTTATCTTTGATCTGAGAGCTCTGAAATTTGGTTATAATATTCTTGGGAGTTTTCCTTTTGACATCTCAGGAGGTGATTCTTTGAATTTCTATTTTACCTTCTGGACCTAAGATATTGGGATCATTTTTCATGATAATTTCTTGAAATATGACATCTAAGCTCTTTTCATGACTTTCAGATAGTCCAGTAATTCTTAAATTATCTCTCCTTGATCTATTTTGCAGGTCAATTGTTTTTCTGATGAGATATTTCACATGTTCTATTTTTTTTCATTCTTTTGACTTTATTTGATTATTTCTTGATGTGTCATGGAGACATTTAGCTTCTACTTGCTCAATTCTGATTTTTAAGGAATTATTTTCTTTCGTGAGCTTTTGTACCTCTTTTATCATTTGGCCAATTCTGTTATTTTCTTCAGTAATTGTTGTGCCTCTTTTATCAAACTTTTAATTGTCTTTTTATAATTTTCTTGCATCACTCTCATTTCCTTTTTCAATTTTCCCTCCGTCACTCTTATTTGATTTTTAAAATCAGTTTTTAGCTCTTCTAGGAATTCTTGTTGGGTTTGTATCCAATATATGTTTTTTCTTTGAGGCTTTGCTTGTAGCTATTTTACTCTTGTTGTCTTCTGAGTTGATCTTCTCTGTTACCATAGTAACTTTTTATGGTCAGATTCTTTTTTTGTTGTTTGCTCATTTTTCCTGCCTATTTCTTGACTTTGAATTTTATGTTAAAGTTGGGTTCTGATCCTGTGGTGGTTTGTGGGGCACTGTCTCAAGCGTCAGGCTTTTTTTGTGCTGTTGTTTTCAAAGCTAGTTCTAGAAGTTTGAAAGTTTTTGGTGCTGCTGATGTGTTATCATCTGGGGAGAGGTATGGCTACTGCTCTGCTGGTCTGTGCTCTTTTCCTTACCCTTTTCCTTGCACCAGACTCCTTGCAGCCTAAAGTGATACTGCTCCTCGAGGCGCCCTTCTTTCCTGTGACCAGCAGTGCTTCTTTCTGCCCTGGAACTGAGAGCTGGCAGTGGGTATAGGCAATACAGCCCAGTCCTGTGCCCAGTGTTAACACAGAGCTCCACTCTACGATTTTAGTGACAAGTTGTCTAGCTCCCTTCCTGCCTCTCGGCTGAGTTCCCAAAGCTGCTGTTGCTGCTGCTGTCTCCTCCTTCGAGGCCCACCTCTGGCATTGCTGCCACATGGGCTCCTGGCAAGCCCCTAACCCAGTATCACAGACCTTGCCTTCTGTCCTTTTAATTTGTCTTGGGCTGAAAAGATGTCTCACCCTGACCTCTCTTTTGGCTCTGCCGCTCCAGAATTTGGTTTGAGGCATTATTTTAAAGTTGTTTGGAGGGGATGTTGGGAGAGCTCTGATCTAGCGCTCTACTTTGCTGTTTTGGTTCTGCCCACAGGACATTCCTCTTTCACGTGGACTTTTTGCAGGATAGTTTACTTAACTGTGGAGAAACCATCTGAGGAGTGTGTTCTGTCAAGCTACGCTTTTCATGAATTCTTCACCTGGTACTGATTATTGAAGCTGAAAAAAGAATAGTATTTATACACTTAGAAATAATACACTTAGGTCTCTAAAACCTTAACAACTTTTTTTTTCATATAAAGATAGAGTTTAATAAAATACTTTAATAAAAAATTTTTTTTGGGAAGCTTTCATCTTTAAGTGACTTAAATGAAATCCTTACTGATTGACACATTTTTGAATAAAGTGCCATATCGAGAATATATGTATATAAATTGCGATTAATTTATTTCTTTCCTTTCCTTGCTGTGACTTTTAATGAAAAGTAGGCAAATAGCATGAAATTACATTTTCGATAGTATTCATATTTGAGGCTGTGTGATTTGGAGCCTAGAGTAATATATTTTATTTAATAACCACTTAGCCACCATGGAAATTTGTCACCTAAAAATGCCTTGGCTAGAGATAAGACTGCTTAGAAAATGGCATCATCCAAGGACTGTTGAAAGTAATGGAGGCATTAAAGGAAGCCGCAGGATCATTTAGAGACAACCCAATATTATCAATCATGCGCATGAAATAAACCATAATGATTAATTTTAGAGTAAGTTTTCTTTTTGCTAAATGTCACAAATAAAGCCAATATTGCATTTGAACATCATTCTGGTATCATCTTAACTTTTGAAAAATCTCAATTGTTTTAACGAACATTCTGTTAGCTTCCACCTGTTCGTTCAGTCCAAGTCTAAAAAGTGGAGCCCTGGGGGGCTACTCAGTGTTTCCCTTTGGTGTAGTAAACTGAGTGTTCTCTAAGCTCAGGTGCTGTCCATGAGCTACATCTCCCCATTTCATTTATTCTCAGTATAAGAGATGTGAGTGATTTCAAGAGACGATGAACAGCATTTCCCTGTTCCCACTCTGATGCCTTATTGTGATGTGACTGTAACTCAGGCTTCTCGGAGACCGCCCCAGTGGACACAGAGCAGAAGGATCCAAGTAAGGGCCAGGCCGTGGGTTGTCAGTCTCTTGTCCACAGGACATCGGCCACTGGTGAGTGAAGCTCTGGAAGACGTGGAGGGAGCATTTGCAGTCTGCATCAGTTCAGTGAATGGAGGAAACACTCAGGATTGAATCACAAAGACTTCATGGAGGAGGGGTGGCATGTGAACTGAGCTTTGAAGGAAACTAGGAATTCTGAGAGGCGGAGGTGAGAGGGAGGGCAGTCCCAGGACGGGGGCAGACTACACAAAGTCGTTTGTGAAGAAGAGCAGGGAGCCCAACTTGGTTGGACTAAGGAATGCGCAGGGTGGGGATGGGGGAGAGTGATTCATAATTAGGATGGGAAGGTAGATGGGACCGACCAGTCTGTACAAAGCTTTAAATGCTAAATAGAGGAATTTTTATTTAATCCTAGAGGTACTAGAGAGCCACTGGAGTTTAATGAACGGGAGAGTGAAATGGTCAGACCTTGATTTTAGGAATGTCCCTTTAAGCTACATGGACGATGAATTGAAGGGGGAATCTTGCAACTGAACCGGAGTAATGGCCACGTAAGATGCAAAATGGGATGTCCATGGCTGGACAGCTTCAGTGTTTGGGTCCAGGTGTCCGCTATATCACACTGTTAGGAAACGACTTGTTTAAATGTTTTGCACATATTATAATAAGAAATTTTAGTAAACACAATATTTAGGTGGAAAGAAAAAGACCAAAAAGGCTTACTAACCCTTCTTTCTGTCAGTCATAGTCATCAGTAACATAGGGAATTTATGAGGTAATGTTTTCTAATTGGAGATTCACATACATGGACTAAGTAGAAAGCACTAACTATCTTGGTGCCCAAGTAACCTCCAGGAATTATGCTTGATTCTGCTTTAAATGAGCATTTTTGTTTTGAGGGGAAAATGTCTAGTTTTGTTTTAAGTGAATTGCATTTAATCTTATCCTTAAGTGCCCCCTCTTCTAGAATGGGGCCATTTCAGATGAAGGATTCCACCTGAAACAGCTCTCACCTCCCTCCCTTCATCTCAGCCGCTAGCTTGGGCTCTCTTCACTTCCCACCTGAATTACTGCAACCCTTCTTCTCAATGTGGCCTCCCTGCTTTCTGTCCCTCCCATCTCTAAGCTTCTTCTACATAGCTGGCAAATTGGCATCACTAAACCCCAAGTCAGACTGTGCATCTTGTTCAGAAGCTGCAGTGACTCCCCCGAAGGATAAACCTGGTATTTAAAGCCCTTCACAATTTGGCGACAGCCTATATCCCCTCACATCCCCCGGACCACGGTATTCCAGTCTGAGTTACCGACTTACTGTTCCCCAAACACAACCTTCCATCCATGCCTGTGCCTTTGCGTATGCTGTCCTAGTGCTCTCCCTCTTCATCTCTGGCTCTGGGGATCCTGACATCCCTTAGTGGTTCGGTTCACAGCCTGCATCATACACAGGACTGTTCCTGATGCCCCAAGTTCTCCCTTCCCTTCTCCCATAGCTTTGTATTTACTCCCTACGTACTTTATATGCACTTCTCTGTTGTGTACACATACCATTCCCTGAGTGGAATGTCATCTCCCTGAGGGTGAGCATTGTTTTCATTTCTTTCTTTGTATGCACAGTGTCTGGCCCATAGTAAAAGTTTATTGAATTGATTGCTATTGGGTGTACTTTTGGACGTTAAGGTTGTAGAAAATCTCTTTATTTTTATCACAGCAAGAAAGTCCATTAAGCTGACACCCTATTTGATAGATTCAGTAAAAATGATTAACTGGAGGTAAGAGGGGGAATCCATAATCAACATTGAGCCAACCCCCCAGGGATGCAAAAGGGGCAGAGAACGAGACCCCCCCCCCTTCATGGAGCTTCCATTCTGGGCAGGAAGGGCAGCAGCTCCATTTTAAGGAAAGTAGTTCTTGCGTTCTTAGATGGTTACTTCCTGTGTATATTCTATAGGTTGATAGAGAGAAGAGGAAAGGTGTGAGAAATACCTTAGAACGTACCTGTAGAATCTTAAAAAAAAAATGAGGCTGTCCTAGGAGAAAAGGGGGGAAGAGTATTTTGTTTTGACAAACTTTAACTTGTGGCAAAGTCAGTGAGCGGCACTCCGTTTCTAGACTGTAACTGCCTATCCAAAGAAGGGGCTGTGTGCCTGTTGATTCATTTGAGAACATAAAAGTTCAACAGTAGAATTGAGATGCCCGTTTTATGCTAGTGAAATTCACTCATTTTATTTCTACTTGAGCTAGCAAATTCAAAGTGGACATTAGAAAGCCCTTGTTCATTTTTCTGTTTTTAAAGTCCATTGTAATAATACTGAATGAGGTGCTGGGTGGATATATGGCCGCTGGGGCTGTTGAGATGTCATTTCAAACCCATGGAGGACAGACTTCCTACTTCTGAGGGGGCTACTCCCAACACCTTTATCCTGAGGCTTGTTAGAAGGGCATGGACTAAGAAGGGAAGGAGCACACATAATTCCCATCTCCACAAGCATTTCTCCCAGTTCTCTACCTATTAGTTTGGTCATTTTTAGCAGTCCCTTGAACTCTTAGTGCATAGTTTCCCAAAGTGGGCAATACCATCCCCTGGGGAGCGCTGGAACGATGCAGGGGGTTGTTAGTAGTCTCTGCTGCAATTGGGAAATATTGAATAAAAATAAGGGGGTGGTGGAAGCATATGGAAAAAAGATAAGAAAATTTTGAAAAACCGCTTGTACATGTTTCATCTGTTGTATAACCGAGTTAAAGTCATAGTGATTACATTATTTTCCAAATAAACACACAAAATGCAAGTTATAACCAATCAGTGGTCATGTCTGCTGACAGGTCTTAACAAGCAAGTGTTGGCAGACGAGCAGGTTGGATATTGTCAGGAAGTCTAGCATGCATCAGCCAGAGTATGGGCTTTTAATGACTTGTCCACAATACGATACTATACGGTTACATGATATAATATTGCATCATCAAAATTTTAATGCAAGAAAAAAAACACAAATTTACAATAAATTATTAAATTTAAGATGCAGCATTTTACAAAATATGTACTTTATATCTTTTTTAAATGATGCAGATTTCCCAAAAAACTGATAAAGAGTTAAAGAAAGTAGATTTCCAAGGGGGCGCTGAGTAATTTTTTTTAAAAAGGGGGCGGTAGGCCAAATAAGTTTGAAAACCACTAAGATTTAGTGGATAATTTGAAAAAGAGTCAATGGGCTGATAAATGGTTGTGAGTAGAACCTTTTTGGGAAGAAGACTAAATTTACTGGCACTGCTTAGCCTAGGAAAGAGAAAACTAAGAGAAGGTGTATTTACTATTGAACTTAAGATATATGGGAAATCTCTTAAACACAGAGAATGATAAAAGAAAGTACGAGAAGAGACTACAGCAAGGAGGATTTAAGTTCTGTACAAAACAGCCTTTTGTTTACGGAGAAAAGTGAGTAGAACTTTATTTAGTATGCCTTTGTAACGTCTGCTCTCCCCTCCCCTCCAATTCTTAGAGCACTCTGTAGATGCCTTGGTTTAAATCATACTAGTACGCTGTAGAAGAGCACAGTTTTGTAGAACAGTTCTGATCTCGGATAGAAATTTTCTTACATTTCTTACAATTGTTAAGAGGTAGAATTACCTAATTGTGTTCAGAATGGACTGGGAATCATTGTGTAGGGAGACAGAGAAATGGATGTGATCAGGCCTTGTAAAAGCACCTGCAGGCCTCCAGCCCCACTCACTGAGCTGCAGATGCGTCTCTGACTCAGAAAGGCAGCATTAGAGAGGCTGGCCACCAGGCTGGAAACAACAGGCAGAACTTTCATTCTGGGATGCGTTTTGCTACACAGCTGTGATTGGTGATTAGACATCAAAGACATATATCTTTAAGCTGGTCAGTAGACACAGTCTCGATGGTATTCTGTACCTCTGTGGCATGTGTGGCCATGATATTGGCTTAGCAGTTGACTGTGGCTTCCACAAAGGGAAGGCTGGCATGGTAGACATGCCATCAAGATACTATAGATACAGAATGTGTCTTTTTACTATGGTGGTATGAAATTATTACATAATGTGAATTATTGTAAAAGTCATTTGTGTCCTCCATCCAGCCTAGAAAAGGGGGAAATTTATACACACATACATGTGCACACACATACATAATACGTACCTGTACACACATACATGTGTACACACTTATACATGTGTATACACAGAAATTGCCATCTTTGACCATTTTCCTCCCCTGTTTTCATTTGAGCTGTAGGTCCCCTATCCCTCCTCAGAAGCCTGGCATTGTGTAAATTCAAGTACAGTCATTATTTGACCCCTCCAGAGTCGAGTTCAGTGGTTCCCAGCCTTCTAGACTATGTGGAGCTCTCTTTAACATAAAAAATGTCGTGAACCCAGAACATGAGCATAGTTATTCTCTTAGTATTTGTTGATTGAGAAAATATATGATGGCAAAAAGCTGTAGCTTCATTAACCTTTTTCAGTGAATTTTTATTTTAAGAATTGCAATAGCATCTACGTACAGTTGAACAAACTCAGTTTACATTGGGTATGCTTACTTTATCATTCTGAGTCTTGTAGTGTATTTTTTTTCTAAAGCTAAATAAAGATCAAGGTAAGCAGTGCTTGGTGAATCTGTGGAGTCAAGTACCCTTTGCAGGACTGTCATGGCAGCACGCTTCTGCCTACCTAAAACCCCCACCCCACAATTTCACAGGTCTGTGGCCCACAGATTGAGAATTGCTATTTTAATTGTTTCTGAATGTCTTTATTCCTCCTTTCCCTTACTTAGATTGATAATGTTAACATTTGTCAGTAAAAGAACCAAAAGAAGTAATTTAGTATTTTTTATCTGAGAAAATCTCATGGGATGACCATGGCTTCATTAGAGTTGTTTTAATATGCCTTTCTCTAATCAGTAGTGAGTTAGAGCATTTTTTTATATGACTTTAGATAGCTTTTATTTCTTCTGAAAACTGCCTATTTATTTCCTTTGAGCATTTAGCAGTTGGAGAATGGCTCTTATTTTTATAAAGTTGATTCAGTTCTATACTCAGCATATATTTGAAAAATGAGGCCTTTATCAGAGAAACTTGCTATAATTTTTTTTATATTACCTCATTGTCTATGGTACTTTTTAGCATAATGTAGTTTCCCTGCTTATCTCTTTTAATTATGTCTGTTTTTGCTTCTGCTTTGTCTGAGGCCATGATTGCTACCCCTGCCTTTTTTTAGGTGAAGCATATTAGATTGTGCTCCAGCCCCTCATTATAATTCTGTGTGTGTTGTCTTTCCATTTCAAATATGTCTCTTGAAAACAACATATTAAAAAACAACAACAATAACAACAACATGCTGTTAGATTCTGGTTTCTAATCCATTCTGCCATCCATCTTCTATTTAGCATGATGAGTTCATGCTATTCACATTCATACTTATGGTTACTATATATATCCCTCCATCCCATTTTCTTCTGTTTCTTCTCTTTTTTTTTTTATCCTGCCCCTCCTCAAAAGTCTATTTTGCTTCTAATCACTGTCTCCCTTAATCTGCCTTCCTTTATCATTCCCTCCCCCCTTTCTTTTATCCCTTTCCCCTCCTATTTCCCTATTGGGTAAGTTACATATCTATGTACAACTGAGTGTTTATATATATTCTTCCTTCTTTGAACTAGTTCCAATGAGAGTGAGGTTCAAGCATTGCCTGCTACCCTCCCCATTTCCTTCTCCACTGTAAAAGCTCTTTCTTGTTTGTCTCTTTTATGTGAGAACATTTTCCCCATTTATATTTATCCCTTCCCCCTTCTCCCAGTGCATCTGTCTCTCTCACCCCTTTACTTTTTTGGGAGATTATTCCAATATAATCAAATCATATCCATGCCTTCTATCCTACTCCTTCTAAATGCCCTAATAATGATAAAGTTCTTAAGAGTTACATGTATCAACTTCCCATATAGGAATGTAAACAGTTTAAACTTATTGAGCCCCTTATGATTTTGCACATGTTTACTTCTTTATGCTTCTCTTGAGTCTTGTGCTTGAATGCTGAATTTTCTATTCTGCTCTGATCTTTTCATCAGGAATACTTGAAAGGGCCTCTATTTCATTAAATAATCATTTTTTTACCCAAAGCACTATACTCAGTTTTACCAGTAGGCAATTTTTGCTTGTAATCCTAGCTCCTTTGCTTTCTGGAATATCAAATTCCAAGCCCTCCACTCCTTTAACATGGCAGTTGCTAAATCTTGTGTGATCCTGACTGTGGCTCCACAGTATTTGAATTGTTTCTTTCCGGTTGTTTGAAGTATTTTCTCTTTGACCTAGGAGCCCTGGCATTTAGCTATAATGTTATTGGGAGTTTTCATGTTGGGATCTCTTTCAGGAGGTAATTGGTAGATTCTTTCATTTTCTTTTTTATCGTCTATATCTAAGATATTAGGGTAGTTTTTCTTGATAATTTCTTGAAATTTGTTGTCTATGGTCTTTCTTTGGTCATGGTTTTCATATAGTTCAATAATTCTTAAATTATCTCTCCTTTATCTATTTCCAGGTCAGTTGTTTTTCTAATGAGATATTTCCTATTCTTTTCTATTTTTATTTCATTCTTTTGACTTTGTTTGAGTGTTTCTTGATGTCTCATGGAGTCATTAGCTTCATCTTGCCCAGTTCTAACTTTTAAGTAATTATTTTCTCCAGTGAGATTTTTTTTAACCTCTTTTTCCATTTGGCCTGTTCTGTTTTTTAACAGTTCTTTTCTTCAGTGAATTTTTGTGCTTCTTTTAGTATTTAGACAATTCTGTTTTTTAAGGTATTTTCTTCAGGGTTTTTTTGTGCTTCTTTTACCAAGCTGTTAATTATCTTCATAATTTTTTTGCTTCACTCTCATTTCTTTTCTCTTTTTCCTCTATAAGTCTTACTGTTTTCTTTATATCTTCTAGGAATTCTTTTTGGCTTTGGGCCTAATTAGCATTTTTCTTTGAGGCTTTGCTGTAACTATTTTCATATCGTTGTCTTCTTCTAAGTCTGTGTCGTAGTCTCCCCTGCCACATTAGTATTTTTATGGTTGGTTCTTTTTTTGTTGTTGTTTGCTCATCTTTCCAGCCTGTTTCTTGACTTTGAACTTTTGTTAAAGTTGGGCTCCTCTCCCTTGTGGGTGAGGAGGCACAGCACCAAGCTTCAGGCTTTCTTGTGTTGCTGTTTTCAGAGCTAGTTCTGGGGGCCTGCTTATTTTCAGTGCTTCCAAGGTGGTGTGATCCAGGGAGGGGGATGGTCACTGCTTTCCTGGTCAGTGCTCTGTTGTTTTACCCAGGAAAAGGCCCTTGCTCCCCTGCAGCCAGTAGCATTACTGCTCCTCTCCACCCTGGAACTGCAACCCAGAACCATGTGTAGGTAATAGAGTTGCCAGTCAGTACTAGCTATACCCGGTGCCAGTAAAAGGTCCCCATGGTCTCTTTCCGACCAGTTGTCCAACCACCTTACTGTGTCTGGGCTGCTGCTGTTATTGTAGCGACCCACCACTGGTGCCCCTGCCGCCCTCTGGGCCTGCGTCCACCCCAGTGTTAGAGACCTCTCCTGCAGACCTCCTAAGTTGTCTTAAGCTGGAAGAATGTCTGCCTCTGACCTTTCGTTGCCTCTACTGCTCCAAAATTTGATAGGAGTCATTATATTAAAGTGTGTTGGAGGGAGCTGTTGGGAGAATTAAGCTGGGCCTCAGCCTGTATGCCACCATCTTGGCTCCACCCTCCATGCCAGTTCTTCTTACTTGAATGCTAACAACGAGATTGGAAACTGAGGAAAGACAGAACCTGATGAGGAAACGAATTTAAAGTCTTGGGGTTCTGTAAACCCAAAGCTGTATTTTATCAGGGCAAACTGCCTGAGAGCTTTGAGCCTCATATTAATCAAAAGTGCGATATGTTAGAAGGTGAAAGAGAATATTATTTAGCCAGATTCCTTTTGAAGTATAAGCCAGTTAAGAAGCCTGAGGTGCAGGGAGGCAAAGTGTGGGTAATGTTGTTTTCAGTTTAAAACCTCTGGTTGGGTTTTGGTGTCAGGGTAGCCCTGCCTCCAGGGTAGATGAGAACAGAGGAGAGCTCTTACCTTCTGGAAGATAAGCGGGAGGGATCATGCTTCCAGAGCCAGTGGATGAGGGAAAGCCAGGTTCTGCCTGCATGGCTGCTTACAGAAACATCAAAGTGTGCTAATTGAATAAGTGGGTGGTTCTTTTTTTTGTTTGTTTTTGGCTTAGCAATGGGGTTAAGTGACTTGCCCAGGGTCACACAGCTAGTAAGTGTTATGTGTCTGAGGTCGGATTTGAACTCAGGTCCTCCTGAATCCAGGGCTGGTGCTCTATCCACTGCGCCACCTAGCTGCTCCAAGTGGGTGGTTCTTTAAGGTTCTTTAAGATCCTTCTCCTTGAACTGGGTCTATGTGGCCAGTTGTATTTATTTCTGTTTGCTCAGAGAAAAGAGGCCCTGCACTCTCATATATGGTCCTAATCTGATGGGAAGTTCTCTTAGAGTCACTTTTAAGTGGATAAATCTGTTTATTCTAGAAGAGTTTGGCACAGGTTTGAGCCTTCTTATTATATTAGGGTCCAATCAGACTAAGAAAACAGAATAATGAAATCAGTGCTAGACCTAAATGTAAGCTTTAGGCTTTGTGGAATGCTAATTACTAAAACCAGTTATCAGCTAGGTACACATGTATTTTTATATAAACTTCTTCCTCAAATTTATTGTCAGACTATGACTGGAAAGATGAGGAGCTGGGCTATTTCTCAATTCTTTTCTGAATATCAAAAAGACTTTCTAGTCAAGGGTGAGAGATATGTAAATCAACACACTCTTTGTCTGAGATGGTATTGAATTGGGGCTGGACTATTTCTAAAGAAGCAGACTCCTAGGGAGCCAATTCACATTTCAAAGGGCAAAGATAACAGGTGATTTAATGGCCTGTGGCTCCAGTGAACAGCAGAGCCTGCCTAGAGCGAGCTAACACAGATCAACTGAGTCATATTCAGACCCTCTTGTGAGATTTCTAGAGACAAGGGAAGAAAACTTTGAAGCATTCACCTGGGTGCATAGAAATACTAAAAAGCCTTTGTATTTGGTTGCCTAATCTTAGAATAATACAGAGAAACTCAAAGGAGTAATTTCGAATCAACTCCAGATATAGTAATAGCAACCCATAGTGAGGTGGCCTTGGGGATATTGATGGACGGAATTATGTAAAGAGAGAGGGGGAAAAATCTCTAAAAATCTCCCCCACAATTCAGAATTGTGGGGGATTGAATTTGTGAATTTAACAACATCGTAGACAGAACAAATGTTTGAGGAATGAATGAATGAATTCACCATAGTAAAAGTCAATCAATTAATAAGTGTTTATTAAGTACCTGTTGTGTGTCAGGCCCTCTACTGGGAATATAGGGACAAAAGAAAGAATCCTTAATATCACAAGCCTTATATTCTCTCATGTGTATAACACACACACACACACACACACACACACACACACACACACACACACATATATAATGTAAAGCAGTGGTATCAAATTCAAAGAGCTGGGGCCACTAGTCTATACATAAAGATGTCTGCAAGTCACATATTTACTTAGCGATATGTAATATTATTGTAATATGTAATGATATCTATTTTTATTATATTTTAATTTATTTTGTTAAATGTTTCCCAATTATATTTTAATCTGGTTCAGGCTGCAATCTAGCTGGGTTTTTGACACCTCTGATAGAGAAGAAGTACAAAATAAATACCACATAGTTTAATACAAGTAGGCTAAGAAGGGAGGGAGGGCCCAAGCAGGTGGGGAGTGGGGAGGTGGGACATGTGTCCAGAAAGGCTTTGAGTAGCGGGTGGGTGCTTCTGTGTCTTAAAGGAAGAGGGGAGGCGGCCTGCGTGTCTGCGTGTCTCCTAAGAAGTCTTCCTGTAAAGCCATTCATGTCAGCCACCCTTCCCTTCTCCGTTCTTCTGCAGTCTCTCAATGCCAAGGGCCAGCTCATTCTGCTGATGTCACGGCAAGGTCTGTTCTCTTTGTGGCCTCAGGATGAGTCAGTAAGTTGTGTGACTCACTTGGAATGATTAGCGCTTCTTAATTTGGTAGTTAGTTCTATAGCATTAAATTAAGGATTTGCTAATTTCAGAATCAATTTATTTATTTAGAATTTATATCCCACCTACTTCTAAAAGAATGTTAGCTTACAAAATTAAATGTGAGGGAAAATAGGACAGCTAGTGATAAAAACAACCAAGACCTTCAGAAGGGAACAGAGGGAGGAGATGTTACCTGACACCTGAAATGAGGTCATTACTAGACTTGGGGACTGAATTTGGCACTGCTCTCTGGCCGCTCCAGGGCCGAAAGGGGAAGCACATTGGATGACATAATTTTAATTGTCAGAAGAAAGCTTTCAAATTCCCATGTAGAAGAGAAGCATACTTTTTTTTTCTGAAACCAAATTCATGGAAGAAGTTATGATGTTTGTAGCTTGTTGGATAGAGGATGGGCCTGGAGTCAGGAAGACTCCTCTTCCTGAGTTTCATTCTGGTCTCAGACACTAGCTGTTTGATCCTGAGCAAGTCACTTTTCTCTGTTTGCCTCAGTTTCCTTGTCTGTAAAATGAGCTGGAGAAGGAAATGGCAAACCGCTCCAGTATCTCTGCCAAGAAAACCTCAAATGGGGTCACTCAGAGTCAGACACAAATGAAACAGCTGAACAACAAAAATTTGTTTAAAGGGCATTGGATCATGTAACAGACATTGTCTTCTGTAGTTTTACAAAAGACACAGAAATATTTTTCAGATGACTTAAGTCTTGTAGCAGCTCTTTCAGAAGGATAGGGTACAGCATTAAAAGTCAGGGAAGGCATTTCTGTGAGAGGGCTGCCATGATCTTTTGACTCTTGTCATAGTAGAAGTATTTTAACACAGGACTCTAGAGAAGTCTTAATAATGTAGGATCTATATCTAGGCTATATAGTTTGGCCCATAAACAATTTGTGTCTGTTGAACCAAAGGTTGCTGATAGATGTGTGAAAATTGTGAATAGATTTGTTTTTCTAAAACCGTTTTCTCAGTGAAATAGAGACACGGTATTAAATTGATCAGAGTTTTTATGTAAGATATTAATTTGGAAAATCCAATTTCTTGAGCATAAATCTGTCACAGAAGAATGGCCAACAGGCTGATCAATCTCTAACTTGGGAGTAATAAAATTTTGTGCCTTTCAAATTTGAGAAACACATTTGGGGCCATTTCAAGTGAAGGCATGAAATAGATTAAGGGAGCTGTAGGGTTCATTTGAGATAAGGAGTTTGGTAAGGATTAGATCCAACTCCTCAGTAGAGATTCTGAACATTTTTGGTGGCAAGAGATTTTTTTTCCTAGGACTCTTTTAAAGTTTTATGCATTTAACTAGAAATTCTCTAAAAATCTGCCACCCGAGAATCCGCATAACAGGCCACAGACCTTCAAAGATAACAGGGCAGCATCCAGTGGCCCAAGTAGCATCTCATGGGGAGAGATGACCAAGAATTACACAGGAGGAGAGGGAGTGGGGGTTGGTGGAAGTCGCAGAGGTAGGCGGACTGATGAAAGCATTAGCCCCATAACCCACCGAAATAAGTACAATCTTTTCAGGCACATGGTGCTCCATTGAATCCTGGGTAAGGATGTCCTTAAAAGCCCCCAGGTCATCTCTAGCTCAGAGGCAGCTCGCTGCAGGAAAGAAAGCACAGGATTCTGAGGTAGAGGACCTGGGTCCCATCTTGGCTCCTGTTCCCCCTCCCTGTGTGACCTTGGGTAATCATTTCCCCTTTCTGGGCCGGTGATCATCAGTCAGCCAGCTAGAATGTATATTTGTGCCTTACAAAAGCCATCCTGTTATCAACAGCATCTCCAAAGGTGTGTTAATTGCAGCTCCTGACATCAGGCCCAGAGCCTCCTGGCGATGTACTAAGTAGCAGTAGTCATAGTTGGTCAGCATGAGGTTAACACCAGGTAATCAAGCAAACAGCCCTTCTTGCCCATAAGGTGAGAAGCATTTGGGGATTGAATCTGGCTTATTGTATGAATATAATTACCTTACTTAATAACTTAGTAGCTTGGATTTATCTTTAGTGTAAATACACATTTCTATAAACAAAAAAGGGCCAAACATGTATTTCAGCCAAGAAAATTCCATCCATGTCCAAGAAGATACTAAAGGTAATTTTAAAGTTCTGATTAGCATCTGGGTAGTAAACAATAATGCCATCTCCTTAATGAAATAATGTTCATTTTTATTAGTTTCTTTAATTCTTTAACTAAGTGGATCAGGGAGCCAGGATCAGGGAGCGTGTATGTTAGAAAGCCTGATAACTTAACATCTCCTCCTCTTAATGAAAACTTCTTGTTTGGCCAATTAAAAATGTTCCAGGCCTTCAGATTTAATACGGGAGACAGCGTTTGCACTAATTATCCATCAAGAAGCTTCCATTTGCCCCAAGAGAACGAAGCTTATCTACTGTACGGTACCGCAGCCTTACCTTTGCTGCCTCCAGTCTTTTATGGATTTGGTTTCTCGATTTTGGATGATGAGGTTTGGTGGATCCCTTTGAGGCCATAGACATTCTCTTAAGCTATTGACCAGACCATCTCCTAATATGAGAAAAGAAAGAAAATTAGAAAAAGAAAGCCTGAACTTAGAGCAAACATTGCAACTTCTGATCAATCATATTTAGCCTCTTTTGTGTTCCACATAAAAATCAATGTGTTTTCATCTTCCCTCAGCTCAGGATCTAAAGAGAGAGACAAAAGACTCCTCATCACTTTATGGCCCCCTCCCCCCAAAGTTCTCTGCTCTGACACCTTTTTGTCCCTGACCTTGTGCCTTCCAGTAGGCTTACCAGATTTGGCCAAGATGAAAGGCTAGCAGAAATCCCTTTTGGAAGAATGGAATAGCATTCATTTGTTTCTGTGCCCGTTTTCCTCCTTCCTGTGCAGAGAGATTGGATGACCAATGTTGTGGTGGTTTTGAGGTAGCGTGGGGCTATGTAGACAACCACAAGGGCAGACAAGCCTGGGATTTCTGTAGCTGCCCTTGCCCACATGCCCCACGTCTAGAAATGTTGTTGTGGAAAGGTTTGGAAAGGCCTATTCTTTACCGGCCTGTGACCTTTGTCTCTGAGACCCGGTTTCCTCATCTGTAGAATGAGGATCTCATGAGAATCTTATGATAATTGAGTGAGATAAATGAAAGTGCTACGGTGCAGTCATAGGCTGCGCAAACAAACGTTTAGGACCGTTGGTGGTGATGTTGCGTGGCTGAGACCAAGGGCCCAGGATATCTCTGGGCTTCAAGCATCCAGTGGGTGCCTCTCTGTGGAGAGCGAGGTAAGCACAATGGAAACCCAAATGATGGAATGATTCTAATCAACCAGGACCTGCAACTTAAGGCCTTCTTAAATTGCTCTTCTGAACTTCTAAGAGAAAGGAACAAATCTTAGAAGTATTAAGAGCTGGAAAGAATGTTAGAGATCATCTAGTCAAACCCCTCGAGAGTGAAGAGACTTAACCAAAAGACACAGTGAGATTAAGTATCAGAACCTGGGTTTGAACCAAAGCTTCTAGTGTAAAATCCAGTGCTTTAAGGGAAAAAGAAAGATTTTCCATCATCAAAGAACAATGTAGTTAAGTTCAATGTGCTATACTAAGTCAAGAAAATATCTTAATACCTTTCAGAAATTTTCATAAAGAACCGAAATAAGACGAGTTTTCTACTTAGCTTTTGATTAAGTGGAAAATGCATTTGCTCCAAATACTGTAATCTCTTGAGTATCCCAGTTAAGTGAGGTATTAGCCTTAGCTTAATTTGGAACTACTTTCTAGATTTAAGCTTGTAGAAAGTAGGAAAAGAAATGAGTTTTATTTTTACTCAGATTTATCCTTTGTGCTGAATTCAATTTCTGATTTGTCTGCCTTTTGCAGGTCAATATCAGCAATAAAGGATATGGATATACACGTATACATACACATTCATATATATACACATGTATGTATGTGTATGTATGTATATATCTCATTTGCACGTGTGGGGTTATAGTAGAGACTTCAGATCCCAGAAAGTGTTTTTTGAGACTTTCTCAAACCAACTAAACAGTCTAATATATGACTATCAGTTACTTAATCTTTTTTTTTTTTTTTAGCCTAGACCTGTGATTTTACCAGCGGAAGGAAGGAAGGAGGAAGGGAAGGAAGGGAAGGAAGGAAGGAAGAAAGGAAGGAAGGAAAGAAATACGCATTTATTAAGCACCCACTATCTGCTAGACATTGTGCTAAGTGCTTTACAAATATTATCTTATTTGATCCTTACAACAACCCCAGAGGGTAGGTACTATTATTATCCCCACTTTACAGGTGAGGAAAATGAGGCAAAAAGAGGTTAAATCGATTGACTGGGGTCACATAGCTAGTAAGTGTCTGAGGTCACATTTGAACTTGGGTCTTCCTGACTCCAAGACCATTGCTGTATTCACTGGTCCTCCTAGCTGCCTTTATAGTTACTCCCAGTGTGGAAACACTCTACCCATACACACTTGCAAGTGATATTCCTAGAGAGTTCCCTGGGACAGAGAGGTGATGCTGAGACTTTCCTGGGGCCACACAGCCTGTGTCAGAGGCAGGACTTCCCGACTCCAAGGCTGGCTCTTCGACCTCTCCTTCAGGCTTCCTCAGAAGACAAATCCCAGTTCAGAACTTCATTTTTTATAGAGGAAGAAGCTATGGCCTGGAATAGTTGAGTGACTTTTAAAAATATCTATCTTTATTCTGAACTAAACAAACCAAATGAAATGAGCATTCCCATGTGCATGGTGTTGTTCAGCCTTCATTGCCGAAGAGGACAGGTGACCTCACACCGAAGGGGATTTGAGGAAGGCTGCACTGTACCAAGTTGTTGGCCTGAGGACTGTCCATGAGAGCGGTCTCTCTGTTCTGCACCGCTCGCTGTTCTTTGTCAGCACATAACCTACCTGAGATGCAGCTTCCCCAGCGGCCGGGCGCTCTGCGCTTCTCTCGGACATTCCCTCTGTTCACGTGGCCGTCACTTGTCATGTTCACATGGCAGACACGGGGCTGGAGCTCCCACCAGTCTGTTCCCTAGAGGGTGTCTAAATTAGGAGATTCAATGAGGAGCAAGTGGATGTTTTTATTAAGTGTCTATGTTAAAATTCAAAGGTTTTATTTTAAAAAATCCTGATCTTTGTAAAAATTTATCCAAACACTAGTACCAAATTTCCCTCATCTTTTATGATTGTCTTACAGAATAGGAGGGATAGAGATAGGGACTGTATCTGAGATTTTCTTGGTATGCTCTAGGGAACTCCCTGAAGAGGAACCTCCCTCTTACCACCGCAGATGGCACCTCCTCTTCAGCGGGTGGTCTTTGAGAGTTCCCTAGGCTACCGAGCCGTTAAAAGACTTGCCCAAGGTCACCCAGCCAGTGTGGGTCAGAAGTGGGATTTGAAACTAGGACACCCTGCTGTAAGAACAACTTTCTACCATAGTGTTAAGTGTTTGGAGAAACGGGGAACTCTCCGTGCCTGGGAGGAGGTTGAGTGTTTGTCTGTGGTTGGGGCCACAAGGGCCAGGGTGGCCTCGTCTAAAAAGGCTTTTGCAAACTGACTGTTCAGTGAGGAGTCACCTCTTTGTCAGAGACCAGGGTCATGGAGGGAGAGATAGGGGGCGTGACACATGAAGAAGGGTGGAAGAAGACGTCAGACTGAATTTTCTCTACGGTTCCAGTTTTGAGTCTGTGAGCCTATGATCTGCTTTGTAAGCTGAAATCATTATAGTCCTTTAGGACTTGCAGAGCAGCTTTTATATATTATCTCCAGTGATCCTCATAACAGCTGGATGAAGTGGGTAATATCCCCCATCTTACAGATGAGGGAACAGCCCCCGGGACTGAGATGTCAGATGTGTGAGATAACACAGCAAACCAACTTCTGCTCAACTCCAGATCCAAACTGCTGTCCCCTGTGCCACATCATTTGTTGTAGGAAGAACGCTGGATTTAGAGCCAAACCACCCAAGTTCCAATGCTGATCCCATTGATTGTTGCCCGTGTGACAAGTCATTTACCCTCTCTGGGTGTCACAGCCCTCATCTGAAAATGAGGACCCCTAAATTCTGTAATGCTGCCTCTTACTTTGAGTGCCAGTCACACAATTGAAGTCATGATTCTTAACATACTTTTCAGACATCCTCTTTCTAGTGGGAATGCTTGTAGCAAAAGTGGAATGAGCCAGGGGCCTATGGATCTTGCTAAGACTTGGTAATGTCATGAAAGAAATCCACAAAAGGTTCCAGTCTAGATATATGCCTTCTCATGGTATTGATTAGAGCTGGGTGAGATGAAATCAGTGTAACTGAGCAATCTATCTGTCAGGCTTTTGAAAATCATTGTCAAGAGGGTGAAATGGAAAAGAATGCATCTGATTGTATCTGAGTAATCTGTAATTTGAGATTTCTTGCACCTGATTTTAATATCACATGACTCAAATTCTAGGCCGTGAGATCGCAAAAGACATATCATCCTGGGAAATTGACTTCTTATGATATATGGCGTCGAGGCTGCCTACGAGTGCTCAGAACCATTCTCCTTCCTTCTTTCTCTTGGTCCAGTTGTTTGATACCATGATGCAGTTCAAGTGCCCCCCGTCACCTGTGTGACAGGCTGAGGCAAGGGAGGGCAAGCAGGTCTCTGATAGCTCTTGGACTGACCTGGGTCTCCTGGAACCCACTGCAGGCTTTGTGTGTCGTTTCAGCTCTCCTCCTGGTCTCAGGATCCCCTCCTCCCTTCTCCTCCGTCCCTACTCAGGCTCACTGACAGGTGTCTCTGATTTCAAGGGGGAATAAAGCAGAGTACTCTGATCAAGCTAGAGACATGTGGTGTGGGCCAGCAGAGGCCCGAGAAATGCCCTCTGGAGTGAGCATGTGCTGTAAAGCCTGTAGATGAATGTCAGGAGCTGAAGCTGTCTTCTGTCCAAGTGACTGCAGAATTTGGGGGGAGCAGCTTTGCCAGGACCCACGTCGGGGCACCTGGGCTTTGTGGAAATGACCAGGACAGCTGAGGTGGGAGGGCTGTGCTGCTGTGGGCTGCTTCAATTCCCTCCTGACAAGTTCTTTACCCTCGTGGAAATCTGTGGCCCCATTTAGCTTTCTGTGGCCTGCTGTTGAGCTGGCCTACACATTCATCCACAGCAACTTCTCTGCTGTCTCACATTGCTTCACGCAACCCATGATCTCTTTGATGTGGTCATTCCCAGGCCTCCTGTGCCTTTCTTGTTCATTCTGGGGCCATCGTGGCCACACAATTAATCTGCCAGTGACTCTATGAGCATCTCTCATGTCTGACCCCTTCTTACTACAGTCTTTGCTGTCAGCCTCTCTTCTCTCCCCCTTAGGAATGTCAAACCGACATTCCTAAAATACAGGTCTGACAGCATCAGTCCTCTGCTCAGAAATCTATACTGGAGCCATTGTGTCTCTAGGCTAAAATGCAAAACCCTCAGCCTGGCATTAAAGCCCCTGTGCAGCATGAGTCCCGCCAGAGTGGCCTCATCAACACAGTGTTGGACTGGCGTCAGGGAGACCTGAGTTCAAGCCTCACCCTTCAGACTTACTGGCTTTGTGACCTTAAATAAGACCCTCCCCTTCTCTGTGCTGCCACTTTCTCATCTGTAAAATGAAGATGATAATGCCCAGAGTACTATGGTGTGATATATATATCTATAGATATATATAATTAGATATAATATAATATGATATAAATATACAAAGTGCTATGTGAAACCAGTAACTATTGCTTAAATGTCTGCTGCTGTTTCTTGTACATGAAATTCTCTCTCTTACCTGTGTGCCTTTGCACAGGGGGTCGCCTGTGTCTAATACTCCCCCTGCTCACCTCCACCTCTTAGCATCCCTAGCTTCCAGTTTCTGGTGCCAGAAAAGCCATGCATCTTTTCCTGGTCCCCCAACAGTTAGTGACTTCTCCCTCTTGAAATTACTTCACATAACTTTGTATCTGCTAACAGTTAAATTAATGTTTATAGATGGTCTCAACACTGTGATTCTTAGCATTCTTTGTCCCTGTTATTGTAGAAATAGAAGGGCTTAGGGACCATTTTCTGTTATTTTTGTTTAATGGATTGTCATGGCCATAAAAATCATCCCTGGCTGCCCAGTCTACTGATGATGAGCGTAGCTGGGCTGATCCTTCAAAAGCAGAGCCAGGCCCGTGTTGGGCCCATACTTGGAGCTCTTCTAGATAGGCAGAGGTAGCATTCTGCTGGCATTCTGCTGGCATCGTCAAGTCAAGTCAATAAACATTGATTAAGAGCCTGCACTGGGCCCATGGTTAGGGATACAAAGAAAGGCAAAAACCAGTTCCAGCTGTAAGGAGCTTCCAGTCTAATGATAGGGGAGATGCCAACATGACATATATAGGATTAATCAGCAGAAGGAAGGCACTGGCATTAAGGAAAGGCATAGCCTTCAGGAACCTATGGTCACCTAGATATTACAAGGAGGCATTAAAGAAAGAGGCTTCAGAGCAGGGCCTGTTGTTTTTGTTTTATGTTTAGTGTGTGGTATAGTGAAGTGCTTAATAAATGCGTGTTGATTGATTGGTTGATAAGGTGGGTCTGGGATTGGAAGTGAAGAGTGAACTAAAAGCCTACATATTGATTTTTTTCCTAATTAAAACATGAAGGCAGTGTTTCTCAAACTTTCTTCCATAGAAACCTAATGTTCGATGCGGTGAGAATGGAATTATGTGAAAAAATGTTGATGATAGCGAGACTCTTCCTTCTAAAATATTAAATATGTAACAGATTCATGTGTACCAATTTGGGGCATGAAAATCAACCCCATTTCCTCTGTTTTGCTGATAGATGTCCTTGATTCTCCATTTTCCAAGGACAGTTCCAGCCCATAGACCTGCTTTTTTGTCATTTCATCAAGTCTCAAAGTATTCTGTGGCCAAATTAGTTGGAGAACCTCTACATGAGGATGTTTTTGTAACGAGCTGCACCTGTCAGGGTCGCCTCCAGTCTGTAACATTAACAGTCAGCCAAGAGTACGTCATAACAGAAGGTAGGCACCCATCACAGCGTCCAGTTCGATTCCATCGATGGCCTTCTATTTATTTCTCTCTGAGAATATATTTCAAAGCATGATCCAAGCTGTAGTGTTCGTTTGATTCAGCATTAGCTAATTTGGCTTTTGGCAACTGTCGTGCTGGTTCCTATTAAATGCCATCCATAAATTGAGATAAGCAATAGTGCCAAAGTATTTCAGAATTATAGAATGGTAATGTACAGGGAGGTGCATTATTATTGCAGACTGCTGAGCTATGAGGTTGACTATTTACAAAGAGCAAAAAGCTCCAGAGACCAATGGGGCCTTGTTCACAGGTAGGCTTTTAGAGCAGATGGTGCATTGAAGCTTGCCTAGCTATTTCATTCCTGTCTTTTACATAATTCTCATTTCTCTAAGCAGAAGCTCCACCTACCACTATAGCATAGGACATATAAAAATCAAGGGCAAAAGTAGGCAAGGGGGCACCATTGCAGGGCTCTAAATTCGGAGCCTTGACCCGGACTTCTTCTCCTGGCTTGCTCTTGCCATTCCAGACTTCATCACAGTGCCTCATCTACAGTCTCACCCTGGAACATCCACTGTCCCCTGTGGCCTTCTCACCTTGGAGCATGTCTTTGCCATTTTGGTCCCATTCTTCCATTGGTGGAGTTCCTCCTAGGGCCTTCATTCTGGGGAAGGGCCCAGGCTGGCCAACCTTCCTTCCTCTCCTGCTCTGCTTTTGGCTTTCCAGACTTGGATACTGGGTGCCTGAGTGGGTACTCTCACCCCAACTCCAAGTTTCTAGTGCTGCTGTGTGTCATCTTCTTCCGTTAGAATGTAAGCTCCTTGAGGGCAGACACAGTCTTCCTTTTTGTTTGTATCCCCGCCCTCCAGCCCAGTCCCTGGCACACAGTGAGTGTTTAATAAATGTTTGTTGCTTTGCTGCCTGAAATTTCTATATTGGTTTGTTCTTTTTGTACTAGTGATGCTTCACCTCAGGGACTGTTAAGTTCCTGTTCAGTTGTTTGAGTACTTAACAAGCAAACCCCCTTTAAAGGAGAGTGTGTGATCATGCTCAGGTTCTGCTTGCTGTCAAGAAATTCCTCATCCTGTCCTCACTTCTCCTCTAAGACCTTTTCCAGTACCATTATTCAACCAAAATCTCCCTCTTTGGACTTCTCCACTGATCTCCTAATAGAACAGCCTCGTCTCCATCCCGGTCCTTCTTGACCTCCACAGCATTTGACGCTGTCAGTGGACCCCTTCTCCTACTGGATCCTGTCCCTTTACTCGGCTTTTGTGACACCACTGTCGCCTGGTTCTGCTTCTTTGCTTCTGGCTGTTCTTGCTCAGTTTCCTTTGCTGGTTCTTCATCCATCTCGCACCCGTGAACGGGGAGCATCCCCAAAAGCTCTGTCCTGGATGCACTCTCTCACTTGGTGATTTATCGGCTTCTGTGGTTCATTTGCTGTGTCTGCAGATGATTCACAGACCTAGTCTCTCTCTCAAGCTTAAGTCCCACATCACCGACTGCCTTTTGGACATGTTGAAATGGGTGTCCCAGAGACAATTCACACCTACTGTATCCAAACCAGAACTTGTTGTCTTTCCCCCAAAACTTCCCCCTCTTCCCAGCTTCTTTATTACTGTTGAGGTCACCGCTGTCTTCCCCGCACCCCGGCCTCCCAATCTCACTGTCATCCTTGACTTCTCATTCTTCCTCACCCCACATATCCCATCCATTACCCAGTCTTAGGATTTCTACCTTCACAGAATCTCCCCACCCCCATAGCCACAACCCTTCTCTGGGCCCTCCTCAGCTCTCGCCTTGGTTACTGTGGCAGCCTTCTTACTGGTTGGTCTCCTGGCCTTAGGTCTCCCTTCACTCCCTCCATTCTCCATGTACCTGACAAGTTCTGACCATGTCACTCCCCTGCTCAGTGAGTCAGTGGCTGCCTGTTACCTGCAGGCCAAGTTCCTTGGTTTGGCATTTATCACGTGTCCCCACCAGAAGAGCATGACAGAAGGCACGAGTTTGGTTCAGGGCCTCGGGAGCAAAAAGACCTCCTTGGAAGGAGGGTGTGTATCGAAGATGCAGACGATGCCCTATAAGATGTAGTGGAAGGATGTGTGGCGCGCATTGTCTTTGAGGTCCATTCTACCCCAAAGAGGCTGACTCAGTGCAATGATGGGTGGGCTGTAGGGTGCAAGGAGGAAGAATCAAGTCAGTCAGATCGGCCTCAAGGACGGGGACACTACCCTAACCTTGGGAGGAGGGGCTGGGGACACACCCCAGGGTGGGGGTGGGCAGGTGTTTACAAAAGCCCAGTAGTAGGAAGGAAAAGAGAGCGTGGCTTGAGGACAGATTGTGTGTAATCAGTCAGGAAACAAGCATTAGTTAAACTTTTCTCAGGCATAGAAGTGCCCGCTGAGCTTTAGGATACCAAAAATGGCCCAGATAGTCTTCTGGAGTTCACTATCTACTGGAAAAGATAATATGTAAATAACTAGTAATACAAGATATAAACAGAGATGGAAGGTAGTCACCTTAGAGCAGAGGCATTCCTTAGCAGTTGGATGGGGAGGAGGAAGTGGGAAGGCCCTCCTGGTGCTGAGCAGACACAGATGGCCAAATGGCCAGGGAGTAATGTAGGAGGAAGCCAGAGAGCCATACCTTCCTGTCTCATAGGTCTTTCCCCTCACTGGGCCTTGAGCCAAGGTCTTGCCTTCTCTGTCACACTGTGTCCTGAATCTGGCATGGCCTCCTTCCCCTCTCTCCTTTCTCCTGTCCACCTGTCCCTGTCCCAGCCCTTCTTCAAGGCCCAGCTCAAGGCCTGGTCTGCCATTGGTCTGATGAATCCTGGCATCTCAGCATGGCAGACATCAGTCATTAGAGCTGCCCCCAATGGACCAGGCAGCCCAGAAAGGGAGCGGATTGTAATGAAGGCTGGGGAACCACTTCTGGGAGGCCTGTGGAGGTGAGGCTTCAGCTCAGTGGCCTCTGCAGCCCCTTCTGGCCTACGGGTCTAGGACCGGTCCAGCCCAGGCGATCTCCTGCCTTTCTGGACTCCCCGAGACCTTGGAGTCAGGGCCATTGCTTGGCCAGCATCTCCTCCTGCTTGTCATGGTTTTCTGCAAAGCAAGGCGTGGGCTAGGAGATTCAGATTAGGTCATCGAATAACGTGCCCTGCCCAGTGCTGAGCGCATAGTAGGCATGTAGCTGATGCTTGGTCATGGACTAGCTACCTGGCAGTTCATGAAGACTATGTGTGTGTGTATATATCCCTCCCACATATATGTGCACACATACGAGCATATACACATAAGCACATACACACCACACACATATACATATACATGTACTCATGCATATACAGATACGCACACATGCATGCACACATATACACATACATGCACCTGCGCACAATGCACGCACTAAGCAGTTTTACTATACACATGCATGTATTTTCAAGATGCATGTATGCACATGTGCACCATGCATTCAGGCGTATGCACATGTGCGCCATGCGTTCAGGCATGTGCACGTGTATATATACACATTTGCATACATATATGCATGCACTTATACACTGAACACTCAGGATTATACACATATGTGCACATATCCACAACACACTGCATGCACATACATACATGTACATATACACATACACATATATACCGTGCATTCAGGAATATACACATAGGTGCATGTGTCTCACCTGCACACATATATGCACACATACACATATGCATGTACTCATGCTGGCATGTGCACAGTACATATATACACATGCATATAATACATGCTGCATATTCAGGAATGTGTACATACATGGGCTTGTACACAGTCCATATATATCTAATGTGCACACGTGTGGGGGCTGACATCCCCGCCAATCAAGGGAGTGGCCGGACCCATGATATCACAGTTCTTTAAAGCCCTGAAATAGACGGCGGGCCTGGGTGATGTTGGGCACATGCGGTGTCAATTCACATAACTGAACTGAAAGCAGCCGCTGATTCTGCCTGCCCCCTGCTGGGAGAGGTTTGGCGGTGACCGGGGACACGAAGGAGATGCTGTATCTAAAGCTCGGCCAAAGGCGAGAGTGGGTCTTCATGTATCCAGGGGCCTATAGTCTACAGGACCCGCACCCATACCCACACGTATATCTGTAGTCCAGTGACTTCATTTGGAATCTTAGCTTTGCCCTTTACTGCAGTGTGACCCTGAGGATTCACCATAGTGCACAGAACCCTGGGCCTGGACTCAGAAGACCTGAATTCAAATGTAGCCTCTGACCAACAATTGCAGCTGTGTGACCCTGGGCAAGTCCCTTCACCTCTGTCTGCCTCAATGTAGAATGGAGAGAATCCCGGCCCCTGCCTCCAGGGTTATTGTGAGGATCGAATGAGGTCATCATTGTAAATTCCTTCTCTCTGATGTAACCTTGGCCAAGTCATTCATCTCCCTGTGCCTCAGTGTCCTCTGTGTGATGTAAAGGGGTTGAATTAGATGACCAGTGGTAATCTAGTTCTAAAGGTGACCAGCTCTAAATGCATAATCCTGGGGGTCTCCCTCGTCTTTGAACCCCCCACTGTTCCATGCACCGTGCTGGGCACATGATGTTACTGAATTAAATTAACAGGATTCCATGTCCATGTTGGTGACGGGTCCCGGCTTTCCCCAGGTAAGGCCCCCCCCATCCCCGCCCCTAGTCCCAGGGCCCAACAGTGACAACTCTAAATGCAGTGACTAAGCCAAGCACTTACATTTTTCATAAACAGATGATGGAATTTGTCACTTTCCACAGAAATTCATCTGTAAGTGGAAAATAAGTGTCAGAAAGTGATGCCCCAAGGACAGTTTTTAGAAAGGTGCCAGTTGCTTCTAGCAGAGATTTAAGAAGAGCCCAGCCTGAGACAGCATCCCAAAAAGCCCGTACAAACGTGGGCCGTGATCTCTTCCGTGAGGCGTGTAGCCTGATTATTGCCTCGGTCCATGGATGATTGCACAGTGTGGCAAGCTCCTTTGATTTCAGTTTGCCATTTGATTTTTTTAATGTCTTGCAAATAGTCCTTGAAGATGAAGGTCTGATCATCATGGTCAGGAATAGTTATAGGATGTGTCATGCAGGCGAGCATGAAGGGCCCAGTGTGTCATCTTTCCATGACTTCAGGGGTCAGATTTTCTATGCTTTCAGCTCCATTGATGTGCACTGAAAAGGACATTCTCCTCCCCCTCCCTCTTAAATCTAAATGCCATAGGGAACCTGATAGAACAGCATTAGAATTAGCATTTAGTGTGTTCTAAACACAGGCGATACTGAATTTAATCCAAAACACAGATGTCTTTTATATAGTACTGAGGTGCATGCTGTCTTTCCCGAAGCACTCTGATTTTCCAATTTGTAAGTTTTGAAATCCATTTTCTCCCCATTGGCAAAGTGGTTTCTGTTTTTGTATGAAAATGTACATGCCCTCATGAAGTCTTAGTTATGTAAACAGGGACTGTTTTTGAAAAAAGAAATTGTATTGCTATTTTTTGTTTTTATATCCCCTGTGTTCCAGTGCCTTCCCCTGCCTTCCTGAGGTCAAGGGGCCATACTTAGAACAAAGAATTACAAAGAGGGGAAAACCCAGTTCAGTACGACTGGCCAACGCATGGGGAGTCTGCCAGCACATGCAGTTTTGCACACCCATGGTTCTCCCCTCTGCAAAGAGGCAGGGGAAGATGCCCCCTCATCTGTCCTCCTTGGGGCCAGACTCAGTCGTCATCGCTTCACAGCATTCTGTTTGGACTGTTCAGTTGTTGCTGATTCCATTTTATAAACAATTATTTTCTAAATAGGATGTGACAGAATTATAGAAAGTGTCAGAGTTGAAAGAGACCTCAGATAAACTGAAGCCCAGAGAGGTCACCAAGGTCACCTAGGCAGCAGTGGCCAAGGCAAGACTTGAATCCAGGGCCCTTGATTTCTAGCTTTTTTAAGTCTACCTCATGGGGATAGACATGAATTAGGACCAGGTCCCTTTCCTTGCTCAGCTCGGTCTACTTTAATCAAGGGGAAGAGGGGAGCACACAAGGATTTTCTTTGAAAAAGTAAGCAAAGTGGGGCTAGCCCATTCTCCCCGTGGACTCTGCTAAAGTCTGACTGTGAGTCTCAGCCATTCAGAAGGGCCATTTCCAAGGACTAGAAGGCTCACTGTTCGTGAGAGGAGCAGTTGAGACTTTTAGACCCTCCTCCGGCAGGCCACGTAAGCCCCTGGCCCGCTTACTGTCTCTCTACTGTTCAGTTTCCTTCCTCCAAGGGGCCGGGGGAGAGGTGAAATGCAGACAAGGGCTGGCCACCTCCAGAGTCCTGCTGGATAACTTCAGGAGGACAAGCCAGGGAAGGGCAGGATGCTTCTGGAGGGCACAGGGTTCCGGCATACTTTAGGCCAAGGTGTCACGAGGCAGCAGCGATGGAAGCAGCTTGGTGGGACACAGGACGGAGGGCTCCTGGACTGTGAGTTCAGATCCTGCCTCAGACGCTTAGTAGCTGTGTGACCCTGGGCAAGTCACTTGATCCCTCTGAGCCTCCGTTTCTTTCCTTGTAATATGAAGGGGTTTGGACTTAGGGCCTCAAAGGCCCTTTCCAGCTCTGAGTCAGTGATCCAACGAATCCTCCGTGCTGGGTTGTCGTTGTTTGTCCTTCGTTCTCGAAGAGGACCGTGGCATCGGGGAGGCGATGCCACGACATGCGGCGAATTGGATTTAAGTGAGGCAGGGCTCTGCAAGGTCACCAGCCTCACTCTCTCCTCCTGGTATAGATCAGGATGACTGGGGACACCCCCAAGACCCCAGACGCACTTGACCGTGAGCCTCCCCACATCCCTCTCCTCTCCCTGTTTGCACCACGCGCTCTCCCATCGGCTCTAGGCCACCCGTTGCTCCTGGGTCACAGACTTTCTGCGGTCCTGTTGACAGAGCAAAAGTGGCATGATGTGGACATGGCACATGATGGATATTTACTGAACATGTCCCCTCACAGGGAGGCAGCCGCACAAATAATGATTGCATGTTTATTGCCAGGAAAGTTGCCATCGTCAGGGCCTGGAATAAGAGTCGTTGTAAAATCCTAGGGCCATAGGCGACAAGCACTCAGTGAACCCTTACAATGTGCCAGGCCCTGTGCTAAGTCTTGAGAATACACATAGAAGCAGAAGGGAAGACAATGCCTGCCCCCAAGGAGCTTCCATTCTGACAGGGAAGACAGCACGTGAAAGGGAACTGAAAAATGTGGGGGAGTGCCCATGCTGGAGCAAGTGGGTCAGCCTGGGCACCTCCTTCCCAATGGGAGAAGGGACCAGCATGGCAGCCGTGTTCCAGGGCCAGGAGGGAAATCCTAGGCAAAATGGTGCCAAAGATCACAGGTAGAGGGCCAAAAGAGATGACCTCAGAGGCATCTGGTCTGACCCCCTCACTTGTCACATGAGGAAAATGAACTTTTCCTTGATGTATAAATGAGCAGGCATTAAGAGATTATCTAGTCTATCTTCCCCATTTTACAGAGGAGGAAACCAAGGCAGCCTGGTGCAAAGGACAGAGCAAGGAGTGCTTAGAGGTCACACTTTGAGTGCAGGATTCCAATCTCACCTCAGACCCTGACCTTTTTTTAGTTTCATTCTCCATCCCAGGCCACCAGAACGCACCCATGGAACATAGCATTCTTGCGTCTGCCCAAGAGCCGGTCACATATTGGGAAAGTTGAGCTACATTCTCTGATGGTCTGTTTTGGACCGGAGTGGTTAATTCTTTCTTGCCAGGAACAGAACTTTTTCAGGAAGTGCCTAAGCTGTGAAACAAAGCAGGCCTCTTTCTGGGGTCTGGACACATTTGATTCTATGTCAGTTTGATCATTTATTGAGATCACGTGAGGAAGCCGTGACTCATGGAAAATATCCGAGGTGTTTTACTTCCAGAGACAGGTGTCAGGCACAGAGTTCTCCGATCTGGGCCTCCCTCATCATTGTGTCCAAGAGGGAGACGGGTGAAGAGCGTCAGTGAGGCCTGCGGCCATGCCACGGCAGCTGCATTTCAGGCTGAGGTTCTCCGCAGAGTAGTTTTGTCGAGGTAATGAATTCCAGGGCCAATGCAAGCCAGACCTTTGTGTCATCCATCACCCAGTGAATCAGCTGATGTCACTGGCGTGCTTGAGAAAATGACACGGAAAGCTTTCATTTCCTGGAACTAAGTCTCCGTCCGGGAAGCTGACAGGGTCTTGCTCCTGAAGGTCAGGCAGGAGGAGCCAGAGGCAATTTCCTTAAAGCTGCAGCTGTTGAAATGACAACCTTTGGAAGAACATCTCATTTAGATGGAATGCCAGTATTAGACAAAATAAAGAAATTCGTTAAATAAAGAATTAGTCCATGTCGAAGTCAGGGGAGGTACTCTTCTCTTTAACTGCTGAACAGAGATACTGCCTGGGCTTCCTGAAGGACACTTCGCTATTTTAGGGCTGTCAGTTCATTTCTTCAAAGGAATAGCTTTTCCCACGTGGTGTATGCATGATGTAAGGCCCTGAGCGTGAAGGACAAGCAGGAGCTCGTAACAATGAGTCATTGAGGTTGCGTTCATTCGAAATGGACAATGTACAGAGTGCCCTGGGAGAGGCGGTCAGGACCGGGGATAAAGGAGACATGCTCATGCCCAGTTCTACCGTGAACTGCGTGGCTTTGGGTGAGTCACTGCACTGGGCAAGGCTGGTCTCTGGGCCTCATCTCCCTTTTCAGTAGATTAGTGGATTGGATGAAATGACCTATAAGGCCTGTCCTGGCTCTCACTCAAAGACCCTCCATGATGACAACAGCAGAGCTTGAAATTAAGGCACACACACACAGACACGCACACACACACACGCACACACACACGCACGCACTCACAACACCCATAAGGTCCAGGTCTGGAATAGGAGGATGTCACAGAGAGTATCTAGCTCCCTCCCTCCTCTCATTTTATGGGGAGGCCCAGAAAATCACGTGCTTTGCTCCAGGTCACTCAGGTGGTTCTTAGCCGAGCTAGAATTTGAACCCAGCTCTGGCTCCAGATCCTCTTTTGATGGCCCCACACTGTCTCCTCACTCATCCCACTCCTCCCCTGCCTCACTGCAGGAGGTGCCTGTTTGTTGAAGGCCGCTTCCTTCCTCTGTTGAGGACTTGTTAAGTGTGTGGCTGATCTCCTTGAAGAAGGTTCAGAATCTTTCCCTGTTCTCTTTCCGTAAGAGCAACTGTCCCTTCAGAGGCAGTGTGATATCATGGACAGATGGAGAAAAGGCCTTGGAGCTAGGAAGACCCGACTTCAGGCCCCGTGTCCTCCAACCCGTCAGGGTCACAGGCAACCCTGTCAGTCTCCAAATTGCAGCGATGCTTCTGATCTCTTGGGGGAAGGAGCTCCTTACCAGAGGCTGTCTCCAGCGATGAAGTCACAGCTCCAATCCTTCACTCCCCCTTCCCCCCCCCCAAAAAATAAAAGAATTCCCTTTTATGGTGGTAATGAGCCACTTTATTTCTATGGCCTCAGCTTCTTCATCTACAGATTGAGTAGACTAGACCAGAGCTGTCACGCCCATGGGCTGCATGTGGCTGCCACACCAAACCAGCAGTAAGATGTCAATATTGGGAAGTATTTAACAAAATAAATAAAAACACAATAAATAGATATTAGTATGTGGTTTTCTAAATCATTATGTGACCTCCATTTCTATGTGACTTTGACACTGGACTATATAATTTCTAAAGCCCCTTTCCACCATAAAATTCCGTGATTTGGTTGGGGGGGGGGTCTATTTATTTAGAAGATGATGAAGCTCATCTGGAGCTGTTTGGAGTCCACTGTGGTGAGCCCCAGATCTCGAGCTGGGATGGTGCTTTTTCTTTGTTTTTGTTTCCAACAGTGTGGCAGCGCCTGACCTCCTGGTGAGGTGTCCGGCTACCGGTGAGTCTAATGTTCGGAATCTGGGTGGAATGCCCCAGATCCTGACATCTTGTGGGCCCATTCGGAGCACCTTCAGATGGCTGAATTAAACTGTCAAGAAAATGGAGAGTTCACTCCCCCCCCCCAACACACATACACACACACACGCTCTAGACATTGAAAATTAGAAAGGATAGAATTGCCCCCAGGTGAAGCCCCACATAGACCAGGTTTATTTCCTGGGAAAGAGAAATGTTTTGAATTCAAAACCAGGATGTTTGTAACACTGGGGCAAGTGTCTCTAAATAGGAAAATCTTAATTGATTGAGGGTAGGGAGTTCTGCCTTATAGGTCTTTGTATCCTTTTCAACACCCAATGTAGGGCCTTGTGCTCAGTAAGCCCAAAGCAAGTATTTGTTGGGGATCTGGACAGAGCACCTGGCTTGAAGTCAGGAAGACTCATCTTCCTCAGTTCAAATCCAGCCTCAGACACTTACTAGCTGTGTGACCCTGGGCAAGTCACTTCACCCTGTTTGCTTCAGTTTCCTCATCTGTAAAATGAGCCAGAGAAGGAAATGGCAAACCGCTTCAGTATCTTTGCCAAGAAAACCCCAAATGGGGTCACAGAAAGTCAGACACGAACACCTGAAGAGCACCAAAAGAGCACCAACACTGTCTATCCAGACCTGTCACAGGCATTGCCAGTTCTCTGGCACAGGCCAAGATGATCCCAGAACAAGCGTTGGGAGCCTGCTGATCGGCAATCCCTGCTGGCCTCTTCAGCTGTGACGGTGCATTCTCTTCTTTCTCATCGGTGGCTAAGTCCTATCCACTCTACGTCTTCGAGGTCCCTTGTGTTGTCCCAGCCCTGCTGGCTGCATCACCCCGCATTCCAGCCAGCATTCTCTAGGTATGAGGTGGGCTCCCACCAGTGTCTCCTGGCACAGGCCTCTGGCCCTTCCTCCCACTGATCTGCCCAAGGAATCTTCTTGTTTTGATCATAACACTCCCATGCTCCCATTGACTCCCAGTTAGAGGTGTGCCTTTGAGCCTGGCACTCAGGACCTTCTCGCCATACTCTTCTGGCCCCACCCCCTTCTCTGCCTTATCTCTGCCTTCTCCTTTAAACAGTCCCACTCCCTTCAGAGCTGGGTTGTTTGTGGGACCAACTCTGTCTGCACTTTGCTGCTTTGGCAGCGTCATGTGGCTTTCTCCTGGGGTGCTGTCCCCCTGCCCGTTGTGCAAGTAGCACGTCTCTCCTCTAGACTCTTCCCAAGCCCTCCAGCACTGGCCACATTCAGGCTAGGATTGGATTTATCTGTGTTTATCTAGATTGCAAATTCCTGGAGGGGAGGGGTCATATCTTGTTCGCCTTGTGTCCTCTGTCACATAGTAGAATTTTTTTATTTTTTAATAGTATTTTCTCAGTTATACATGAAAACAATTTTTAACATTTCTTTTTTGATAAAATTTATAAAATTTTGAGTTCCAATTTTTTCTCTTCCCAGGATCTCCCCACTTCCCAAGAAGGCAAGCAATCTGATATAGGTTATACATGTGCAATCATGTAAAATATATTTCCACATTAGTCATGTTGTGAAAAAAGAAACAGAACAAAAGGAAAAAAAACAAAAAGTGAAAAATAATATATTTTGATCTGCATTTAGACTCCATAGTTCTTTCTGTGAATGTGGATAGTGTTTTCTATCATGAATCTTTTGGAATTGTCTTAGAACATCATATTGCTGAGAAGAGCTGAGTCTATCATAGTTGATTGTCACACAATGTTACTGTTACTATGTTCATTGTTCTGGTTCTGCTCACTTCACTTTGCATCAGTTCATGTAAGTCTTCCCATGTTTTTCTGAAATCATCTTGCTCGTCATTTCTTATAGCACAATAGCATTCCATTACATTCCTATACCACAACTTGTTCAACCATTCCCCAGTTGATGGGCATCCCCTCAATTTCCAATTCTTTGCCACCACAGAACAAGCTGCTATAAATATTTTTGTACATGTGGGTCCTTTTCCCTTTTGTATGATCTTTTTAGGATACAGACCTAGTAGTGGTATTGCTGGGTCAAAGGGTACGCACAGTTTTATAGCCCTTTGGGCATAGTTCCAAATTGCTCTCCAGAATGATTGAATCAGTTCCCAACTCCTGCCGCAATGCTTTAGTGTCCCAATTTTCCCACATCCTCTCCAACATTCATAATTTTCCTTTTCTGTCAGGTTAGCCAATCTAATAGATGTGAGGTGGTACCTCAGAGCACTTAATAAATACCTGTTAATTAATTGAAAAATAAAATAACTCGATTATAAAGGTGTATGTTACAAGAGAACCAAAGAAATGGCATACTTTATGTTTTTAATGTTGAATTTCTTCCTTTTAATCTGATTTACTATCTCCCAAAATTAGTGTCTTTGAGGGTAAGAAAGGAAAACTTGTTTTATAATGATCTGTTCATTGGACTGCCTAAGATTTTCTCCAGGGCCTCCTAACATGCAGAAGACCTTGGGGCGCTGACGTCCGGCCCTCTTAGAATGAGAATGGGGCCCAGGTGGGCCAGAAGAGGTCTGCTTCTCAAGCCAGGATAGAAGGCATCCTGGGCCTAGCCTGCCCTACCTGGATCTTTCTAGTACAGAAGGAGAAAGAAAGCAGCCCCAGGCAGACCTATCACAGGCCAGACATTTGAACCCACTGAGAGGAATACTCCCAGAGTACCATCTAATCTCCAATCACAGGGAGGGCTCAGGTTTATTATGTTAGCGATGCAGACAAAGGTGCCTCTTGTGCTACCTGTCTACCTGGACACACTGGCGCTTTTATGCAGACCATCCACAGACAGTCTGGACTACTGGCTTTTCTTTTACAGGTTTTTCTATCTGCCATTCCATTAATCACGCATTCTTAATTGGCATTTGGCATGTAATTGGCCTGTTAATCAGCAGGGGATGCTTTTGCATGTGTTTTTCTATTCAATGGGAGCTAGCCTGGGAATGGAAGGAGGCATTGCTGCTGTCTTGCTGCTGTAGAAATCAAATTAGCTATTCAGAATTCTGAGAATTCAGCTCTTAATTTGCATTTTCTATTTTAGAAGCGACAGGGTTGGGGACACATTGTTGCAAAACACAGCTGCTGCTGCTGTGGCTGCCACCGCCGATGGCGCCCCTGGAGCTGGTTTTGTCCAAACAGAATCTTCTGCTCGCTGGTGGAGCGCACAGCACAAGACCGCCCGTAGTTTGATCGCCCAGAGATTAGCAGGGGTTCGCAGGGGTGAGAGATGCAGGGACGGTTCCCTCCTTGCCCAGTGAGCAGATGGCAGAGGAGAAGGCTGCCTTACATCATAGAAAGAAATACACCATTTGTACATTAATTTTCTCTAGCTGGGTCCCTTGTCCTCCCTACTCTCACACCGAGTCACTTAACAATCACAGGAACGGTATGTTCTTTTTCTGCTTTCAGAATTTTTAACCCCAATTTCCTCTTCCTCAAGGTTGGGAAAAGAAAAGGCCAAGCAATGAGCCTGGGAATTTGACCTAAATAAAAGGAACAGGCTGAATAATTGCCATGACGGCCCACAAAATATCGATTCTCTATATGGGCCGCTCTCCCCCTCAAATGTGAGCAGATTCCCACTTCCCTCTTGTAAGACTTTTCCTGAACGAGTCAAGATAGTAAAAATGCTTTGTGCCATGTTGTTTCCCAGGTCACTACCTAGAGTGTGGGTGGTTCTTTTTTGTGTTTGCATCCCATGTGCCTGGCATGTAGTAAATGCTGAATAAGTACTTTGGGCTTGATCGATTGCTCCCTCTCCCCTCTTCTCCTTCTCATAAATAGGTTATGTTCCCTAATTTCAGCTCTATAATCCTGGTTTGGAACTCAGGGTAGGAGGTGATAATACCTGAGAAGCCGCTTAGTGGTCTGGGTCCAAGCAAGAAAAAGTGAATGTTGACCAGGCAGGTGGTAGCCAGGGTTGGGGGTGGGGGGGAAGCTTGAGTTCTGAGGGGAGATTGCATAGACATAAGTATATGTAGACAAGCAAATGGGGTCCACACCGTGGCCCTGCCTGGAGGTGGATGCCTCACGCAGCACCTGCATATGCCAGCATCTGTCTTCTAAACCAACGTTCTGAGGGCTCCCAGTGTTGTTTGCCTTTATGTCGCTGTGGCCGTCCATCGGGTTCTCCTAGCTTCCCTCTGAATCAGTGGGTACAGCTCTTCCTAAATGTCTCTCAGTTACTCATTTTGATCATTTCTTTTCTTTTGAAATTGAGTCATGCCCAGGCTGGAAGGGCAGTGGCCACTTGCAGGCCTGATGCCAAGTGACATTTCTAGGATGATTCCACTCTTTTGTATAAGTTAGATCAATCCACAGGATCTTAAACAAAAAATCCAACACTTAGTATTGCTGGCAGTCTTATCTGTGTTTAAGGAAATACAATCAGAATTAAGCTCATCTTAAGTTTCCTTAAGAAAGGAAAATTAAGTAAACACCCCACCCTCTCCTGTCTTTTACTTTTTTCTGAAAAATTCTCTGTCCTACCATAGGCTGCTAGAAATTCTCTTTAAGAGTTTCCCAAGAGCACTAGCCCTGAAGTGAGGAGGACCAGAGTTCAAATCCGGCCTCAGACCAAACACTTGACACTTATTAGCTATGTGACCCTAGGCAAGTCACTTAACCCCAATTGCCTTAAAAAAAAAGAGTTTCCCAATAATAGCTGATCCTTTATTTCACATGCTTCTCTTCACAGCCTCTGGGACTCCTCAATAGCTTCCTTCCTTCCTTTTTAAGTTCTTTGTCTGTCTCTCTCTCTGTGTCTCTGTCTCTTTTCTCTCATCATACTGTTCCTGAAGGGTGTTTCATGCAGAGTGGTGTTATTTTTTAAAAAAACAAGCATTATACTTTGCACATTGTAAAGCTGAGAGCATGATCTATCAAACAGATGTACACTTTTGCTATCAGAATAATCAATGAGTCTCTCAATAGCCTGTTTCACAGAAGCTGTTAGAAGCTTCTTTTAGTCCTTAAAATGTTCTTCTCTTGGGTAGGATTTGCTTCACTGTTTCAAAAGATGAACGTGAGTACTCCTTCCACTACATAGGTCACAATTCATTCATGACCTGGTAGATGATTTCATGAATTATTATGTCAAAGATATTTTATCACCTAATAGCAAGTCTTCTGGTGAGGATCCTTCCCGGCTGGTCCTCTGGGAGTCACTGGGCCCTTTCCATTTCAGTCAGTTGGACCTGTTACGGCTTGAAGTCCACTGGCAGAGCCTTGAGAACCCAAGGTCACTCCTACTCTGATGAAACCTCAGAGTAGGGCTCTGGTCAAGGTTAGCAGCCATCTTGGTCATCGCCATCAGCTTAGATCTGTCCATGTAAAAAGTCGTGCATTCATGGCAAATTAAACGTTGATCTCTCCTCATTCTTTATCTCTGCTTCCATTAGAATAAAATGTCATATAAAACTCTAAATATGTTAATGGAAAGAACATAGCCTTATCTGAATTAACCCCTGTATATTGCTTGTAAATCACATCAAGGTTTCCTTGTCTTTTCTTTTTTGATCTTTGGGGCATTTAGATGAGATCTACTTTATATGGGTTCTTGTAAATCCACATTGACTAGACTTCATTCAATTATGACTTGACTTCCAGTTGTTTCTCCGTTATGTCACTCAAATCTGTATTTTTCCAGTTCCTTTTTCAGTCATGGTCATCAAACAGAAGTTCTGTTTTTCCCTCCCTGTGCACTCCAGGTCCCTTATTTAATACACGTGATAGATTCCCCTGGCTTCCCAAACTAGGAAGATGCCTGTTTTGCTCTGGGCTTCTGCCTTTTTTCAAGGACTCTAATTTTGTAATTACTTGTCTTGTCATGAATCTGATTTCCTCCAATATTTCATCTTTCTCCCAGGAGAAATTCATTTGGCATTTATCCCTCATCCTCCTTTGTAAATATTGCAGCAGAGGATTCATCTGATTTTTGTCCAGCCGTCCTTTCTTTTCTGTCAGTAATTTAACTGCCCCATCTCTTCATAAAGGACCTCATGCCTCCACCAACTTGCCCAGTTCTCATGTGCCTTTCAGTGAGAATTCCTGATTTAAAGAGCCTTCTGTTCTAGCCTCTCACTATTTTTAGTTCCCACGTTATCAGACATAGCTTTGTTCTTTTACTTCTCAGACTTTTCTGGGTGTCAGCGCTGGACCATAAGGGCCTCTTAGAAAGGTTCTGTCTAGGCTTCTGCACAATTGAGTTTGTGGCTAAAACAACCCTTTGTCTTGCTTCACACGTGGAAGAGAAATATTCAGCATTACTAGACCTTTCAGATGTTAGAATGTGGTAGGCCACAATGAGAATTCCAGGGCTGTGGAATAATACCCCTTTGGTAGATTTCCTGTGTTTGGTGAGGACAGGACATCATGTTTCTATGTACGTAGGGACATCGTTTGCCATAAAGTATAATAGAATCAGTCATACTGTACGGAATCAGTAAACAAACATTTATTAAGCATGTATAAGAAATTGCAGTAGGCGCCTTTGGGGACAAAACATAAAAGACGTGGTCCCTGCGCTTAACAAGACTTGTAAGGCACACATACACAGATGGAAAAAAGGAACATTTCAAGGTGGTGTGTGTCACAGAATCATTAAAGGGGTGGATGGGACGTCAAAGACCACCTGGCTCAACCAGACCTAAATAGGTGTCCTCTCTACAGCATCTCCAAGAAGTGATCATCTCTTCAGTGACAGGGAGCCCACTACTCACTGAACTTTGGGGCAAACCTTGGGGTAAAGAAAACCCTTTCTTTGAGCTGACCCTGTCCCTCCCTCCCCGCCCCATTGCTCCTTCTTCTGCCCTCTGGGAGCCAAGCAGAACACAGACCAACCTGTCATATAATCATCCCCTCCTGCCCACTGAGTCCTCATTTCTCTGGGCTGAGCGTCCTTAGTTCTTTCGGGTAATCCTCTGTCGTTAGTTCTTCCATCCTGGTCAACCTCCTTTTGGATATGCTACTGCTGCTTAGTGACGCCACTTACTAAAACATGGCCACCTTGATAACAAAGAAATGAGTGCCCACTCACGTAATTACTGAACAAACTGATATTTGGATGCAGCGAATTCTCATGCTGTCAGAAATGAAGACTGTCAGGAATTCAGAGAAACCCTGGAGGACTTCAGAACTGAGGGGGAGTGAAATAGAGAGAAGCAGGAGAACCAGGATGCTGTAGCGAAGCTGTGGAGCTGAAAGCAGCGCTGAAAGGTGGCTGCCTCAGGGATTAGGATGGCGGCGCTGGACTGCTTTGGGGTCGGTGGAGAAGAAATCTCCTGTGGGTGTGCTCCGTGTTGCCTGTGCTTCCACATGACTCATTTTCTCTGTTACTTTGCTTCTCCTTTTCTCTTTGTCACAAAGCAGAATGTGATGGTGTGAGTGGTAGAGAGGGAGCCTACCCTGGAATTTACTCTAGTATAAAAAACAAAAACCATCAATGACAAGTTTAGGGTTTTTTAAATGAAAAGTAAATATGGCACCCAGCACTAAATGCAGTGTTGCAAGTGTAGTCTGACCATGGCAAGACTGGCAGTTTCCTCCTTCTGGCACATAGTAGGTGATTAGTAAGTGCTTTTTTAATTGAGTTAAATTCTGGACACTACGTCTCTTAATTCAGTCTTAGATTTTGTGGTTGCCATGGTCCCCTGCCAACTTACAGGGACCTTGTGGCTCAGTGAGCCGGCCATCAAGATGTCATTGCTGCTGGGATGGGAATGCAATGATGCACCAGCTATTACAAAGCATCTGTTAAGGGAATGGACGCCAACAGCCGCAAAGTCCTATAGGGCATCGGAGAAAGAGACAAGGGAGTGTTTCAGGGTGGCAGGGGTGAGGGGAAGTCTTCACAGAGAGAAGGAGATTTGAGCTAGGCTTTGGAGAAAGACTGGGACCCTGCTCGCTGGGGAGGAGGAGGTGGAGAGAGCCGGGGAGGGGCATAAACAAATACTAGGATGAAAGGAAAACTCTCAGAGACCTTTTCTGAATAAGGTTCAACTCTGGATAAAATATTAAGAAGCAGCATATTGCATCATTTGTACACCAAAGTGGTTTTAAAGGAACCCAGTGAAGAAGTAATTGTTGAGTTCACCAAATCAAAGTGTCCTATATCTAAGAGTGAGGGGTCTGGTTCTCGGCCTCCCAGGCTAGCAGGGAGCACTGAGGCCATCTAGTTCAAGCTGTCCCTGAGCAACAGTGCCTTCTGCGCCATCCCTGACGTCCAGGCTCTGTGTGAATTATGTGTAGAGAAAGGGGGCCCACTGCTTCCCGAGGCAGCACCTTCCACTTGGGGGCAACTCGGCTAGGGAGCTCTTTGAGGGCAGGAACTCTCTCAAATGTGTATTTTTATCCCTAGCACCTAGTACAGTGCTTGGCACAGAGTAATTGCTTGATAAATGTTTTTTCATCCATCCATCCGTCGACCAAACTTAACCTTTTCTCTCTATTTCTTCCATCCATCCCTACTACCTTTGTATGTATGCCTTTGAGATACAAGTAGGAAATGTCTGATCCATCTTTCATACAAACGCCCTTCAGATATCTGGAGAGAGCTATGAAGTCTCCTGTTAATAGATCTTTGACGCTTTGCAGAGCTCTGATTAGGAATGACTGACTGGATTAATGATGGCGATCTGCAGAGTGCTTTGGCACCTCATTTCATTTCCTCAGGTTTATGGGATACTGGGGCATCTTAACATGTGCGTCTTTCTTCTTGTTTCCAGCATGCCCTGCTGGCATTGAAGTTTGTCCTGGCCTTTGTCATCCCCGATAAGCCACGAGAGATCCAGGTGAAACTGGCCAAGTTGGAATTCGAGTCTGTAGAAGCCCTCAAGCAGCAGGTAAGAGAAACTCTCCTGGGGAAGAAAACAAACACTGCTGAGAGCCAGCCACACCCTCCGCCTTTGCTTCAGGCCTGTCTTCTGCCAGTCTGAAGAAATACAAATAGGCCAGCACAGGCCCGCGTGCCCTCTCACATAATACCAAGAAGTAAACCAAATCCTGCATTTGTCAGACCAGTCTGTATTTGAACCCTTTCACGTCCGTTCCTATAATTCTTTCATATTCACTTCCATATTACTTTATTTCTGTCATTCTTTTAAAAAAAATGTGTTGTTTGCTCTGACAAAGCCATGGCAACCTATACAATTATGACCAATTCAAGAAAGTAGGACCAGCACAAACCAGAGGATGAAAACTACGGGGTTTACGGGAAGTGTGGCTGATGCTAGCCCACCGATTCAGTTAGTTGTACAGGTGTGCTGGGGGGCCTGGCTGCCATCATGCACAGGCTTTTTTAGGCGTTTCATTGAGAAAAGAAGACTTGACTAAGAAATCTTAATGATTCTTTTCTTACTTGGTAACACATGTTTGTTTTCCAAAGAGCAGCAGCCATCATCTGTTCAGCATGTTTGATGCGCTCGGGGTTCAGGTACAGGCCCAGTTCTGGGTCTGGGCCACACCCTGGGGTGGGAGGGATTTGTGCCAGGATGCCTTCAAGAGGATGCTCTTGGGGAACTGTGGTGAATTGGTTTAATCACCCGATCTGATGTCTGTGCAGCTTTCCAGAAACACGTCTGTTTCATAAGATGAGGTCCATCTCTAGTAGAGACGTGAAAAATCACCCCAAGTTCCCGGAGCCTTACTTCCAGCCCCAGGACAAGGATCCCCTGCTCCTTATCTTCAGCAGGACAGCTACTTTTTTAGGACCAGAATCCAAGCGTGGGGTCAAGCAGAGTGACATAGAGCCCAGAGGTGACCCAGGGTCAAGGAATAGGGCCAGGCATCCATGACTGGTGAGTTTGGAGAACTTCTCAGGGACAGAGTGAGAGTTCTGATGCCTCCTTCTTCCTTCCCCTCTGCTTGCCCCAAAGAACTTGGGATTGGCCACTACGTAGGCCAGGGGCGCTGTGATCTCCCCCGGCATCGTCTGCAGCAAGAAGCAGTGTGTTCATACAACGCCCTGTGGGGGAGTGCAGAAGTTCTCACAGAGGGGCCACATAGTGCTCGTCTTGACTAATGAGCATTAACACATGCTCTAGGCAGGTGCTAGAGACAGCTCCCCTTCCACTGAAAGTTGGCTTGGGGCAACAGGAGCAAATCTAGGCAGCCCGAGATTCCGTCATGCGCCCTCTCCCCTTGTCTTCTGGCTCACATTGAGCTTCCTGAATGGTGGACCCGCTGAGCATTGAGCTGCCCGGCTCCCATCTCTGTCACAGTGCCCATGGGCTGACTGTGCACCCCAGCCACAGGCCCCAGGGCAGAAGAAAGGCATTGAAAGCAAAATGAAGACCAGATCTAGTTAACTCAGGCTTCCACTTTCTGCAAATGACCGAGTGCTGACTTTTGTTCTGAGCACTCAGCTAAGTACGGGAAGGGATGTAGTCCGTCAGGGAAGGAGATGGGACCTAGACAGAGGGAGCTGTTAAAGACAAGACTGTTACTGGAGGCACAAAGCAAGCGCCAGGTGATGCCAGAAGGAAGAGGCCACTGCTGGTGGTGAGGATCAGGGCGGCCTTGGAGAAGAAGGAGAAGTCAGAGGAGAGTTATGAGAGGGGGGTCCTTGAAGTGAAGAGAGGAAAGAGTGCGCAGGGGCCCTGGAGCTCAGTCAGCAGGGCCAGAATCTGCAGGGAGAGAAAAGGGACGAAGACTGAAGAAACGCTCCCACGTGTGACACTGGTGAGCCCAGGGAGCGAGGTGGAGCCAAGTGGGCTACAAGAGGGGATGGCTTCTGCAGCAGGACCCTGGAGGAGTCAGAAGGCGTTGGGGTCAGTGTAAAGGGTTAACCCTGGTGAGTAATAGGGATGCCCAGAGGGAAGGGAGAATGGGGGAGAAGGAAGGAAAGAGGGAGGGAGGGAAGGAAGGGAAAAATGAAGGAGAGGGAGAGAGGAAAGGAGGAAGGGAGGGGAAAAAGGAAGGAAGGAAGGGAGAAAAGAAAGGGAAGGAGGAAGGGAGGGAGGAAGGAAGGAAGACGGGCCAGAGCTCTTACTAAGCATTTGCTATGGGTGAGGCATTGTCGGGATGCATTTCTCCAGCGCAGAAATCCTCTGCCTTCCAGGAGCTGATGTTCCAAAAGGGTTACAACAGATATCCCCAGGAGCCTGGCTGGGCGTCACGGAGAAGCTTGGCGTCAGGTTTACGAGGAGAAGAGGTTATAGTCAGAGAGCGGCATTTCAGGGCTCAGATCTTGGAGAAGGAGGTGCCCTCTGAGACTATGAGACCAGGGCAGGTCACGCCTGAAGGGTGATGACCCTCTTAGACTGATGTGTCACCAAAGCCCCTCCCATTACTTGGCCTGCAGCTGCTTCCTCTCAGCTTGATTCATACCTGAGTCACACCGTAGCCCCACCCCAGGCAGGTGCAGCTTGGGGCCGTTTAGTGACATCACTCTGGGCTCCTGGGGGCTGCCCTACCTTATTTTAAGGTCCTTTCAAAAATTAGACATCCTGAACTTTTAAATGGTCCCTGCCCCATGGAGTGGAGTTTCCGTTACTGCCCAGTACTGCCCAGTACTGACCACTTGACAAAAAGGAAGGGGAAAGTCCAGGCCCGTCTCTGTTCATCACCAGCCTGTTTTCCCTTGGGTTCTCCTTGATTCCTGCTAAGTCTTTCTCAGTTTCAACATTTTCTATTCTAAGTCCCCCCAGGACAGAGTGATGTTTTATGGAGCTCGGTTTTTCTCTTTTCCTTTTTAAATATCATATCGGCCATGATATTAGTTTCTTTGGCGTGTGCTCGCCAATGAGGTGAATTTTTAAAGAGGAAAGCGTCGGATAAGAGAATTGTTTATTTTTTAAAGGGCACTTTTAAATGCCCTGAAGCATTCACTCATGGTGACCTTTAAAGCTCAACCCTGGACAGTAAATACTTTCTTGATGATGCTTTTTCTGTTTTTTAAGTTGATTTCCACACTCTTAACCAGGAGAATGCAGCATAATATGGCCTTCCTGTCCAGATCCTATCTGATGGTATGGAGCACAAGCTCAGAAGTGCCCCATTTTACTGACCTCTAGCAGGCAGACTTGGAGTGAGCTTGGCTGCCACAAACAAGAGCATGTCATGGAAAGAGCCGTGGATCAGGAGTCCAAAGACCAGCACAATCTGAGAAGTCACATCGCCTTGGGGAAGTCTTATGCCCTTCAGCCTGTGAAATCAAGGCAACTCTCTGTGCCCAGAGACCTGTCAAAGCCACTGGTCTGGAGCTGTCAAACAAGATCTACACAGCTTCAGAAGTCATTTTGAAATACTTATAACCACGAAGGGCCTTAAATCATGACTGGGGAAGCAGTGCCAGCAGGCTGGTGTCCACGGCAAGCCTAAGCTTGGTCATCTGGGGACACCAGAGCCACTCTGGAGCTCTTTCTTTCTTCTTTGTTGTCAGAGCTGTAGGAGCCCGAGTCTGGGACTTTGAGAAAAACTATCTTCTAGTCAAGGTTTATTCTGCCCAGGGAGTCCAAAGGCTGCCTGAGGTGGATGTTTTTATCGCTGTGTCTTTAAATGGAATTACATTCACCGAATGTAAAAATGATAACACGTGTGAACATGGCACTTTGGAGTTCACAAAACCCTGTCTTCTAGACCACCCTGAGAGGTGCCCAGGACCAACAGGAGTCTGCTCTTTCAAAGATCCCTGCTTACCTTGACCAGGCCTCCCTCCAGCAGCCCAGATCCTAAAGCCTTGACAGCCTAGTGAGGCTGGGACCGAAACACTCATGTGACTTACCTGGTAATGAACCTCTCTGATCTCAGCAGGCCTGGTCCTCCGGGACAGACATACAAGCCCCTACTAGCTCTATATTTGCATGAGTGAATGAATGAACAAACGAATGAATGAGTCATTTATTAAGAGCTCCCAATGTGCCAGGCATCGAGCTAAGCTCTGGAGAGAGGAACAGAAAAGCCAGAGCCCACGGGTTCTCGCAGAGCAGGTGGAGAAGCCCCTGACAGGGCAGTGGCAAAGTGGTTGGTGATTCAGTGCTTTGGATGGTTTTTCCCTTGATAAAACTATCTGCAGTTGAACATTGGTGGTGCCAAGGATTCTGAAGACCTTTTTTTGAGTCTTTAGAACTCAGTGAAGTAGTATAAATGTTCTTATTCCCATACTATAGAGGAGGAAACGGAGACTCAGAGAGACATTGGTCATGGGATCATGGAAACATAAATCTTGAGTTGGAAAGGATTTAGGAGACCTCTAGTCCAGTCCCTTCATTTTATAGAGGAGGAAACGGAGGCTCAGAGAGGGTTTCTGGTCCAAAGTCACCCAGGTAGTGCATGTCTGAGGTGGGATTTGAACCCACAGTCTCAGCCCCCAGAGCCAGAGCTCTTTCTATTCAACCACACTACCTCCTATATAGTCCTAAAGCTCTTAAGTCTCCAAGCCCTTAACAGCTAATTGTGCCGTGCTACTCTCTAACTGCCCCGAGTCTTCTCCAGCTTCTGTTTTAAGATGATTCGTTATTTGTCTCAGATTTCTGAAATGTGCAGCTTCCAACCTTTGAAATTTAGAGGGAACTTGTACTTTCCCCTATATTGCAGCTTGTATTTCATCCAGTGCTTTAATGCCTACAAACCATTTCCTCACAACAATCCTATGAGGTTAATAGTGCAGATGTTGTATCCATTTTACAGATAAAGAAGCTGAGGCTTAAGAAAGGAAAGTGAATTATCCAGGGTCACTCTTTTAGGAAGTATTGGAGCCAGGATTAGAACTCAGGCTTCTCTGGACTTTATGGCCGGTTCTCTTTCTGCCATGCTTGGCTGCTCTCCAGCAACAGTTTTATTGCTGTAAGTTGACTGTGTTGAGCTCAAGTCCTGGGAAACAACTTAGATGGTGTGTTTTTTGTGACGATGTTTCAGAATGTTGAGATTCATAGACCTTTTATTGCTGCCATTTGTTTTCATGCCACATTCATTCTAAATACATCCCTCCATCCTCCTCTATCCACTAAGTCCTACCTTAGAACAGGAAAGGAAGGAAGGAAGGAAGGAAGGAAGAGAAAGAAAAATACACAGCAAATTCAACCAATACATCAAGCCTTTCTGACAACACATGTAATATTCCACGCCCAGAGTCCCCTGCCTCTAGAACAGAAAGAGAGAAGTACATTTTAAAAACTCTTCCCTGAGACCAAGCTTGGTCATTGTGGATTCATAGACTCTTATTTAGAGCTAGACTGCAGCGCCTTCATTTTCCAGGTGGGAGAACTGGAGTCGGGATTATTTCAGACTTGCCCAAGGTCACCCAGTTGGTCAAAGCTGGAAGTAGACCCAGGGACTCCAGGCTCCTAGTGGCGTAAATTGGACACTACGTCATGCTTCCTTCTCAACACTGTCGCTGAAGGTTTGATGACCAGCTTCAAACCTCTGAAGTGCAAAGTGCTGTATTCTAAAAGCTAAAATCTCACAGTCCTGTGAAGAGGCCATTCCGGCCCAACCATTAGGCGGTTTGGGGCAGCTCTAAACCATAGTCTGTACCCGGCCAGTTCACTGGAGTTGATGAGGCCAAGGCTGCTATTTGAAATCCAGGTGGGCTGCTGGCTCTCTGTTGTGCCACAGGCCGGACTTAACACTTAATCTCCGCAGAAAGCTATCAGCTGACATCTGTAATAAAAATATGATTGCTTGATGTCCTGAAAGAAAACGGTTTGATCCAGATAAAGATTTGGGTTTTAGGAAACGCAGTAGACATGAATGCATCGCGGAGCTCTCTTGCTTGTCTAAGGATAGAGAGGGTGGTTAAGCTGCTCTCGTTCCCCTCTGCTGGCTGATCTATGGATGTATTTGGATGGTTACTATGGAGAAGTGGTGCTGAGAGAGACATCTAGGCTGCTCATTCCTACCCTATGAAGCTCTAATGCTCCTTAAAAACAGTGGAAGGATGAAGTAGTAGTTATATTCTTGAGGAAGTAAAGCCACTGTCAACATCCCTTGGCGTTGTATCTTCATTGTGTCTGGTTTCAAGAAAAATAATCTTGTTCTGTCCACATGCAGGTGTCTTCCTCAGCAATGAGTTCTAACTTCTTGAACACGACAGTGAAAATACTCAGCTGTCACATATGCCTTGCAAATGAGGGGCCCCTGAGAAGCAGTGGGCATAGTGACTGGAGAGCCAGCCGTGGAGGGGACAGGACCTGAATTCAGGGCCCGCCTCTAACATGTCCTGGCTGGGTGACCTTGATAGAACTCCTCGGGACCCCACAAAGTTGGAGCATGTTAGTTGAGGGAGTTCCCTGTACCAATGAAATCACGATTTGGAATTCCTCTCCCCCTTTTCCCCCCAAAAGGATCGCCCTATGGTAATGAATTGCAGCCACTTCACAATGGTTGCAGTTAAGGGATCATGAGGTTTAGTGATTAGAAAGAACTTTAGTGATCCATTCTTCACATTTCATCGATGAAAAACCTAGGGTCCTGGGGAGAAATGACTTGCCCAGAGTCACCATGCAGGTCTTAAAAAGGAGAACTAGGATTGAAATCCAGGTCCCCAACTCCAAATCCATCATCCTTCTACTCAATCATACTATTTCCTTCCGTTCACTTATATTTTATCAAATTATTGTCTTATTTAATAAATGAGAAAATATTTGTAAAATGCTTAGCGTAGTGCCTTGCACATAGTAGGTGCCTAATAAATGCTTGTCCTTCTTTCCCCTTTAAAGATTTGTGATTTGAATCAGCTGAAATTAGATTCCAGTTAAGCCACATGACCACCTGGCTGTTAGAGTAAGGAAAGGTTACTACTATAGTCAAGATTTTTCAGTGGAGGCATTTTCTAAGAGTAGATAAAACTGGCCTGGCTTTGTTTTGAGGTAACTGTTAAGGTTTTATAGGTATTCATGGCCCAGAATTGAAGCTCTGGGTTTGAGCTTGAGAACTTCTTTTAAAATTCTCTTTTGGTGCCTGCCCCCATGCTTTGCCCCACACAGAATTTCTCCTGGGAATATCTGAATTTGACTTGGGTCTTAGTCTCACAAAAAAAGCAAAGAGGCTCAGCTCCCAACAGACCCCTCAAGCCATCAAAACACCTGAGATATGACAGGCTTTTACCTAATCCAACAATAATAGATACAATAAAAAACAGATAATTCATCTGAGCCTAGATTCCTTCAAGAAACCTCCATTTCCCCCTATGATGCGTGTCAGCCCTCCCTAGAAACCTCGCCATCTTCCCTGTATGGTCCTCCGGACTGCCTTGGACTCCGTAGCTATAGAGGAAAGAATGCAGGCAGAGTCAAGTAATGCCCCCTTTCTAGTAAGCCCTACCTCCTGATAACCTCTGCTTGTCTTCCTGCTTGCCTTCCTGCCCCATCCACAGAAAGGGAGTGCACTTAGAAGAATTCAAAAGTTAGCTCTCGTCCCCACAAATGCACAGTGCATATGATTCACCAGTTAGTCAGTCAGTAAACATTTATTAAGCCTTTATTATATGTGCCAGGCACTGTGCTAAAGGCTGGAAGGGATAGGCCCTGGTCTCAGCGTCCAGGTTAGGTCACCCTTCTTGTGACTCTTTACTTGCTGGACCCTCACTTGATCCAGGAACTCCTCCTTTCTGTCCAAATTTGATCCAGAATTCCTTACTGTGTCCATCCATTGCTGTCTCTCTGGGGCTGTATAGTTCCCTGGAATGGATAAGTATCTGCATAGGCCCCCCTCTACAGAACCAATTCAGGCTGAGTTTAGCCTTTTCAATTCTCTATCTGCTGTGTCCCCAATTCTCTAGTCCTGCTTTGTCTCTGCCCACTTTAAAAGCCAAGGCTTTATCAATAGCCATATGAAAAAAATACTCCAAACCACTAATAATTAGAGAAATGCAAATTAAAGCAACTCTGAGGTTCCATCTCATAACCATTAGATTGGCAAAACCGACAAAAAGAAGAAATGGAAAATGTTGGAGGTTCTGTGGGGCACCTGGCACATTGAGGCCCTGTTGGTGGAGCTGCGAGTTGGTCCAGATATTCTGGAAATCAATGTGGAGCTCTGCCCCCAGGGTATCAAAACTCTCGCATACCCTTTGTTAACCTTTGACCCAGTAGTACCACTGGTAGGCCTATATCCCCAAAGAGATCAAAGAAAGAAGAATGGGATCCATATGTAGAAGATACATATAACAGCTCTTTTAGGATTCACAAGGAATTAGAAACTAAGGAAGTGCCCACTGGTTAGAGAACAGCTAGACAAATTATGGTCTATGAATGTAATGGAATGATATTATACCATAAGAAATGATGAAAGGGACAGTTTCAAAGAAATGAGGGAAAACTTGTCCAGACTAATGCCAAATAATGAGGAAAACAGTCTATACGGTAACAAAAATGTTGTAAAAATGAACAATTTTGAAAGACTTTAGAATTCTGATGAATGCAGTAACCAGCCACCCAGCACAGAGAGGTGATGGACTCAGGGTGCACATGGAGACAGAATACCTATTCTGGCTTTTCATGGCTATTCATATTTGTCACAAAGGTTTTGTTTTGCTTCTACTTTTTTGTTCTGATGGGCATGGGATTGGAAAAGAAAATAAATAATCTGATTATTGGGGAAAATTTTTTTTTAAAGACTAAACCGAAGGATATAAATTAGGTTTATGAACTGTCTTAAATTAGTCATAGTGTACTGTCATGAGCTGCAAATAACTAGGACAAGGCAAAGAACTGATATTTCAAAGGAAACATAAATGTCGAAGGGGCAAAGGGCCAATTGAATGTGGCAAGATCCAGAACAATGCCAGGGCCCATCTCTCATAGAGGGAAGCAAGCCACGAGTCTTGTATCACTGCTGATAGTAGCTATGGAGTCTTCTTATTAGGATCTGTACATCCAGCAAATTTCGAGTCAGATTTTCATATGCATTATGTTTTCTTGGAAAGGGAAACTCATATTGTTCTACTGGAAGCAGTTTGTAGAAGTAACTACCACTTGAATGTGCCAACAGGCGTAGATCAAAATTGGACCTCACTGAAGTAAGGGAAGGCATTCAAAGACACCAGGTAACTCCTTGTGGGCTGTTACTGAGATGTTCCAAAGACTCTTGTTGGCCCACCAGTGGCTTACCAAATGTCTGGTTTCCTGATGGAGAGAAGCAATGATTATATAGTAGAGAAGAAACTCAGGAATGACGTGACCATAAGAAAATATGTAGTCATTTTCATCTGTGTTGGAATTATTTTAAAGGCAAAGCATAGGAAAGTAATTTGTAAGTTTCTTCCTTTTAAGTTATCCCAAACCATATTTTTATTCTTCTTTAAATAAGAATCATATGGCCATAATTGTAGCTGCCTCATAAGAGACACGTAGACATTGTCTTTTGTTTTCATCTTCAGAGGATGTTAATTTTTTGAGGGAGATGGGTCAGCATCTTTGCTTTCTGAATTCTCCTTTGGCCACGACTTGAGTCAGTTCAGTGAAAGCTTTCTTCTCCTTGACGTTTTGACTGATCCTTGATTTCACTCAGTTCCTCGGTAGCTTTTAAGAAATGGGAAAAGCAAACAGTTACTTTTGTCATCTGCTCTCATCCCTGTCATCGGACACCTAACCCTGAGAGTCTGAAGCCCATCCAGCTAAGCCTGCCAAAATCCAAGCTGCCCTCAACATAGGGAATGTCATCACGCAGTGGGAAAGACTCAAAATTAGGAAACGGGATCTAGGTTTGAATTCCAGCTTTTACCTCCTATTCATGTGGCCTTGGGGAGTTAGTTCACCTCCTCGGGACTCAGTTACCTCCTTTGTAAAATGAAGGGGTTGGACTTGTTGACCTCTAACGTCCCTTCCAGCTCTAAGTCTTTGGTCCCATAATCCTAAAAGACTTCCAAAGCAAATCATTCAAAATGGCAGGCAAAGTTGGTTTTATTCTTGTTTTCTAAGGGAAATTTAAAAAATAAATAAAAACCATTATAGCAAACCAGGAGGATTATATTTTATTGTAGTGTGTCGCTTTAAATTTGCTCCAATAAACAGTGTACAGTACGATGTCATAAATAGAGAATTGCAGATCAGGGTTCAAATCCTGCCTTTGGTACATCCTGGGCTGTGTGACCCAGGACAAATCTTTTAATCTCTCGATGACTTAGGCAGCTCACTGAGATGCTAAGTTACAGATGAGTGTCTGCTCTGAAGCAGAGACAGCAATTAATGCAAAGAATGTGGACGCCAGCAGCTCATTCCAGGGAGCCCCCAAACAACCTCCAGCAGAAAGTGCACTGTCATCAGGAAGCCATGACATGGAGATGCCAGGTCTAGAACAAGAGGCCCCTGGAAGATGTACTAGATATGCTAGAAAATGAGCATCTGGCAAGCTGAATTATGGGATGGCTATAATCCCATGTTATAAATTGCAAAAGCTGTGCACCCTTTCTTTAAACAAGGTTGTAGATGTTTTGTCTTAGAAGAACCTTCCGATAGCAACCAAACAGCCCTACAGAAATCCATCTCTTTGGGAGCTGTGGCCTGGACCTCCGGGTTCTAGTCCTGGTTTGCCCACCCCCAACTCACCATATGACCTATAACAAGTTACCTCCAGCTGAGTTCTCAAATGGCCTGTTTCCTTCTCTCTAGAATGAGAGCACAGGACCATATGGCCCCCAGCTCCCTTGCTGCTCTGACACTCCATGTTCCTGTGGAGGACTGAGTGGCTTCTGACCTCTAACATACATACCCTAGTTCGTTAACAAGATGCTTATGCAAGATTCTGGGATAAAATTGTAGCATGAAACTAGGTTAAGATGACGGCAGAATTCTGCTGTTAGAGCACTTTAAATTTCTTACTGTGACCTCAATGCTGTTAGTAGATTTTTCCAATGCCTTTAAAAATGTGTAAATAATTACATTACCATAGTTTGCACCTTTCATCCAAGGAACGCAAAGTACTTTCCAAATATATTAGGCACATACTAGGTGACAAATGATGTTTCTGGACAAAAATGAGGGATCATAAGACAGTCACTCTGGCAAAAGCAGAAATAGTTGGCTCATATGCCTTGCTTGGACTTCAAAAAATAAATCCGACCTTAGGAATTGTAAGTGTGCTAAGAAACTCCGTTTCACTGCTGGGTTGGGTCCCCCGCCCCTAGCCTCCCTGAAGCTTAAAGCCTTCTCAACTTAGCCTCACCTACACTCTCTTAGCCAGGAGGACCAGAAATGATTGTTTAAATGATGGCAGTATGCTCAAAATAAGGAGGAACTTGATTATGACGCTTGGAAGCTGTTGAAGTGAGCAGCCAGCAGACCCCATAAAAGTCAGTGTTTGAAAAGGCCCAGCCAGGATCAGTTGATGAGTGTGATTACAGCCTAACATTAGTGAAGGCCTCTGAGGCTTGCGTAGATCCATTCCACCGAAAAAGCTCCCTGCACTGCACATCCTAGAGCCCCACTTCAGAAGGTGACTGTGGTTGGGTCATGTTTATTCACTTTATAAATGGAGCAATATGGCTACACAGAAACATTTTGCCTCAGGATATAATAGAAATCTCACTAAGGAATGAAGCAAATTTTTAAAAAATTGCTTATCTAGAAGAAAAATGTTATAATTTTCTGATAAATCAATAGTAATTTCAAAAACATTTTTTTCAATTGTAAACACAGTGCCAGATTAATCATTAGACTCAGAATCAAAAGACCTGGGTGCAAATCTTGCTTCTATCACTCAATAGCTGTGTGATCTTGGGCAAGTCCCTTACCTGCTCTGAGCTTCAACTTTCTTTTTTTTTTTTAATTTTTATTGTACTTTGATGTGTGTAGAATATTTTGTGGATACCAGTGAAGCACTGGCTGTCCTTTTGTAATTCCTGACCCCAATCCTCTGACTCCCAATCCAGCATTCTTTCCACAACACCACAAAAGCCCACATGGCTTGTTCTCAAGTTTTCATCAAGGATACCTTCCGTGCCTATGTAGACCATTCTCATCAAGATATCACAGAGTTAGGCAGTGGGTAGGTAGTCGTTGACAGAGTCTTTGGCCTTTTGGTGATAATTATGTTGTGATCATTTCTGTTCTTTTAGAATATTCCCCACTTTGCGACATGTTGACAATGCATTTTTGTGTTGCCTCAAACACCAGCTCCTTCTGAATGTATTTGGTTAGGTCCAGCTAATGCTTCTGACTTCATGGTCATAAGCATTATCTCCATATCTTTACTTTGGGCTCCTGAGAGGGTAGTGTCCAACTTGGTGGCTCTACCATGACTGAAGAGGAGCGTGGGTCATTCTGACAGCCCTGGCAGCTCTGTTCCATTTCACATCTGTTTGTTGGTCAAGCCAGTTTTGTCTGTCTCTGTTCTTAGCAGGATGGGGCTTAGACCCAACCGCAGTCTTGCTGTTGGTCTGCCTTTCATTTCTATGAGGTGGTCCATCCCACTCTCTGGTTACTTTCCAATGCCCCTGTCCTCAGAGGCTGGCACTTGGCTGCCAGAGAGACAAGAGTTCAGTGGCTGAGGCTGACTCTTTGTTCGTTGGGGCAGCCGGTTTATGCCAGTTAATGTTCTCTGTGAAATGGTGACCCCATTACCATTTCTTACAGCTTATAGGATCATAGATGTAGAGCCTGAAGGGCCTGAAAGGCTGCCCAGTCCCCTCATTCATTTTAGAGACAAACTGAGGCCCAGAGAGGTTTGGGACTTGTCTGAGGCACACGGTAGGGAGGGACCAAGCTCCTTTGAGGCCAAATCCAAATGAATGTTGGAATAGTTCTCATTACATGCATAGTGCCTCTAGCTTTATCTTTTCTCATTAGTTGATATTTATTTTGACCTTGGCTGTAAAACAGCAATTATCAAGATGGGTCACTAAGCATCAGAATACTCAGATTCTTTGAGATGGAGGTTGGAGCTTGGGTTGAAGGAACCTGGCATGCTCTTTGTAGAATTTCTGTACTTCATCCCCTGGAACAGATATTAGCAAATGAACTGCAGTTACTTGTGTATTGTTTGTTTGGTTTCACTTTTAGGGAACCCTGTTAGATGAGGTGACCAGGCATCCCTTGAAATGCTATTTCTGGTTGCCTTTCTGTATAGGATCTACTTACCTCTCTGAAGAAAACCTGTGAGCTGCCCTGCACAGAGCACCTGGTTATTATGGTGATTATGGCATCTAGTTTCCCTGATGATGAGGATGCCAGTACTGTGACCACATCCTTAGAGCCTGTGGCACATCAGCTCCCTGGTTTTTGGATGAAGCTCTCATATTAAGAGTACTTACATTCAAAAGAAGAATTGCAAATTATTAATAATTACATGAAAACATGTTCCAAGTCACTAGTAAGAAGAAAAATACAAATTAAAATAACTCCGAGGTTTCACTTCATACCCAGTCAACTGGCAAAGAAGAGAATAATTGATGTAGGAAGGGCTGTGGAGAGACAGGTGCACTCGTGCATTGTTGGTGGAGCTGTGAATTGGTACAGCTATTCTAAAAAGTGATTTCTAGTTATACAGATAAAGTGAATAACATGGACATAGACTTTGACCAGAAATTCCAGGACTAAACATATCCCCAAAGAATGTCATTGACCAAAAGAAAGGCTTCATCTACACCTGAGTATTTATAGCAGCACATTTTGTGGTAGCAAAGAACTAGAAACAAAGTGGATAAAACCCTTCAAATGCCTAAATACTTGTGGTATGTGGAGTTAATGGAATATGTTATTGTGCTGCAAGGAATCATCGGCATGATGAAACAGAAAAGCATGCAAAGACTTACAGATGAACTGATGCAAAGTGAAGGGAGCTTAGCCAGGAAAACAGTCTGAAGAGTGGCTGTTGCGGTGCAGATGAACAGTTAACAAGCACAGTGCAGTCAGAGCCATAATCAATAAGCCTGTCCCCAAAGAAGACCCGCAGGAGAAGACATCTCCCTCTGCTACTTTGTAGAGATCAGGGTCTACAGGGGTGGGACAATGCATGGAAGGTGTGTTTTTTTTCCATGTGCTGACTGGTTTTTCAGGATTTTTTTTCTTATTCATCTTTTCCTCTTTTAAAACAACACCTAGTTTTAACATAGTTGTGATTCCTAGTGGTTTAAGCACTCTCATGCTGCCACTTTCCTAGAGTGGAAATGGGGCCCACAAAAGACCACCGTGGTCAAGGTACTTTAGGAAAATTCATTAGATTGTGAGCTCCTAGAATATAGAGCCTCTGAGCCTTTTTTTTGCATCCCCAGTACTTAGCACAATGCCTGGCACATAGTAGGCTCTTAATAAATGCTTGTTGTCTTGTTTTCTTAGAATGCAGTATGGATTTGAAGGGAGAGAGAGTGGGAGCAAAGATCGTTGAAGAACTTTTTGCTATAGGGTAAGCCTTGTTGTAAGCGTGGTGACGGAAGGAATAAATAGGAAGCAAGTGGCAGAAGAGTTAATAGGTTTGGGTAAACTGATTGGCTGTAGAAGGAGCAGGAGGCCACCGAGAGGCCTCCGAGGATCTGAGCTTGGGGCTTGGGGGCAGCCGTGTACCACTGACCCAGACCCGGTCGGGAGGGGGAGCCGGTGCCAGGCAGATAGTGAGCTCAGGTTGGAATGTGTGACCTCAAGGCATCCTTCACTAACTCAGACTGGGGTTCATCCTCTTCCCTATTCTTACAGTGCATCCTCCCGGATTCTACCCTGGATTGGAAAGATTGGCTCTCATTGGTTACCAGTGCTAATGGTGGCAGTTAACCATCAGTTTCATGTGGGTCAGGGTATATTCCTGTCTACATATCCTACGTCTCCCTTTCCATTGTTAGCACGCCCCTCAAAGATGTTGCACATCTAAGCTGAGGTCTTGCCATTATCCAAGGCGTCTTCTCTTGGATCCTGGGTCAAATGGACAGTTCTTGCTATGAGATCATAACAAGCCCACCTCTACCCCCTGGGAGCAAGGGCTGGGTCTTGTCTGGTCTTTGACTCTGGAGCACCTAGTTCAATGCATTGCACACGTTAGTGCTTAATAACTTTTTGTTGAATGGAATCCTACAGAGTTTTTCTGTAACCTTCAACACTTTGGATTTAAAACAGCCCTGATTACTTTGTAGCTGTGAAAGGTCATTACTCTAAGGATGGATTATTTCCTCAACCCCCTTTTCTATAGGCTCGCTCCTGTTCTGCTTACAATGTACTCAGGAAGAAATGTCTATAGATTCAGCCTGAATGGAAAGCCTCTTTAGAACAGGCTGAAGCGAGTTCTGGGAGCTCAGAAAACTGAGATTTAAAATGAAGTACATTTAGCTTTCTTAATGCCTGATGTTGTCAAATCGATGACATTTGTCTAAGTTGTAGGTGTGGAAAGGTCAAGTGCTTGTTTCCTGAGGAAGCCCGTGCGGGAGACTCTGACCGCCTTCTCCTCCCCCAGCTTTTAAAATGGTCTGAGTTGAGCAGCCCCTGTGCAGGCCTGCTCGCTCCTGCTTCTTTTGGGAAAATAACACAGGCACCGTGTGGTGCTTTACATTAGTTTCATAACTACAGTACATTTTCATGTGCTTATGTGAAAGCATCTTTTTATTCACAGCAGGCAGCTTTTAAAAGACTTAGCACAGTACACGCAACTTGAAATTCTGGACCTTCTTGGAAGCGTCAGGAAAGCTAGGCCCTCGGGCCCTCAAAGTGGGCCTTTCGGAGTCAGCCCCTGTGTGTTTCAATCCATTTTGTTGAAAATGTTTCTAAACTCTATTAGTCTCTTTTCCTGCCATGGCAAATTGAATATACAAATGTAATTTAATGTTTCTTTTAATCAGGATATTACAATGCCCCAAAGTCAGGATTTTGAATATAATTTTTGGTTGTACAGTGTTGGAGTGTGTGAATGTAAATGTAAGTGATTGTATCGAATGTGTATTGCCCCAAGGATGTATCATATTATTGGAAACTGGGTCCAGCTAAAGATCACCTCCTTCCCACCGGGTCATTTATTTTTCTCACTGTGATGATAGAAATCCTTACAGATGTGGTCGTTTGGTTACACTCTCAAATCATATTAACCCTTGCAATTCCTGGCCCAGTGTATTGGGCAGAGTAGGTACTATGTACGTGTTTGTCGAGGACATATGATATCCAGGTTCCTGTTTTCCTTCTTTGTGGGGAGAGGAGAACGTGTTGCATTTCTTAAACCCCTCAGTCACTTTTTAGACCTCTCCATCCGCTCACACTCCTGCCATTGTGGAGCTCAGTCCTGAGATCTGTAGTCGTTGTTGGGATGGGAGATTGCCCCAGCATCTTCAGGACCTGCTTGTGTGGTGACTACCTAAGCACGTCCCACGGTCAGCGCAGGTGGAAAGTCTGTGACAGCCTACCCAGTCAGAAATCTACCATGGGCGACGACTTTAGGGGCAGAACTGGCAATTTCTGTGTGCAGATGAGAGGTAAAGACTGAACCTGTGATTTCATTGGTCAGAGGAATTCCCCCGACTGAGGTAGGGCAGGGCAGTACCTTGTTTGCAGTGCCTAAGCTTAAAAGGTCTTTTGGAGCACGGGGAGAGAGGAATGGACTTGGCTGGGTATGGAAGAAACATTCTGAATGAGGAGCTGGGTGAGAATTCCAGCTTTGGGCTTCCTGCTCTGGTCACCATCTGCAGAGCTAAGCTTCTCCAGCTGTACGAGGAAGAGGCTGAATGGTGTCCTAGGCCCCTGAATTTGGGATCCATATCTTCCCTCCCCCCATTTAGCTGGGCGGCATAGTGAATTAATCCACTTCACAAGTTAGGGATTCTGCCCGTTCCTTCAAATTGGTGTTAGTTGATGTTATCTGAATTTGTAAAACTCAGTGCTTTGTCTCCTCCCCAATCATTGAAAGATAGATAAGAATCTTAAAACGTATTTAAATGGAGTGCCTTCACTTTCCGCGTGCTCCTGCCCTGTTTCTGCCACTCTCTCTGACTCTGACTCTTGTATTATCAGCTCCGGCTTCCTCGAGATCATTCCCTGGTAGTTGTTGGTGAGAGGCAGGTGTGGATACAGGTGAAAAGAATCAGGGATGGGCCTGTTTTTTAATCCCTCCTTGCCCAGTCTCACTGGCTGAGGACACTGGTATTTTCCTGTCTCCAGGCTCTGAGAGCCTGTGTGTTTCATTTCTCCTGGGCTGTATCATCTGGCTAATGAAGAAAAATCAAGACGAATCAGTTTCTCTTCCTCGTGACTTTAAGGCCTGGCCCGGCTTGGCTTCACATCGACTGCATCCAAATCAGACAGCTTGGCTGGAGAGAACAGCAAAATCTGAATTCCTGTTGGTTAATTAAATCTGAACATCACTGGAGCTGCAGGGAAAAAATGGTTGGTGATAGAGCCAGCACATCCTTTGGAATGGATTTTTGGAAGGGCTAGGACTTCACCTTGCAGTTTCCCCTGAACCCCAAACAAATAGGGAGGCTTGTTTTTTCTTGCATGGTTCCCTGTTAGGTTTGAAACCATATTTGTTTGCAGCCAGAGTGTCAATTTTCCCATGCTCCAAACACCATCATGATGGCCCCACTCCAGAGAGAGGCACCATTGCAGGGAGCACCATTCAGGTGCTCCTGCCAACTTTGTTTCACCAGGCAGTTCATTTACATTGATTTGATTAGGTCCCAGACAAAGAGCTAAAGAAAAGATGGAATTGATTCCAAATTGAACTCTATCAGCTCACAGTCTTCTCCTTTTGAATCTCCTGGGCTCCCAGCTGGATTGAAAGGCATTTAATCACCCTTCATTAGGGCCACATTTGGGTTACGGCTCTCAAAATGACACCTTCGTGAAAACCGGAACGGGTAGCTGAGGACAGATCCGCGGGGGGCAGAGCTTCTCTTAGAGGGAGGTCCTCAGAGGCGGCGGGCGGCAGTGCGTATAGCACCAGCGTGGGACCTGCCTCAGGCCAGCCCCCCATATGCAGCTTCTAGCACGTTTGGATCAGGATCTGTGTCACGCTGTATTGATGCACATCATGTTTTCCACAACAAAACCCCTGCTGCCCCAGTCAGTACAAGGGGAATGTTGGCTCCCACCCCTCACTGAAGCCGCACGGCTCCAGACACAGCTGTGCAGGAAGGATAGCCGTGCATGTTGGCAGTTGACTGAGGAGCCCAGGCCTTGCTGGGGAGAGGCTGCTGTTAGCAGTTGTTTGCTGGGTCACCCCAGCTGTGGTAATTCATTCGGCAGTTGGTGGGGGATTTTAAAAAAGAGAGGTCATTCTCAGCTCTCACAGAGCTATATTAGGCACTAGCAAGCATCCAGCGAAAACTTGTGCCTCACAAACATCACACCATTGTACTTAAAGTCACATTTGATCATGCTTTCCCATGTGATGAGCCAGCATCTGGCTGTTAGCTGCGGCAGGCCCAGCATTAAGGCAGCCTCGCTACCTTGTACATTCGTTCTCTAAAGGACATTTATGCCTCAGCCTTTACCTGTTTTCACACACCTAGCAAAGGCACGTGGAGCTGTCAAAGGTCAAGGATGACTTTATTTTTAAAGGAGAAACAAACTGCAGCTGGACTCCTGGTAGCGAGGGTCAGAAGGCTGGGGGGGGGGCCCTGCAGGGGCCTGAAGCCAATAAGTAATAGGCCTCAGACACAGGGTGGGGACCAGCGGGGACAGAGTGGTCATCAGGCCAGACTGTTCTGGACGAGGGAGTGCTCTCGGTGCAGGAGTGGGCAGAAGACTAACTAGCAAACCCTCCTCTGGTTGAGACTCCCTAAGACCCTCCCCAAGAACAGCCCCAGGAGGACTGTGTTCATGCCAAGAGATCATGTCAGTCTGTCTGTGTAGAACCAGGGCAAAGAGGAGGTGAGCGTTGGGTGTTGTGCAGTAGAAGGCTGTGAACCCCAGGAGCAAGCACGGGAATCGCCCGCGGTGGTGTAGGTGGGCTTGCCCTCCCCCGTGGAGCCACAGACCCTGGGCAGCTTTGCCACAGCCCCCACCAGTTCCTGTGGTCTTTGCTTTCCCTTTCCCTTTCAAGGCTGTTAGAATATTGCCTTATGATCCCCCTCAGAGAATCTGCTGAGAAAAGACCATTATTGCTTTTCCTCCAGCTCTACTGGCCGAGCCCACTTTTCAGTGAAAAACAAATTTATCCTATTCCGAGTTTAATGTAAAACGAAATGTCCTCGAAATTCTCTTGCCTTTTTGCTCTCTATTACTCTGTAAAAGGCGTTTCAAGGGGATCTCAGCTTTGGGGGAGAAGCCCAGAGTTACATAATGTCTTCCAAAGACCATCAAGGTGACCTCTCCATTTACCAAAAATGGCACTTTCTCACCTTCTTCAGTGTGGTATTTGCTTCTAAAGGCCCCACTAACCAGATAGCTACAAACATTGGTGTGAATTGGGCACTTTGTGGGCAGGGAGAGTAAACACAACGGTGAAATTGCTAGAAATTACAGGTGAGTAAATATGTGGATTTTTTTATGGGATTCATCACATTGTCACATTGTAATACCTACCCGCTTTTCAGTGCTCATCATCATTGTATTTTACCATCAGTGACAATCATTCTTATACTATTTGACAAGTAGTAACTTGGTCACCTGTTTCTGTCCTTTCTGAGACAGGTAAACTCAGTAAATTGAATTCCAATTTATTGCCAGAAAGATAAGCTTCCAAGTTAACAAAAAAAAAAAAAAAAAGACCTGACTGTGTGTGAAGGAAATCTAAATTAGAACAGGGAATAGCATTTAATATTTTCCTCTGTTTAGGATCATGAGGCTACACAGATGTCAGAAGCTCACTGAGGCATTCAGGAACAATGCCACTTTTGGGGACACCCAGGTGGAAATCATCTCTCTCCCATCTGTCCCTGATCCCCACCTCCGTTACTATCAGGTGGAAGGGGAGATAGCAAGGAGCCATCCCAAAACTCAGTCGTCAGTAGGATTCCCTGCTGATCTGACGTTTTCAAAGCAGCAGTGGGGGCACCCTTTGCGGGGGAGAGAGGCAGGAAGAGAATATGGCCAACATCCTCTGACGTCCCTGTGTCCCTTGTTGCTAGCAGGCAGACAGGTCATGCAGCAACCCCTGAGGCAGAGATAGTAATAAGACTAATTAACCAATGTACACATGCATGCATGCATGAATGGATGAAGCATTTTTTAAGTGCTTACAAGGTGCCTAGTCATTAATAGCTCTCTTGCAAATTATGAGACTTCCTCCTCTTTGGCTATCTCTTTTTCAACTGCCTTATCAACTTGGAGAAACGTCCACCTCAGGGCCTCACTGTCCAGACTGGTGATTGCCTGTCCTGGACCACTTCACTCCCTGCTCACTGGCTCTTGCCCTCCCGGCCCCTCTCCAGTCCCCTCAACTTGTAGAGCCAACCATGAACTCTGATCAGATCAGCTCTGGCATTGTACCTGCATGGGCTTTGTCAGTCTGCCCTTCTGTGACTCCACTTCTCCCCATAACTTTCCCCAAGTGCTGCTCCTTGGCTACCACTGTCCCCCATTGGAATGTGAGCTCCTGGGGGGCTTGGCTTGGCTTCTATATTTGTGTATCTCTCTCTCTCTCTCTCTCTCTCTCTCTCTCTCTCTCTGTCTTGATTATTTAGTTAGTTTTAGTTTTCAATATTCACTTCTATAAGATTTTGAGTTCTAAATTTTCTCCCCCTTCCTTCCCTGCCCCCTCCCCAAGATGGCATGTAATTTTATATAGGCTATACATGTACAATCATACAGAATATTTCCATATTAGTCATGTTGTAAAGAAGAATTAGAACCAAAGGGGAAAACTACAAGAAAGAAGAAAATTTTAAAACATAGTCTGCTTCCATCTGCATTCAGACTCCGTAGTTCTTTCTCTGGATGTGGATAGCATTTATCATCATGAGTCTTTCGGAGTCATCTTAGATCCTTGCATTGCTGAGAAGAGCCAAGTCTATCAAAGTCAGTCATCGCACAATGTGGCTGTTACTGTGTACAACGTTCTCCTGGCTCTGCTCACTTCACTCAACATCACTCCATACAAGTCTTTCCAAGTTTTTCTGAAGTCTGCCTGCTTATCATTTCTTATGGAACAATAGTATTCCATTCTCTGTATTTTTATCTCCAACATAGCACAGGGTTTGTTTGAGGCATAGAAGCTCTCACTAAATGTTTCTTTTTCCTTTTTTCCTTCCTTCCCTCCATCCCCTCTCTCTCTTCTTCCCTCCTCCCATTCCTCCCTCCTTTTCTTCCTCTCTTTGTCCCTCTTTGACAATTCATGATGACATGGAGGTTGACTTGGGTTCTCCAAGGCTATGCGTGACAGTGTAGCACAAACTGTAGCAGGCTCTCCTAAGTAGGGAAAGCTTTGAGTGTAGATAGGTCCAGTGACAGACGTGTGTCTGATCTCTGAGGACCGGCCCAGCTGAAATCAGAGTCTTATCAACAAATACATGATCAGGGTTTTTGGCCAAATTCTTGAAGACTGTCTACTAAATTATGAAGAATGGTGATCTACATTGGTGGAAGGAGTAGGCATTCCAGGGAAATCACAGCTCCTTCAAATACTTCTGGGGGTCCATTGCTGTAAGATTACTATAAAAGTCCTGGGTTATATGCACCATCATTCCCATTCCTCTGTAGTGAAGAAAGAATGTTGAAGAATGAATTGATCATTCCAGCCAAGTCTTTGTAACTTAAAAAAAAATGATCATTTAACTGATAGAAAGTTAATACTGATTTTACCAGGTAGCAATGAGCAGTCTTTGTTACTGAGGCAACTGCCAGCTATCATCTTGAGAACAGAGAAAGAATCAAAACAAAAAGAGTGAGCATAATTACTATATATGGTGTCTTAGGCCATTCAGTGGCGCTCCCTGCATCCCTGCGTTGCTGAGGAGCCAATAGGGCTGGGAGCTGTCAATCCAGAAAAATGAGGAGGAGTCAACAGAAGAGTGATCCCCAAGCCAAGGAGACAGGTCTTTCTGGGATCTCTTTAACAAGACCTTCCAGCTCCCCCTTGACAGCCTCGAATTTCCACGGGCTTGATTGGACCGGCAGAACTTTGCACCGCCGCTAAGGCCAGTGTTAAACTGAGCAGTTGAGCCTCGCTAGTACAGTATGGCAGGGTGAAGCTTAGAAGGGAGATCATTCTGTGAGAATGTAAGTACTTGTTATAAATCCTCCGTGGCCAGAATCTTAAATTACACCTACTAATTCCTTGAAGGTGCACTAACGTGAAAATCAGAACCCGTTTAATTTTCTTTTATCTCCAGAGAATGGGTGTATTCTCCAACCAGAACACATTTTGAAAGCTGGCATCTCTTTATTTGATATTTCAAAAAGCAGAGAATTTCTCTCTGTCCTGATGAGTACAAAAACATAATGTAGGTTTCTAATCAAAACCTCAGCAGTAAATAATCTGTTTCCTTTAAATTAGCTTTTTGAGAACTAACAAAGATCTTAAAGCTTTTAAAAGGAATTTTGACACGTATACTCATGTAAATGTGTCTCATCAATAAGGAGTTCTCATCTAGGCCAAGAAGGTAGAACGTGTGTTGGGTCCTGCCCAGGGAGGGCTCTCGCTTCCTCTCCTTTGGGCATCCGTGATTTTGCCGATATTTGTCCTCCCTCCACTGACATTGGCCGCACAGTAGATGACATGTGTGAGTTGCCCAAACCTCTTGTGAAAAATAACTCTGGTTCAGGGCAGCTAGGTGGCGCAGTGAATGGAGCTCTGGCCTTGGAGTCAGGAGGACCTGAGTTCAAATCCAGCCTCAGACACTTGACACTTACTAGCTGTGTGACCCTGGGCAAGTCACTTAATCCCAATTGCCTCACCAAATATCTATCTATCTATCTATCTATCTATCTATCTATCTATCTATCTATCTATCT